>NW_020954704.1:4518150-4894593 GCF_900497805.2 Vombatus ursinus
TTTTCTCATACATCAAATGGAGGTGCCCGCAGGGATGCCTCTATTTGACTGGAGCACAAGTCTTCAACAGCCAGGGACCAGATCTCTAATCAACTTGACCAACCCATTGAAAATGCCACTGAATAGCAGCTCAACTAACCTTAAGCCTAGAGGACCTGAATTCTCTACACAGATTAGGCTTTTTAAAACATCAGATCTGATGACTTCATTACTCTCTGTACTGAAAAATCTGCACATTAAATGCTTTCTTTTGTGTGCTCGAGTCAGCAGACGGTTATAGGGGTTTTTTTTGTTTTGTTTTGGGGGGTGGGGGGAAGAACTTGAAGATGATTAATGATCAAAGCAAGGGGGAAAAAATTTCAGCAGATTTCTGCTGGTTTTCTTTAGACTTAAAATGGGGGAAATGGATTATTCAAGCTCAATTAATGTTTTTTCTGCAAAGGAAATGAAAAGCCTTTAATTCATAGGGATTTTTGTAGGTTCATTAAAAAGCTATCACCTTCATCAGTGGAAACTAGCGTGTGTGTTTTTTTCTTTGTCTCCTCAGGTCTGTACATGAGCTCATCTATTTCCTTGAGTCTCTAAGAAACTGGCTAATCATATTGGTAAGGAGGGATAAGCTGAGTTGAGAAGGAGATGAGAGCTGTAAAATATTTGAGCAAAAGATATTGGATGCTCCTTTGGACTTCAGTAGTTTCTCTAGCAAAGTGAAGTACCCAACCAAATTTGGGGCTCTTAGCAAAGACAATTTGTCCTTTCACGTTCCAAATCCATACATAGTGTTTTGTCTAAAGGCAAAGACTTGTATGAAATGATACAAAGTGAAGAAAGTAAAGCCAAATGAACAATAGACATGATGACTACACTATGTAAAGGAAAACACTGCTGTTATTGTGATTTGTACTTCCTTCTCCAAGAAGACGGCAACATCAGGGAGGTGATGCCATAGCATGCAAGTGAATTGGATTTAAGTGAGGGAGGGCTGTGCAAAGTCACCAGCCTCATTTTCTCCTCCGGAGCCATCTGGGTCCAGTGGCAAGATAAAATTTTAATGAAGGTTCCAGGATAAAACATACATTCCCTCCACTAGGTGGAGAGATAAGGGAACTACAGTTGCAGAATTTTGCAGATGCTGTTAGATGTGGTGGAAAGGGAAAGGAACAAACATTTATTAATGTGTGCCAGTCACTGTGCTAAGCCATTTACAAACAATAACTCATTTGATCCTCATAATAATCCTGGGAGGGAGGGAGGGAGGTACTATCGTTATCTCCATTTTACAGTTGAAGAAACTAAGACAGACAGAGGTTAAGTGACTTGCCTAAAGTCCACACAGCTATTACATTCCTGAGTCTGGATTTGAACTCAGGTCTTCCTGACTCCAAGAACAATTCTCTATCCACTACAACACCTAGCTGCCTCAGTATGGTTGCTTTTTCAAGTCCGTGTTGCTTAATTACTTTTCTTTGTAATAGGGGGCTTATCAAGGAAGCTTCTGACCAATTTGGTGAGTCAACTTAATGAAAATACAGCTGAGTCTTGAAGGAAACCAAGAGATGGAAAAAAGGAAGAAGCCTATTCCAGGCATGATGGGGAGGGGCTGGGAGGAGGGAGTGGGAGGGGGAGGGAAGGGAGTCAGTGAAAAGGCACAGAATAGAGTTGTATGCAAGAAACAGCAAGAAGGTCAATGGACCATAGAGTATATGGGGGGAAATAAAGTATAAGAAGTCTGGAAAGGTAGGAAGAGGGCAGGGTATGAAGCTCAACAGAAGATTTTCTATTTGGTCCTGGAAGTAAGAGAGAGCTACTGGAATTTACTGAGGAGAAAAGTGACCCGTCAGATGGGCTCTTTAGGAAGATCCCATTGGCACTGGGTGGAGGGCAGACTGGAGTGGGGAGAGACTTGAGGATACAAAAGGATATTCTTAAGATGTCCGGGATGTGAGATGACAAGGGTCTCCACTCACAAAGCACCAGGGTGTCTAGTGAGAGGAGAGAAGGGGACATATATAAGAGGTGTTACGAGGGTAAAAATTACTGGGCTTGACAACAGATTGTATATTTGAGGTGAATCTGAGTGAAGAGTCAAGATTGGAGTTAAGTGACTGAGAAGATGCTAGTATTCTCCACAAAAACAGGGCAGTTCAGAAGAGGGAAGGGTTTATGGGAGAAAGGTAATAACGTCTGATTTGGACACATTGAGTTCAGATTGTCTACAGAACATCCAGTTTGATATGTCTAGTAGGGAGAAATAGATCTAGGAATCATAGCTTCGAGAAAACTGAATCCATGGGAGCTGATGAGATCACCAAGCAAAATAGTATAGAGGGGGCAGAAGAAGGCTAAAAATAGAACCTTGGGGGACACCAACATTTAGTGGGCATGTCCTGGGTGAAGATCCAGCAAAGGAGATGGAGAACTAGGGGTCAGACAGGTAGGAGGGGAAGCAGAAGAGAGCAGTGATACCAAAACCTACAAGGACTACCTATGGTCATTCATTCACCTAACATTCATTGAGAGTCAGCTCAGTCTGGGCAGCTAGGTGGTGCAGTGGATAGAGCACCGGCCCTGCAGTCAGGAGGACCCAAGTTCAAATCTAGCCTCAGACACATAACACTCACTAGCTGTGTGACTTTGGGCAAGTCACTTAACCCCAATTGCCTTGCCAAAAAAAAGGAAAAAAAGAGAGTCAGCTCAGTGTCAAAGGCATTGTAGAGGGAAAAAGGAAATAAAAGACATAATTCCTACCCTCAAGACACTTACACTCTAAATAATGTAGAATTAGGACTAGAACCCAGGTTTCTTGATCCCCAGGTCAGTATGCTTCCCAATGTATCACAAGCAAATCATATGAAGACCTAAGAGGAAAATAGGCAGAATACCTAACTGGATACATTTGATCTAAATTTATAAATATCTATAAATTTGATCTAAGCCTCATAACAAATATCATGGAATGAGGTCTTTGCAAGTAGAGGCAAAGCAAGCTTCATTCCTCTGCTTCTCAGCACAGGAACCAATGCTCAGCCTTCTGATCCTCTTGGGCTGGTATTGTAAGCAGGGCTTTACTGCTGGCTCAGCATGCAGCACTCAGCACTCAATTACCCTCTTCATCATGGAGCATTAGGCTGGCAGGGCAACTCAATGTTACCTCCAGGCCTCAGTTACCCAGCTGTTTGTGCAGCCCAGGAGCCGCTGCTGGAGCTGATCAGTTGGGCAGGTGAATGAGCCATTCACAGGAGTCAGGTGCCACTGGTTCTGGGATGTGCCTGAGTGTTTCCTCTCTCCCAGCCATCTGTCACCTGCTTCTTTGCCTCCACCCTCCCCTGCCCCCAGCCAGAGGACAGACTCAGGGATGGTTTGCTACTGCCTGAGCTTGACAGCCTAACAGTTTGCTAATGGTGCTGAGTTGTCTCTTTGAAGATTCCACTTCTTTGGGAGCTCCAGAACTGAACAAGGGACTAAAGACATCCAGGGACCCTTAGGCTCCAAGAAGAGCTGGTACTCACCATGCTGTCTCACGATGATGGAGTCTTTCATCACCGGTGTCTCAGAACTCCCTCTTCTAGAGTCTTATGGCTTGATTCCAAAGTGTATATCAGACAAGCAGCTTTTTTCTGCTCTGATGTTCCCTATTCCATCGTTAGCACAAAGAGAAAATCCTAGAAGATTTTAAACAAAGTGTTTCAAAATACCTGATGGAAAAACATTCCCAAAGCAAAGGCAATCCTTATGAAAGACATATTTTCCAGCCCATTAGAAGACTCCCCATATGGGTGACTCAAGGGCAGAAACAATGTGTACAGTAGGAGCCATTAGAGATTACTGATACGATGATTAAATGGCCACCCTATGTCTAAACCCCAAACTTGTAATTCTTGAGGTTTCCATTGAATATAGAATTAGGACCTTAGGAATATAGAAGGGACCTTAGAGACTAGTTAGCTCAACCCCCTCATCTTATAGATGAAGAAATTGAGACTTGTGGAGGTTAAGTGACTTGCCCAGGGTCACACAAATTACATATGGCAGGGCTTGAATTTGAACCAAGGTTCTCGGACTCCATATCCAGTATCTTTTCCACTGCACCAGACTAAATGTGGTTCATGTAGCTGCCTCTTGGATGAGTACTATTTTGGACTTTGACACTTACTAATCGCCTAGAGTTGATAGCTATAGGAATAAGAAACTGCCTTCTTGGTTGAAGTCATGAGATAAAGACAGTGTAAATGTATTTCCACAAACCTTTAACACCAACCACCTGCCCCATGCTTATCTCTCCTTCCTCTGAGCTCATAGCACTCTCTGTATCATTCATTTGGCAATTAATCTTGGAATGCCTTCGAGTTACTTGAGCATTGTGGTATTACGTTGTTGTTGGACTAATTCATGTGTGTGTATCGTGTTTCTCCAACTAGAGTATAAACTCCTTAAGGACAGACCAATATCTCTGTCTCTCAATACACTTGGCAAAATTCTTTGAACATAGTAGGACTCAATAAATATTTGTTGACTGATTTATTAATTTATCTAATTGAGAAATTAAAATAGCTCTTTCCCAACACTGTATCTAAGCATTTGGCAATTACACTCCCTTTTGGTTTTAAAATTAGCTACAAAATGTGTCCATAATGTTTGAAAATGAGTTTATCAGGGTCCATAGAGAAGGAGTATGACATAATGAATACAGTATTGAACTTAGAGACAGAGAGACCTGGGTTCTGATCTTGCCTCAGATACTTGCTAGTTGTATGACCCTGGGCAAGTCACTTAACTTCTTTTGGCCTCAGGTTCTGTTTCCAAAAATGGTGATAATATTAACATCTATCTCACAAGGTGGTTGTGAGAATCAAATAAAAAAATGTATAAAGTTGTTTCACAAACACAATATAAATGACAACCATTGTATTCACTATCTGTATGTGTTCTAGACTACTTTTTTTTCCCAAAGCATCAAGATACGTTGGTGTACTGTGGTAACATCCATGATATATCAAGACATCCTCAATTACCCAACTCCTCTTTGCAAAGTCTTAACAACTGCGGTAAAGAATAAAGGTAGTACATCTGAGGTGAGAGTTAAAGTTTGGTGTCATAGACTCTGAAATCAGCTCTCTATCCACCATGCCAAACTGTTGTCTCTATAACCATATTTTCCCATGGTAAGGACTAAGTCTCTGGTTACTGTCTCACAGGGCAGCCAAACCAGCCTAGCTGAAGCAGCAGGGCAGCCTGAGAAGGAGATAGTAGGCAGCACGTTACAGGCAAGTCAAACCCTCCCTACCACTATTTTGACCACCATCTGTCCTCAGACCTGATGGAGAAAGCCCAAGATCCTGAACCTGAGAACCTTGGTAGTATCAATGCTTCTATCTTAGTTTTTGTAGGCATTATCCCCAGGAAGCAATACCCGTGGAGAGGCAGCCTGGCCACTGCTTCTGCAGGTGTTGCAGCCACCTCTACTGAAGACCCAGAAAATAAAGTTCATGTCATCAGAGTCTTTTGCACTTTCAAAATGGTTCAACATCAGAAATTGATATGATTTTATCAGTGGAAATCACATTAAAGAAGAAGCATTTACTCTGATCAAGACAATAATCCAAAGGACCCATGATGAAAAATGCTATCCCCCTCCAGAGAAAGAAGTGAGAAACACTGAGTGCAGATTGAAGCATACTTTTTTTCCTTTTTTTATTTTTCTTGGGGTTTGTATGTGTGTATGTGTGTGTGTGTGTGTGTGTGTGTGTGTGTTTTCTTTTGCAACATGGCTCATATGGAAATATGCTTTGCATGACTTAATATATATATATAATCAATATCATATTGATTACCTTCTCAAAGGGGAAGGGAGAGGAAGGAGGGAGGGAGAGAATTTGGAATTCAAAAAAAATGAATAAAAATTTTTAATGTAATTAGGAAATATTTAATGAAATAAAAATATTTTAAAAGAAAAAGTATATATATATACATATAAATACACATATCTACATATACATATATACACATATATACATATACATATACATATACTTACATACACATATGTATAACATCTGCTTTGCTGCATCCTAAGGACCATGGGACTTTTCCATCTGACTTAGGGCTGAAACCTTCCATATGTCCTATCTCCCGCATTAGGATGTGAGTTCCTTGAGAGCAGGGGCTATCTTACTTTTCTATTCGTATCCTCAGCACTTAGCACTGTACTCTGCACATAGTAAGGGCTTAATAAATGCTTTTTTTCACTTATTCATTCTTTCATTTATTCAATCCCAGTATACATCCTCTGTTGCAGCCATGTTGGGCTGGTTTCCTCACTGACTTCCCTTTGTTCCTATATTGATAACTTTGGTTTTTTCTTGTGCTGCTGTGGATCCTTTTTCACACTTCTTTCTATCTAAATTCTAGCAGTATTTCAAGATACAGATCAAACGGCACTTCCTGCATAAAACTTCTCTCACTAGAGCCCTGCCAACGTTCCATCCCATTTCGTTTCATTGCTTCCCATAAACATTGACTACTGCATCGCCCCCTGGTGGTGCCCTTCCTTGGGGAATGCTCCATCAGCATTCCAGCTCCTCTGCCAGTTCAGAGCGTGTATAGATTTTCTCTGCCTACTTTCTCCTGACTTCAGACCCCCGACCGGCTGCTGAGCTGGAAAAGCTGACGACTGAGGATCCCACACCTGCTAAAAGACGGAGCTCCTGGCGGGCAGGCCTCTCTAGGCAGCTATCAAGAAAATAAGATGTGACTTTGGTGGGAAGTGGGAGGGAGGAAGAAGGAAGCATCCTACGGCAGGGTCAGGGCCCTCTGTGTCCTCAGTACCCAAAGATAACGTGGATTCCGCTAGCCAGGCTTCTGCCAGCGGCCTCCAGCTCCCTCGCTTCCTCCTTTCTGCTTCCTTTCCTCTAGCAATGTTTGAACATAACAAGACCCTAGAAGGCAGGTGAGTGCTAGCAACAAGAACAGCATTGACCCCAGCAGTTAGAGTTGCAGCAGCAGTGACAGAATTGGGCTTTTGAGTAGGAAAGCATCGACATCAAAGCAGGAAGTCCCCAGAAAGATAATAATTTTGTACAGTGCTTTAAAATTGACAGTGGTTTTTATGGATGTATTTCATTTGATCCTCACAACAACCCTGGGTGATAGATGTTATTATTGTCCCCATTTTACAGATGAGGAAAATAAGGTGGACGAAGGTTAAACAACTTGCCCAGGGTCACACAACTAGCAAATGTCTGAGGCCAGATTTGAACTCAGGCCTTCCTGATTCCAGATCCAGTGCAGTATCCACTGTGCTACCTTTTGTTGTTGTCAGTCGTTTTTCAGCCATGTCCGACTTCTCGTGACCCCATTTGGGGTTTTCTTGTTAAAGATACTGGAGTGGTTTGCCATTTCCTTCTCCAGCCCATTTTACAGATGAGGAACTGAAGGAAACAAGGTTAAGTGACTTGCCCAGGGTCACACAGTTGGTAAGTGTCTGAGGCCAGATTTGATTTTAGGGGCTCCTGACTCCAGGGCCAGCACTCTATCCACTGTGCCATCTACCTGCCCAAAGACGATTCCTCTTATTGTTTGATCAGACTGTGTCAACTGGAGTGAGGTAGGAACTAGATAATCAGTAATCTTTCACAAAATTGTTTATGTCCCAACAAGGCTTAAATGTTACCCTCCCTTGTCCTAGTACTTGTACAAATGGATTCTGTTATTAACATTCTATGATTCTTTATTTCTTACTACTCCCTTTTCTATGTGGGAATAAATTCCCTGCTCCATCTCTAATTCATGTTTGTACCTGGAGTACCCTTCTGTTCCTCTCCCCTCATTGATTCCTTCTCAGGTAGGTGAGCTAGAATGCTCTCTCCTCTCTGCTTGCTCAAATCTCCTCACTTCTCAACCAGATCCCTAGTTTTTATGTAGGCTCCACAAAATGCCCTTCACCCAATCAGAAGAATCACAGCTAGTTGAAATGTCTTTACCTAATTTAAGGGGTTGCTTAGGCTTTGTTCACAGCTAATGAATAATCACCTAATTAATGTTTTAAGGCTAAATGGAGGTGGGATGGTTTCTGACCCTACCTTAATACTTGTATATGTACAAGTTGTTGCCTACCCCACAAAAACCAAGTTCTTTGAAGACAAAGATTATTTCATTTTTATTTTTGTATCCTTATTGGCTAGCATAATGTCTTGCACATAGTAAGCATTTGATAAATACTCATTGATTGAATGATCTTATATTGTTCTCTGTTCCATGTATGTCTTCTTTCTCTAGCAAGGTTATAAGGTCCTCAGGATCAGAGCCTGGGTCTTGCTCTTATCTTGTTGGTTTTTTTGTTGTTGTTGAGTCATTTCAGACACGTCTGACTCTTCGTATCCTCATCTGGGGTTTTCTTGGCAACCTGGAGTGATATCCCCAATTAGTCTATGCCCTTCATCTTCAGCTCCAGCCACATAGGGCTGCATCATCAGATGCAGAATCATTTTCTCATCACTTGGAGCTAAAAGGTCTTCCAATAAATGGATAGCGCTGCTATTGGAAGCTGCCGACAATGTGCTATTTATTAATTAAAATTACAAGGAACTATTCAGCCCACAAAACAGAACTGCCTCTAACTGATGACTAGAGTATTCAGTTTTCACACTTCAAGGCTCAAAGCAGAGCCAGAAGAACAGGGAAGAAACAGAAGGTGAAGGTAAAGGGCAAAGAAAAGAGACTGGCAAATTGGCAAGGATGGCCCCATTGTTAAGGTTGTTTAGTCATTTTTTTTCAGTCATGTCTGACTCTTCATGACCCCATTTGGGATTTTCTTGGCAAAGATACTGGAGTAATTTGCCATATCCTTCTCCAGTTCATTTTACAGATGAAGAAACTGAGGCAAACAGTGTTAAGTGACTTACCCAAGGTCACGCAGCTAATAAATGTCTAAGGCCAGATTTAAACTCAGGAAGATGACTCTTCCTGACTCCAAAGCCCAGGTGCTCTATCCACTGCACCACCTCGATTCCCCAATTGTTGTTAAGGTAGCATGTATTGTTAAAGAAATTGTGTGCCTGTAGGTACCTCTTGTAGCAAGAATCTGACACACTGACAGGCCTGGTGGTCCAGTGGGACACAGGCCTGGGAGACAGGAGACACTGGTTATGGTGGGCTTAGGCAAATCACTTTCCCTTTCTGTTCCTTAGTTTCCTCATTTGTCAATTGGAAATTATATCTGGTCTACTTGCTTTACCAGGTACCGGATCAAGAGACTGATGCTATTAGTTAAAGCTCATACTTTTATAGTGCTTCACAGTTACACGGTACTCTACCTTCAGTATCTTGTCTGAGCCTCACAATTACCCTGTGAAATGGGCAAGATAGGTATTGTTATGGTAATGGGATCAATCAGAGGAGTCCCATGATCTGTTGGAATGGGGACTGTTGTGTTGGCAGCATTCATGGACCATTGCAGGAATGAGCCCGTACCTGGACTCTAGCTGGGGGTCCCATTTGCTCTGGCTCACTGCTAAAGGGCTTGTTCTGTGAGTTGATAGAGTAGTTCCTTAAAAAAAAAAAAAAAAAAAAAAGAAAAGGGCTAAATTTTGAAGGAACCTTGGGATTCTAAGAAGTGAGGATGGGGAAGGGAGTGCATTCTAGGCTTGAGGCACAGCCTGTGCAAAGGTACTGAGAATGAAAAGAGAGTATCATGTGTAAAGAAAAGCAAGAAGGCCAGTCTGGCTGAAGTCCAATGACTTTTTATCATATTCTGTGGTATATAATAAAATTTAGGAAGACTTAAATCTTGTAATCTCTTGGAAATTGAAACCTAAGAGCAAGAGGAATGACCTCAACTAACATGTTGCATTGATTCACTAGAGCAGGGATTCTCTCTTTTATTTTTTTTCATTCTACGACAAACTTGCCTGGATGCCCACTACTTGTTCTTCATTCAGACATGCTTCTGGTCTAGCTATCTGTACCTCTCTCTCTCTCTCTCTCTCTCTCTCTCTCTCTCTCTCTCTTTCACACACACACACACGCACACACACACACACTCACACACACCCCACCACCACCACTCTTGCCCAGTTCCTCCATCTAGTCATATATCTTCTGCCAGGACACATGTTTATGAGGAAGGTAGGATGGAGTAGAGAATAGAGTCATGATCTTGAAACAAGTAAAACTTGGATCGAAATCCTGCCTCCAACACTTACTAGCTGTGTTAAGGTGGAGAGGTCGTTAACCTCTCTAAATCTCAGTTTCCTTATCTGCAAATGGAGATGAGAAATTCCTATAACACCTCTTTGAAGTTATATATAAAAATTCATTGAAAAAGAATGTGTCATAGTGAATAGAGAGCTGACCTCAGAGTCGGAAAGACCTGGGGTCTTTCTACCTCTGACAAGTGTTGGTTGTGTGACCCTAGGCAAGTCACTTAATGTCTCTGTGCCCCAAAAGAGTGCAGAACTCAAAGCAAGTAATAGAAGATGCAAATGGACAAATCTAGGCTAAAAGTAAGAAAAAACTTTCCTAATGATTAGTGCAATCCCAAAGTGGAAAGTGCTGCTTTATTAAAGGTCTTTAAGAAGAGAATGGCTGGGAGATGGTTCTGGGAAAATTGTGGAGTAGGTCAGAAAATTCCAAGCTCTCTAGATTCTCCTCCACAAAAGAGACGAAACAGTGCCTCAGGGCAAACATAGAGGGTAAAAATAAATAAGAGAAGGAGCAGAACTGGAAAAGATCTGAAGAAAAGTCCCCAGGATGAGGTTTGGTCCTTGTGAAGAGTAAACACCTCTCGGCTAAGGACCGCTTAAACAACAAGCTGCAAGCCCTGGGGTTAGCTGGATTGGGGGGCTGCCTCAGCCCCAGCCACAGGAACTTTTACCCTGGGGACAATGAGGGCAGTTGGGCATCTGAGCTGGAGAAGATCTAGGGAATCTCTGCTGACAAGGAATGCCAGACCCAGCTTGTGCTGCAGAGACGTGTCAGGGACAAGAAGGAACCAGCAAATGCCTGGTGAGTGCAGAAGCAGTGGGGCAGGTATGCTGGCTGTGGGCACTTATAGGAGGCTAGAGGTCTTGATCAGGTGCCAGGCCTGAGGGGAGAAGTGAAGGAGGATCTGAGACCAGAGGCACAATCCCCCCATTCCCCAGGATAAGAAGTGATTGCAAAAATTAAGCTATTACAAAAAAAAAAAAATGCACGGGCAAAGGCACAGAGAATTACTACAGAAATAAAGAAGACCGGGGTTTGTCTTTAGAGGAGGATAGTGAAGCAAAAAAACCCTCTTCTGCCCCAAAAGAGTAATGTCAAAAAGTTATCTGCCCAGAAAGAATCATAGAAAAACTTTAAAAAGACTTGAAAAATCAAATGAGAGAGACTGAGGAAAAATTTTTTTTAAAAATGAGAACAATCCAAGAAAAAACAAGATTATGAAAAAAAAAGTCGACCAATTAGAAAAGGAGATCCTGAATCTTAAGGAAGAAAATAAATCCTTGAAAATCAGAATTGGGCAAGGGGAAGCTAATGAAGAGATCAGGAAATAATAAAACAAAATATAAAGAATGAAAAAATAGAAGAGAATGTGAAATGTCTCATAAGAAAGACAACTAATCTGGAGAACAGATCAAGAAAAGAAAACATAAGGATAATCAGACTACTAGAAAGCTATGATCAAAAAAAGAATCTTGATACAATAATAAAGGAAATAATTAAAGAAAATTGTCCTGAAGCATTAGATCAAGAAAGGAAAGTAGAAATAGAAAAAAATCCACCGATCCGCACCTGAAAGAGATCCTACAAGGAAAATCCACAGGAATATCATAATCAAATTCCAAAACCCCCAGATCAAGGATAAAATATTATGAGCAACAAGAAAAAGCAATTTACATATGGTGGTGCCACAATTGGAATCACACAAGACCTAGCATTGGCAACACTGAAAGAACACAGGTCCTGGAATACTATATAATGAAAAGCAAAAGAACTGGGGTTCCAGTCTAAAATGTCATATCCAGCAAAGTTAAGCATAAGCCTTTAATGGAAAGAAAAAATGGATATTTAATGAATTGTCAGACTTTCAGAACTTTGTTTAAAAAAAAAAAAACAAACAACCCTGAACCTAATAGAAGATTTGACATACAAGAGCCAAGAGAAATATAAGGTACATACTAAAAACCAATTACAAGGGACTCAGTAAGGACAGACTGTTTACCTTTCATGCATGTACGTCTAAATGTATGTCTAAAATCGTTACTAGTAATTGGGTAGTTCATAAGAAAGATCGGGGTAAACCTGAGCATGAAATGACTTCAAAAAGCAAAACTGTTCAGGAACAGCTAAAAAGAGTAATTATTTTATACAAATGAGGTGTAAGAGGAAGAAGTGACACAGAGGAATTAGATGGAGGAGGAGAGATGTTAGTTCAGGAAACCTACTTTCATTGAGAATGGGTTCAAGAGGGAACAATACATATACATCTACAAGAGTATGAAAGTCTACTAAATTGAGAAAGAAATAAAATGCTAAGAGGATAAGGATGAGAGAGAGGATAAGGGAGGGATCTTTAGAGGGAAGGGTCAGAGAATAGATTAAAGAGGGATACTGAAAGATTTAAGGGAGGGAAGGATCATTGAAGGTGGGGTAGGTTAAGTGATAAGAGGGCAAGGTAAGAGTCAGGAGGGATGGGAAATAAGATAAGCACACACATAAAAACAAAGATTAGGAATCTCTTAGGGACAGTATATGTTTATATATGCATGTATGTATGTATGTGTATATATATATACATGTATGTATATATCTATATATATGTAAATATATCCACATTTAATTGTAGACTCTAGGGGGAGGGGGAGGAAGGAGGGAAAAAGAACAAAGTAAAAATGTATAGCAGAGAACAAAAGAAAACTTAGAAGGAAGCAAAGAAAAGATGAATAGCTTTCAACACAACGTGTAGTATTTAATATATAGGCTTTCTTGAAACGGAAATTTATTGCTATATAGTTTGAATCCTCTCTGCTGTGCACATAACATTTTTTTCTTTTCTTATTTTATGTTTAAGTTTATAACATGTTTCTTTTTCTTTTCTTATTATGTATTTAAGTTGTAGTATTAAAGTCTAAAATTTTTTTAAAAGATTAAAAAAAAGAAGAAGAGACTAGATGACCATTTATCAGGAATGTTGAAATAGGAAGGAATTTTTGAGATTGGGTTGTACTTGGTGGCCTCTGTTGTCCTAATTCCAAAAGAAAAAAATCTGCTAATAAAGTTAATTCAGATAGAATAAAAATAAAGAACATAGACTGGGGGAAATCTTTGCATTGGATGAAGTTAGGGATAGCCCCGTGATTTCAGTGGCATAAGGCAGTCCTGTTTGAGGAAACTCCCTCTACCAGAGCAGAGAAGCACATGCTCTGCAAGTTATAGCCTTGGAGTGCTATCAGTAATTGGCCCAGGGTCACACAGCCAGTTATGTGTAAGAGGTAAGACTTGAATCCACATCATCCTGGCTCTAAGTCTAGCTCTCTCTTCACTGTTTCCAATACATTAGATAGTTCTGGGAAATACCTGACACCCCAGATTTATAGAAATTAACACAAATCCATAAGACTAAGAGTTACTCCTCAATAGACTTATGGTCAAGGGATAGCAATAAAAGGCTTTCAAAGGAAGAAACACAAATGCTCCACATCATCTAGAAGAGTGCTAAAAATTGCTAATAATCACTGAGATGCAAAGCAACAAAAATCCATGGTGTCATCTTGTATCCATCAAATTTGCAAAGATAAAAGATTTTCAGAATTCAATGCTGACAGACATGTGGACAAAAACAAGCATGATAATCCACTGCTGGTTGAGCTGGGAATTGTTCCAACCATTTTGGAAATCAATCTGGAAATTATGCAAGTTACAAAATTGTTTATACCATTTGACCCAATGACCCACTAATGGGTTTATATCTCCCAATGAGATTCCTGACAGCATAAAATGAATTATCTGGACTTGTTCTTCTTGGCCCCAGAAGACAGAACTAGAAACAATGGGTGAAAGTTGCGAAGAAATACACTTAGAGTTTAGATAACAGCAACAACAACAACAACAAAAAAAAAAAACCCTCCTTAATAATTAGAGCCATCCAAGTGTGGAAAAAGTGTCTGTGAAGGATCACTCTCATCGGAGTTTTTAAGTAAAATCTGGGTGGAACATTTTGGGAGGTTATGTTTTAAAGGAAATTATTTTTTACTATTTGTTGGATTAGAAGTTTTCACTACTTGAAATAAAAAAAAAAACTTTAGCAAAGTTGCAGGATATAAAAAACCCACATAAATCATTGGCATTTCTATATATTACCGACAAAGCCTAACAGCAAGAGATAGAAAGAGAAATTCCATTTAAAGTTGCTGTAGACATTATAAAATATTTGGGAGTCTACCTGCCAAAACAAACCCAGGAACTATATGAACGCAATGACAAAACACTTTTCACACAAATAAAGTCAGATCTAAATAACTGGAAAAACATCAGTTCCTCATGGGTAGGTCAAGCTGATATAATAAAAATGATAATTCTACCTAAATTGATTTATTTATTCAGTGCCATACCAATCAACCTACCAAAACAATTTTATAAAGCTAGAAAAAATAATAACAAAATTCGTGGAAAAATAAAAGGTCCAGAATATCAAGGGAATTAATGAAAAGAAATGCAAGGGAAGGTAGCCTAGCCATACCAGATCTTAAATTGTATTATAAAGCAGCAATCATCAAAACTACTTGGTACTGGCTAAGAAATAGAGTGGTGGATCAGTGGAATAGGTTAGGTAGGCAAGATACAGTAGTCAATGACTATAGTAATCTACTGTTTAATAAACCCAAAGACCCCAGCTTCTAGGATAAGAACTCACTATTTCACAAAAACTGCTGGGAAAATTGGAAAATAGTATGGCAGAAACTAGGCAAAGACCAACATCTTACACTGTATACCAAAATAAAAATCAAAATGGATACACAATTGAAATGTAAAGGCTGATACTATAAGCAAACTGGGAGAGCAAGGAATAGTTTACCTGTCAGATTTATGGAGAATAGAAGAACTTATGACCAAACGAGAGAGAGAGAGAAGATTATGAAATGCAAAATAATTTGATTACAATAAATTGAAATCCTCTCAGCAATGCAAGGATCCAAGACAACTTCAAAGGACTCATGATGGAAAATGCTGTCCACATCCAGAAAAAGAACTATGGAGTCTGAATGCAGATCAAATCACATTATTTAATCTTTTTTTTTCTTTTTTTTGTTTGTTTCTTCTTTCTTGTGGTTTCTCCCATTGGTTCTAATTCTTCTTTACAACATAACTAATGTGAAAATAGGTTCAATACAAATGCACATGTAGAGCCTATATCAATTGCACGCTGTCTTGAGATGGGGGAGGGGAGAGATGGGGAGAAAATTTGGAACTCAAAATCTCATGGAAGTGAATGTTGAAAACTAAAAATAAATAAATAAATTTTTTTTAATAGTATACAGAGCAACAAGAAAAAAGTTTTCTAAGGTCACTGCCAACCATAGAATTTTGTATAAAAATATTCATAACAATACTATTTGTATTTTTTAAGTTGGGAGCAAATGGCCTACCCAATGATTGGGTAATGAGCAAGTTGAAGGAAAAAATGTGATGGTATATTACTGTGCCATAAGGAATGACATATATAAAGAATTCAAAGAAATATGTGAAGACCTTAATGAAGCGATGCAGAGAGAGAAGAGAGCAGATTCAACAAAGTAATATCCACAATGACTAAAATAATATAAAATGAAGACAACTTTGAGAGGCACTAAGATATAGATAAACATAATGGGAAGAGCTATGCAAAATAAGCAGAACCAAGAGAACAATGTACACAATGACTATGACAGTGTAAATAAACAAATCACTAAAGGGAAGTCACTCTGTGTAATGAAAAAACTAATGAAGGTCCCAGGAAGAGATTATGAAATGTACCTCTTCCCTGAGGGCTGAAAGTTAGCAGACCAGGACAGAACATTGCATACGTTGTCAGATATAATCTCGTTATTGGTGGTTGTGGGTTTTTTCTTAATTATTTTTCTTTGTCACAAGAATGTCTGGAATAGAGATGGGGAATGATGGTGAAGTAAATGTCTGTAACGTAAAAATGAAACATGTCAGTAAAACTTTAAAAAATAAAGACAACATGTACTCAGAAAAGATTTTAAGATAACAATGAACAACCTTCATACTAACTTACTAAAGTAAAAAAGTACTAACACTCTTAAAATGTAAGATTGCATGTACTGTTACTCTCTTCTGTTTTGCTTCTCTTTTCTCTCTATAATCTCTCACTTAATGATCTCATCAGCTCCCCAATGAACCCAATTATCCTCTCTATACAGATGACTTTTATATCTATATATCCAGCCCCAAACTGTATTGTTAATAGCCTTTTGGACATGCTCAACTGGATATCTCCAAGACATCTCAAAATTTAGTACATCCTTCAAAACCCATCCCTCTTCCAAACTTCCCTCTTACTGTTGGGGGTGCCACTATCCTTCAATTCACCAAGGAGAGAAATCTTATTGTCATCCTTAATCCCTTAACTTTGCTTGACCTACATATTCAGCCAGTTGCCAAATCACGTGGCACTTCTTCTGCGACCACTTTCCCAACTTGCACTCACATTCACAGGTTGGGGTCACCAGAGGGCAGTTAATATTACTCTCCCAGGGCTCTAGGGAGAGGTTCTAAGTTCTTCTCAATCCCCGAGGGGTTGGATTTCTAGTACTGTTGCTCCTGAGATCTACTGATATGTCCCATATTTACAGTAACCCAGCCGGTCTTAACTAGATTTTAGTAAAAAAACATTTACTCAGATGTAAGAATTTCCACCAAACCCTAGGGTAAACTATCCCACAAATGCAGTATCCATGGGAAGAGCTCAGTGATAGTGAGGCCCACTTGTGCAAAGCATATGTGACAAAGAGATGCCTTCCTACTGCTGGCTCCAGAAGTCCTTTTCCCCCTTTGTAAAGTTTCTCCTCTGTGTATTCTCCCTATATGTAGCTCTCCACTAAGCTCTGAAGGTCAGTGCTTTTCTAGAATCATAATCAACATTATTCTTTAGTGCAAGGGATCATGTTCTTTGGCTGCTGCTGTATTTGAGTAACTGTCTTTCAACGTGTGTCTGCAGTTGCTTCCATTTCTTTTAGCCATTATTACTCTGGTGATCACATCTTTCAGTTCCAGAGGATGCTGACAGTATTCAGTTCCAACTGTTGAATGGATCCTGAGGAGACCTCTGAATTTCCCAAACTCCAGACTCGCTCCCATCTCAGCATATTTGTTCACCTAAGATCAGGAAAGAGCAAACACAAAAAAGAACCATTCTCACCCAAGACATAGGTTGCCCTAAGCAGGTCATATGCTTAAGGTCTCCATTCAGCTGGACAGAAGACTCAGAAAGTCCTCCTTCCTCCAACCCCATGATTTATACCCAGGAAATCTTCGATGTCTGCTGATTACCACCATAAGATTTCAGGAGGCAACTCAATACTGCCCTCCCAATTCAAAGCCACAAGGCAGAGAGAGAAATGCAGGTGGGTCAGCCCTTTTGTATGTACACTTAGTTCCAAGCTCAGCAACCCCTGAGTCATCAATTTTTCTAGCTCACAGAGAATTCTCTGTTCTAGGATCTCTTGCGCTTCTTTTCATCAGACAAAACAAAATCTGAGACATCTTAACTGAAAGTAAGCTCACTACAAGCTTTCACAAGATTGCTTGGACTAGACATGAGCAAGGAATATCTATGTATATGCTCCAAGGACTGCCTCTTCCATTGGCCAGTTAATCCTAATTACACTCATGATTTCTTTCTCTCTACAACACTCCTGCTCCAATTCTCTCTCCACTCCAATCCATACTCCATATAGCTGCTAAAGTGATTTTCCTAAATCACAGATCTACCTATGTCAGCCACCTGCTCAATAAATTCCGATAGCTTCCTCCAGGGAGCCTAAGTGACCCAGGGATCATCTCTAGAATCAAATATAAAGTTTTCTGGCATTTAAAGTTTTCATAACTTGGCCACTTCCTATTTTTCCAGGCTTCTTATAGAAATTCTCTCCTCCATGTCCAGCCATATTGGCCTTACACACAGTGTCCTATATCTCATGTTTATTCCTTTGAACTAGCTATATACCAGGAATGCAATGAACTACCTCTTCATGTCTACCTCTCAGAATCCCCGGCTTTCTTCAGGACTCTGCTCACACACTACCTTCTAAAGGAGGCTTCTCCTCATTCCCCCAGTTACTTGTACTTTTTCTTTATCCTGTGTGTATCTTGTAATGGGTGATGGAGGTTGAACCCCCAGAAGCTTATTCTGAGTTGCTCTGTCCATTTGCAAAGAAACATAAGCTTACCTCTGAAGGAACAATCACTTTGGGATGGTGAAGCAAAACCTGGGTGGTACCCTGATCTGCTACCCTATGACAGAGGAGAGTAGGAAGGATGTGTCAAAACCATGTCAGATAGGATTAGCCACTAAGTCAATGAAGACTGGCATAGCGGACCTAGAAAGGGGATGACTCCATTTTCTGCTTTTTCCTTTGACTCTCCGCAGGATACCATGTAATTCAAACTCCCAGTGAAGCGTGGGAGAAGATGATTTTTCTCCAATCCAGCCAGCAGGGCAGCTGTGGTCATATGGCAGACAAAGCAGGGTTTTGCTAAGCGAGCTGAGTCTGGACCATAGGCCACTGACTGCCTTTTAGGCTTTGTGTTTTTCAGTAGGTGATTGAATCTAGTATTTTTTCGGAGAATACCACCACCATGAGAATGAGCCCAAGCCCTAACCCACCATACCAGAAGATGTGGACTTGAATGGAATTGTTCGGACAACGCAAAGTCAGGGTAGAAATGTAAAATGCCTATTCAACAGTTCTACAAGCTGTTTTGTGTTTAGATGTTTAAATTGCAATTTCCCAGAACATAACAGCAGTCATCTCACTGTTGTTTCAAGTTTGTTGATTTTTTCCGAGTCAACGTGTATTTGTGACTCTCGTGCATTTAGCATTTCTTTTATACAGAGGCAACAAGTAGCTGTCCTAAATTTGATCTGCATTGTCCACTGAGTCCCATTCAACTCCACACTTTTGAGGAGACCGTAGACATAAGTCAAACCTAAGCTTTCGCTGATTCTCCCTGGAACCGTAGGGTGGTAGCGTAAAGAACTTGACCTTTCTTTTAGGTTGTCAGGCTCACCCCAGGAAAGAGTACTGTCACTGAGGATGGAATCAAAAGACCTAGATTCTAATTCCACGTACCAATTCTTTGACCAAAAATACCTCTCTGAGTCACATAATAGAAAATCATTTACCTCTCTGACATTCAGCCAATTCTTTCATCCCACAAGGTTGTGAGGATCAAATGCATGTGATTAGGTACTGTTCCCCTTACATAGTTCCTCCCCTCTCTCAAAAAAAAGTAAATAAATAAAAAAAAACTCATTATATTTATTTTGCACATACTTTAATGTGTCCTCGGCTCTTCCAATAGAATGTCAACTCCTTGAGGTCTGGGACCGTCATTTTTTTTCTACGTGTCCCCAGTGCCCACCAGAGTGCCTAGAACATATGGCCCTTTGAGCTCTACCAGCGCAAGAGTCAGCAAGCCACAATGAAAGCAATGATAGAAATCACAAGACCAGAATCAGTGACCCAGGGAGTGGACAAACTTGCTTATTGGAATGAATAGAAGAGGCTAAAGCTTTGAGGCAGCTTATGCCCCTAAGTTTGTCCTGGGTAGTGTTTATATTTGCCTGAGATTTCTTCATTTTTAATTTAGAAACTGTTCAGAAATGCAAAGCTCTGGCCTCAGGCAACTGAGGGCCAGTGGACTGCCTAGCACTGAGCAGAAAAACCAAACTACTTTGTTACAAGGAATAAGCTTTAGTCCATAAAGTAGGTTTATAACAATCCGGGGCATTTCTCCCCTCGTAAAATGCATGAACATGATCAATAAACATTCTTCTTAAAGCAGCTTTGCAATCTGGAGAAAGGAGACATCTTCTCACATTCAGGGGAAAAGGAGAAGACTCGGGACTAGCCATCTCTGTCTGCAAATTCCAGCTGAGAAGCATTTTGTTCCAAATTGAAGTTGCCAGTGTGTACGCAAGTTCCCAGAGTCTAGCTGAAAGACAGCAGAAAGAGGGAATCTTTCTTCCATTAAATAATATTATTCCTAAAACTAAATTAACTTTGTTTTCTCCTTCCCTTTCTCTTTTATTTCTTCCTTTGTTCCTCTTTCTGCTTTCCATATTTCATTTTTCTTTCCTTTTCCTTCCTTTCCTTATTTCTTTTCCTTATTTGCCTTCCTTCCTTCCCTCCTTTCCTTCCTGCCTTTTGCCTTCCTCCCACCCTTCCTTCTTCTCTCCACTCCTTTTCCCCCTCCCTCCCTTTCTCCTTCCCTTTCTTCTTCTCTCTTTTCTTTTCTCTCCCTTCCTCCCTCCCCTCCTTTTCTCCTTCCTGCCTTCTTTCTTTCCCTTCCTTCCTTTCTCCTTCTCTTCCTTCCTCCCTCCCTTCTTCTCTCCATCTCTACCTCCCTCCCCTCCTTTCCTCCTTCCTTTCTTTCTTCCTTCCTCTCTCCTAAACCAAAGTCAGTTACTCAGTAGGGAAAGAAATTGAGTCAGTTCCACATGATTTATACCCAGGAAATCTTTGATGTCTGCTGATTATCACCATATGCCTGTCCTTTAGCTGTTTGTTAATTGATAGTTGTGCTGATCGTGTACTATCACAGGTATTAAAGTTGGAAAACAGGCATTTATTAAGCACTTATTATGTGTCAGGTACTATGCTCAGCATTGGAGATATGACCAAAATCAACAATAACAACAGTGACAAAAAAAAAATAAAACCAAAAAACAATCACTTCTCAAGATCAATGCATTCTAATAGGGGAAATGATTATAAATAACTATGTACACACAAGATCTATACAGTGTAAATGGAAACTAACATCAGAGGGAAAGCACTAGCAGGGGGTGGGGGAATAGAAAAAGGTTTACAGAGAAAGATAATTTAGTCTTATTGTTCATTCCAACTGTTCCCTACCCAGGGAAAAAAGAGAAGCATCTTTTGCACACCACATTCTTCTCCTGCTTCTTCAAATCAAAGCATTTTGCATTAGGAAAAAGTGCCTACTGTAAAATATGAGCTTTCTAAGGGACTGTTGTATTTTTGTCTTTGTATCATCACCAGAGTCAGTCATGATTCTTGGCACATGGTAAGCATCTAATAAACTCTTGTTGAATTCAATTGAATTGACTGCGTGCAATGCATATCTTAAAGCTACCCTATCTATTACTATTTCTGGTAAGACCTTTTCCTCCAAATGTATGTGATGGAACTGTGTGTCCTATCTGATTACAATAACATAGTGTCTAGAGTTGGAAGGGGCCAAAGAAGACATCCATCTCCCTCACTTTATAGCTTATGGAACCAAGAGGGGAAGTTACTTGCCCAAGGTTATACAGGTAGTAAATGGAAGAACCAAGATTTGAGCTCTAATTTTCAGATTCAAGCTACATTATGCATGTCTACTATACCACCACTGTACATTTGCATAGTAATTTAAATTTTCATTTGATCTTCCCCAACAATCCTGTAAGGTAGGTAATAATGATAAACAAATTACATATATACTACAGTGCTTTAAGATTTGCAAAGCATTTTGCATAGATTATCTGGTTGGAGCCCAGGAATTGTTGTTGAACTATTGGGGTGGGTAATAGAGGTATTATTATACCCATTTTACAAACTGACACAGAAAAGTTAAAGGATTTGCTTATGTGTCAAAGGAGAGATTTGAACCCATGTCTCCCCGACTTCAGGGCCATCACTCTGTGTGCTATGCTACTCAGCCTCTGATTAGATAGGTACTATTATCGTTGTCTTTCAGAATTATAACATCTAATCATTATAAGCCAGAATATAGCTCCCCTTCTTCAGAATTCCCATAGTAATTTCTTCATCCCTATTTTATGGCATTTATCTCAACCTTTGTACTACAATTATTTGTGTATTTATCTCCTACTGGATAGTGAGGTACTGGAGAGTAGATTCTATTTCTTTGTAAATCCCTAACAATTTCTTGCACATAACAGCTTTTCAATAAATATTTCATAAAATCATTTCAATTTTAGAGCAGGAAGCCAGAACCTGGATGATCTTTTGCCAGGGGATTCCTGCTCTTGTCCTAATTGAGACACTGAGATACTGAGATCCCTCTGAGTATCCATGATTCTAAACCAATGTTTTTTAGGGGCTCAAAGATTTACTCAAGATCTCTCGGAAGGTTAGTGGCAGAAATTGGATTACAATCTAGGTCTCTCCCTTGATACTCAATCACTAGATTGAGAACTATCTCTTTCCAATACTCCTCCCTTGAGGGAAACTATGTTTCTTAGTATTATCCAAGCTACACCAAAAACATGCACTAGAAACAGGGCAGGGAAAATAGGAGAGTTTTTTCCCCCCAGGTTGGTCTGGGTTTCCACCTGGAACAGCTGTATTTACTTCCTGAGTTTAAATCAAATGCTACGCATTATTCAATCAAAGTACTATATTGTCAACCTGAAAAGTACTATAAAGCTTCCTATATAAGGAACATATTATCTGAACCAAAAATCAAGACACTTGTTCTGAAAAATAATATTGTTGCTTTTGTAAAATCTCACTAAAAGCATATTTAAATCTGGGCTGTATCGCCTCTATAACATCTTGCCTCTCTTCTAACCAAATGATAATTCCCTGAATCCACTATTTCTTCTTTAATCATATAGGGTAAAGAACTCCTAATAAAGACCCAATCCCTACCCATGTGGATTCCTCTAGTGAAATTGATCTTTACTATCTTCCCTCATTTAAGGGGGGTAGGTGGGAATGCAGCTTCCTGACATTCCTGACTTCCTTCAAGGCTCTGCTCAAATGTTATCATTTACAAAAGGCCCCACCCCCACCCTTTGCTAGTGCCTTCCCTCTGAAATCACCTCCCATTTGCCCTGCATGTATTTCATGTGTACATACTTGTTTGCATGTTGTTTCCCCCATTAAAATATGAGCTCTCAGGGGCAGCTGGGTGGTGCAGTGAATAGAGTACCAGTCCTGGATTCAGGAGGACCTGAGTTCAAATTCAGCCTCAGACACATAACACTTATTGGTTGTGTGACCTTGGGCAAGTCACTTAACCCCATTGCCTAGCCAAAAAAAGAAAAAAAAATATGAGCTCTGAGGACAGGGAATGTGTTATTGGCTTTCTTTGTATTTCCAGTTCTTAGCATAGTGCCTGCTTGTTGACTGACTATATCTGTCAGGAGTCACCACATCTATTTTTTCAATTAATATTTCCATGGAGCCTTCCAAGGTAAAAAAATATATGGAGGCACAAATTGAATGCTCTCAGAGGAATTAGAATGATGATTAAGATGGGTTAACTCTTAATAAATTCTTCCATATTTGTCAAGACGGAAATTCTTCTCATCTTCCTCCCTACTAAAAATTGAACTGGAGTCCAACATTATTCTTTGTTATGCGGAAGTTGAAAAATTTTGCTCCAGTGTAACTTTCTATTCTAAAAAGTTTGACACAAAATCTGTAAATATAAATCATTTCTTCTCATATTTCTTTAAAGAAAATAAAAATCAATGTTGGAGGAGAGGGCAGAGTAGTGGAAAGTGCCCACAGGCTCAGGCCTATAAGCAAAAAGAGTTATTTGTAGACAAAACATCCAGAGGGAGAGCAATAACTGTGAGAGTGAGAGAGGCTGAGTATGGACCTACCGGGGAATGAGAAGCAAGGGGTTTCTGAAGTGAATCAGCACCACAGGGCCTAAGTTCATACATAACCAAAGGCTGAACTACCATTAAAGAAGGCAGTGTCAGAGAGACGGGCTGTCTCATGAGAGCTTCCAGGCTTACACATTGTTACTAATAGCAGCTAAGTTTACAGAGTTTTAGAGCCTTTTGCTAGAAATCAGAAGTCTGAATCTAATGCCTCTTTGTTACCCTATCAGTAACACAGGGCCTTGCATACAGTGATACTTAACATCATACTGGACATTCCCCAAACCCTCATCTTTACAAATATCATCTCATTTGATCCTCACAACAACCCTAAGAGGAAGGTACTGCTATTATCTCCATTTTATAATTAAGGAAACTGAGACAGAGGTTTAGTGACTTGCCCAGGGTTACACAGCTAATAAGTGTCCAAGGCTGAATTTGAACTCAGGTCTTCCTGACTCCAGGACACTATCCATTGTGCCACCAAACTGCCTCACTTTAAGCCTCAGGGGTGATATAATGATCCCTAATATCCATAGAGTTCTCTTATCTTCAGCTTTAAGGAGTTTATTTTAAACAAAAAGTTATAAATTCAGTCATAATCACTCCAAGCCACTGGTCAGGAAACTTCTTAACACTTAGGCAAAGGTTAGCATTTTGTATAACTTTACATTTATATCTAGTTACACGTATCTATCCCTGGCCTCTTTATGATTGAGGCAAAATTTAGTTTGCTTAAAATATTTGGGCAACAAAACATCAGATTGTATGACTGGTGTTCTATATTATTACCATATCATGGTAATTATATTATATTGCCTGTTCGAGGAGAGCCAACCCTTTCTCAGGACTTTCCTCAGGCAGATCTGCTTAATAGCTCCCTTCATTGCCAAACCCACTTTTGCTCCTCAGAATTAAACAGAGATGGGTCACTACACTTGCTCCAACCTCCCTCACTTCAGACCCTCAGAATCTCTAAATGGTTGGTTCTGGGATAGCCCCTTCCCTTTATACAAATTCCTTAGGACATGACCAAATCCCTCACATAAAGGCTTTGATTGATTCAAGCAAGTGTACATACCCTAGTCACATTCCTGTTCTGATTGATTGATTCAATCAAGAACTGTTCTTGCCAAACAAAAATAATTACTTTTAAAGTGGGTGAGATGATCAATGGAGCTCCTTTTTATACTAAGATAAAATTTATACACACACACACACACACACACACACACCACTCCAACTTCTACCCTCACCCCTTCCCACCCTCTACCATGACTGCCAACAGGATTCCCTTCCCAATTTCCTTGACTCTGCCAATGGTACCATGATTTTCCCCATGTTTCAAGTGAGAAATCTGAGTCATCATTTTTGTTGTTGTTGTTCAGTTGTTTTCAGTCATGTCTGACTCTTCATGACCTCATTTGGGGTTTTCTTGGCAAAGATACTACAATGGTTTGCCATTTCCTTCTCCAGCTCATTTTATAGATGAAGAAACTGAGGCAAACAGGGTTAAGTGATTTGCCCAGGGTCAAGTGACTTGCCCAGGCGTTTGAGGCCAGATTTGAACTCAAGAAAATGAGTCTTCCTGCTTCCAAGCCTGGCACTCTACCCACTATGTAGATTCATCATAATAGCCTACATTTATATAGGGTATCCCAAAAGCCATTATCATTATTATTATGGTGGTTGTTGTTATTGTTATTTTAAGCTATTAAAGCTTACAGCTGCACTAAAACTTTTGAGATGCTTTGTATAATGTTTTAAAATGTACAAAGTACCATATAGTGTGTTATTTCATTTTAGCTTCATAATAACCCTGGGATGTACTATTATTGCCACTTTTTACAGGTGAGTAAATTGAGGTACAGAGAGGATAAATAAATTGCACATGATAAAATAGCTAGTAGTGTCTAAGGCAGAATTTAAACACAGGTCTTCCCAAGTCCAGGCCCATCACTTTGTCCATTATACCATGTTCCATCATCCATATTTTTTAGTCCCCTATGTAACTAATCTTGTCAATTCTGCCTTCAAAATGCCTCTTGAGTTTCTCATACATTTCCATTACAACCACATTAGTCTAGATCCCAATCACAGCATGCCTGGATTATACAACTGACTCCAAATTGGTGTCCCTATCACCAATCTTTCTTCACTCCCCTCCCCCTAATCCCCATTTCACAGCCAAACTAATTTTCTCAAAATACTGTTTACATCATGTCCCTCATTTGCTTAAGGACCTGAAACAGCTCTCAATTGCCTACTATCTCTGGCCTAACTCTGCCTAGCCCTTCATAATCTGGCTCAACCCTGCTTATCCAATCAATTCCCAAACAAACCTTCCATCCCAAGCAGACTGTCCCCCCCCCCCCCCCCCCCCAAAAAGTCACACAAATCACCACTGCTGTGCTTTCCTCCTGCTTGGATTGTCCCTCCCCCATCCTGCCTATGCAAATCCTACTTATTCTCTGGGACCCAGTTCTATTCCTCTCTTCCATGACACCTTCGCCAACTATTGTGATTCCCCATAGGGTCTCTTTTCTCTAAACTCTGTTGCACTCAGAGTCAGTTCTGCACCACTGAACTCACTGGGATATGTCAGTATTTATCACTCTTTAGTTGCTGCACATGCCTCTCTTTCTGCTTTCTTAAGTGAATCACACCTTCCACAAGAAAAGTCCTTAGCATCCCATTGTATTACTCACAGTGCCTAGCACAGAGCTGGGCACATCATAGGTATTCAACAACTGTTAATGGATTGCTATGGATACTAAGGATGTTTAGCACAGATTTGTACAAAGCAGAGATTCATCAAGCCTGGGAGGATTCATGTTCCAGAAAGGCAATTCCACATTCCAGAACAAGAATCTGGGTAGCCAAACTCACATCTAGAAGCCAACTGACCAGATTTTTGATGTTTTCTGAAACTATCCACCCGGAGAAAGGAGTTTCCTTCCATTGCCTCTTGGTATGTCAGTAATTAGAAAGAGCAATCATTGCCATGTTGCATACCCCAAAGCACCACGGCTGGATGCACTGAACACATGTAGCTATGAGACCACCTGCCAGGGAAAGAATAGAAGAGTCATTTGCTGAACATGGCAGGGGTGACGTTTAAGGGGATGAGCTGCTGAATAGCAAGTAGCTGCCCCAACTTCCCCAAAGCCCTAAATAATTTCCACACTTTAAAGAAGAGAGAGAGGGGGGAAAATACGCTTTAAATTTTTCATGTCTATTATTCCACTTGTGAGACTTTGTGAAGGGCTGTGAATACTAAGAGCACGAGCTAAGATGACACGATTATATTAAGATAGATACAATTTTGGACTGAGAAGAAAAGGAAAAAATCTGCCACTTTTGCCAACTTGTGACAGTTACTAGTAATGTGATCATGAGCCTCTCTGTGCCTCAGTTTCATCATCTGTAAAAAATGAGGGTCATGATGCTCTAGTACTTACCTCACCTAGTGTGAGGCTCACGTGAAATAACATAGGAAGCATTTTATAAACTTTATGTTTTGCAATTTTAATGTTGTATTCAGCGAGTATTGCTAGGTGGGCAGATCAAGGCTCTATGCTTGTCCAAGAAGAGGCTGGATGACAATTTGCAGTAGTTTCCCTCCACTATGCATAGTGTAGTGCGGGAAAGGGGAAGAAAGAAGCATTTATATAGCGCCTACTACATGCTAAACTGTGCTAAACATTTTACAAATAAAAGAACAGGACACGATTTTTGAGATATGGGACCTGAAACTGAATTCCAGCTCTGCTGCTTACTACCTGGGCCAGTCTTCTTTTCTCTGGCTCTCTACTTCCCAGTTGGATAGACCACTAAACCTGGAGTCGGGAAGACCTGAGTTTAAATACAACCAAAGACACTAATTAGCTGTTTGACCCTGGGCACACTTAACCTGTCAGCCTCAGTTTCTTCATCTATAAAATGATAATAGTAGCACCTACCCCCCCCAGGGTTGTTTTGAGGGTAAAATGAGATGGTATTTGCAAAGTGCTCTACAAATCTTAAAGCACAAGATATGTGCTAGCTATCATCATCATCATCATCATCATCATCATCATCATCATTGTTATTGTTAGGTTGGTCTCCAGCAGGGATTCTTAATCTTTTTTTGTAGAACAGACTTCTCTGGCATTCTGTTGAATCCTATAGATCCCTTCTCAAAATCAAAGTTTTAAATAACAGGAAGAAAAGCTAAATTTCAGTAATAAAGATGCAAATTTTTCCCATTAAGTTCACACACCTTCTGAAATCTATCCATGCACCCCGGAGCGTATGGATCCCAGGTTAATAATTGGTAGTCTATATAGCCTCAGGTCTAAATGCATGCTTCTGTTATCTCTTCCTACAAAGATTTCTATAATCTAAGAGTACAGCTGTCTCCCAAATAGAGGCAACTGTCCCCTCTCAGAGGCACTTGCAGGTAAGGGATGAATACACTTCTGAAGAAATAAATTCTCCGTTCTCCCAATAAACTCTTTTTTTTCCCAAAACTTTATAGTTAAAATCCTGTCTTCCTCTGCAAAAATTCACCCAAGCCCTATGGGAATATAGGACTCTTGTCACCTAGTCTCTTCAAATACACCTGTAGGAAAAAATCATTTCCCTGACAAATCCACTGCTCCCCTCCTAGCATTGATTTGGCCTGACACAACCTGAATTACCATCACTGCCTGTAGCATACCAGTGCAAAGCTCCCAAGCTTTGCTGGGTTTTGTTCACCCCCCTCAGGTGCCCAGATTGCTTAATTGCTCAGGAATATACTCTCCAAAGATTTATAGGATTTCCTCCCTCATTTTACAATTCTGTTGTTCCACTAATCACTAACATTAGATTACCTTGGTGGCAGTTTTGAAGATCTCTAATAAGCTTTCTCAAGGATCAAAACCAAATTGGATTTTCTTCCTTCCCTTTAATCCTATGTAACTGACAGTTCTCTTTTTATTTAGTTTGTTATCTAATTTTCCTATCACCCAAATGTGCAGGTCATCCAGATCTGGTTTATTTGTTTATAGAAAATTGTATTGTTAGTGATTGTATATTCTCTCTAACAATCGTATTTTTCCAACGGTCCTGATTATATTTTATATGGCATTTTGAGGTTTTTTAAATCTATTTGGCCTTAGGCAACATTTATGTGGTTACATCCATATATAAATAGACTTTTAGGTTATTTTAAGTCATCCCAACTTAACTAAAAGCTGCAAAGAGCAACATAGACTCTCTTGGGTAGGTAAATTAAGCCAAGTGGATTTTGCCCTGAATCTTGAAGTGAATAAATACCATTTTTGGAATGTTCTTATCCT
The DNA here is from genome assembly GCF_900497805.2 of Vombatus ursinus. Classification (NCBI taxonomy): domain Eukaryota; kingdom Metazoa; phylum Chordata; class Mammalia; order Diprotodontia; family Vombatidae; genus Vombatus; species Vombatus ursinus. The sequence continues at coordinate 4,547,323 of NW_020954704.1, forward strand.
ACTAATGTAGCAAACCTAGAATCTTTCCATTCTCCCTGATGCTTATTTTTTAAACATTTAGCAAGAATACACACAACTATCACAGAGGTTCTCAGCATGGACATTTCAGAAACATTAACACAGATTTCAGAAACATTAACAAAGATTTCAGAAAAAGTTTTCTCACCTTTCATTAATTGCGAAATTCATCTTTAAGTTCAACATGATCCTGATTCCATTTGGACTGGGGTTTTTTGATGACATAGAAAATAGAAAGCAGCTTTATCAGACTTGCTTGACAACTATCCTTTGTATTATGTACCAAGCTGCTAGTGTTAACCATTTACAGGTAGTGAGGGTTTAGCTAAAGTGGGTATGAATATAAATGAAGTGTTTGAATGAGTCTCAGAAATCTCTAATAATAGGATCATGGATGTAAGAAGAACAATGATTTTGTCATTGACAGAAACGCAGGATAAATATCACTTGCTCCCACTCTGACTCACTCTTACAAAAATATATAGAGGAGTATACTCCTATGTGTATAGGGGGAACTTTCGTTGACATATCTTTTGCTATGCTGCACTTTGCTTTGAGCTAGCATATCATATAGTTGCTCTGGTAAAAGGAAAATCACTGGGTATTCATGAGCTGTGGTTTTGACTAATCCAAGGTATGCCTTGAATCTAGGAATATTTTAGAGGGTCCTTGATTAAGGGGTTCTCACATAGGATTCAGAGCTAAAGTGATCTGAGAAATCATAGGATTATAGATTTAGAACTGGAGGGAAAGTTGGATGAGTTAGAGTTCAACTTCCTCATAAATGAGGTGAATGATTTGCCCAAGGTCACACAAGTGGTAACTGGCAGAGCACCCAAACTCTAATCCCAAAACCAGTGCTTATTTCACTACAATATACTGGATTCATCTAGGCCAACCTCTTCATTTCAATTCACTATGTTCCCTAGGAAGCCTATGAACTCTTAAGTTATCCTATGCATCCTACCTTTATTTAAATTCAGTTATTTTGGCTTCTTGTAGAACTCACATGTTCTTACAAAACTGTTGTCTTTTGATTCTCTTCCACCAATTTTTCTTCTACTTCTGTATTTTTGAGTTCTAAATCTCTCATTTTCTTTTTCAAACTAATATTTTACAACTTGGAGAGAGTTTTCATCTATATTCTAAATTATCTATTTTATTGCTTGTCATATTTCTTTTTTGAAAGTTATGATTTCTCACATAATTTCCATCCTAATATTTTCTTTCAAAAGTTTTATTTTTCTTTTGAACTATTCTGAAACTTCTTGCTGTTATTTTATGGGGAATTCCCAGAATGTATCACCTTCTTTTTCAATGGATGTTATTGATTCATTTTTCTTTAAATGCAATGCTTATTCATTTTGTTGTGACTTTTTTTAAAAAAAGAAATTCTTACTCATTTTTCCTTATGTCTTTGTGAGTCTTATTGGTGATTTACTCTCTACTTAGGAAGTAAACTTGGACCCAGCTGTATGTATGTATGCAGGTAGGTAGGTAGGTAGGTGTATTTATTGATTGATTGATTCATTTCAGACTTTGCATTTCCACTAACTTTTTTCAGGCTTCTCCCCTCAATGTTTGGTCCTTCTCTCTTTCACTGTTTTGGTACACATGGACATTTTCTCCTACACACACATCTCCAAGGCTGTATAGCCTTAGTCTCTTCAAGCTGAATCCCTATCCTATGCAAACTCCACAGACCTTTGTCTGAGATAGATTCCTAGTTCATTTCCCCTTGGCTACAGAAGCCCCGCCCTTTCTAGGTAGCAATACACCACTACGTCTCCACTCCACTCACACTCCCATCCGTCCATAACCGCTGTCCATCAAGTGGCTTTCGTTGTTCACCTGTTTCAAACTCTTCATGACTCATTTGAGGTTTTCTTGACAAAGATGTGGTTGTTGCTTTCAGAGAGGACCAATGACATCACAGGTGATGTCTTGACTTATGTGTAAATTGGATTCAAGTGTGTCAGCCTCACTCTCTCTTCCTGAGTCATTGAAGTCCAGTGGCACGACAAAAGTCAAGAGGACTGGTGATAGCCCAGGATGCAGCGGGTGACCTTGGTGACTTTGATGCCTGACCAAGCTCTAAGCACTCCACAAAGCCTGCTTCAGCCACTTTCATGGCTACTGGAATAAATTGTTCTCATCCACCCATTCTACCAGGGGAAGTCTTCACATGCTTGAAGTAGACATCCCCCTAACTCATTGACAGGTTTGAGGTCTGTTGGTTACCCTCAACCTGGTTTAGCCCTTCTGCTGAGATGGTTTTACCAGGATGGGGCCACCGTGCATGCTACAGCTGCTTGGAGCCACAGGTGAGAGTTTGGTGACAGGTGGACACCAAAAGTGGATGAGCAGACCTGAAAAGGGCTTGGCAGCCCTCACACCAGACATGCTAGTACTCCTGAACACCCCAGGAGAAATATAAGACAATCGCTGGAGGATGGGGGTTCTAATATAAGTTGCTTTTTAAAGGGTGGAGGAGAATCGGGAATGTTTGAAAACAGTAGGGAAGGAAGGAAAATGTATGGACTAGGGGCAAAGAGAACAAGGACAAGGCAGAATTATTGAGGATTTAATCTGCTAGAGAAGAGAGTGGGGTTGGGATCAAGTGCACATAGAGGGGTTGGCTCTCGCAAGAAGGTCCACCTCTTTGCTTAGGACTGAAGGAAAGGAGGAAAGAGTGGAATATGATGTCAAAGGGTTTTGAAATGAAGAGAATGGGAGAAGAGGGAGTTTATCTCAAATGGCTTCAATTTTTTTTTTCTTTAAGTAAAGTAAGAGATCAAGTCCTCACCTGAGAGAGGGGAAAGGTGCTGTGAGATCCTTCAAAATTATGTATGTACATTCTTTCTGAAGTGACTCCTACATCTATGGTAGAAAAACTGGAGGAAAAAATGGAGTTTGCCATTTCCTTCTCCAGCTCACTTTACAGATGAGGAAACTGAGGCAAACAGGGTTAAGTGGCTTACTCAGGGTCGCTTAGTTAGGAAGTTTCTGAGGCTGGATTTGAATGCAGGAAGATGAATCTTCCTGACTCCAGCACTCTATTCACTGTGCCATCTAGCTAGGATCAATGTTCCTTACTTCTTATGGGCTGGAGGGGAGGGAAGTAGTTCATACTGAATCATTTCCATGAAGGGACTATACAGAAACCACCACAGCTGGCTCCTGAAAAAATGAGCCTGTCAAGGTCCCCTTTAGTTCTAAACCTATAATCCTGCAACTTCTAAGATTCCAACCATAGGGTGAGCCAGGGATAGGCAAGATGAGTGAGAGCTTTAGGTTTTTCCAAGTCTAAAATGTTATTTCAGACAAATTTCAGACAAATGTTATTTCTATGGCATTTCTGGTTTTTTATCTCATTTAATGTAGCTTTAACTTCTATAGATTTGATTGATTTTCTTCTTTCGGAGTTGTTCGGTTGGAGGGGTTATGCTGAAAGCACCTAATTCGTCATTTTGTCAGTCATGCATTCTGCCAAGCACTTATTTTATAGATAAGGAAAACTGAGGCCAAAGATGCCCAATGACTTGCCCAAAGTCACAGTCTTGGTATCCTTGACTCCCTACACTTGCTCACCCCACATATCCAATAAGCTATCATATCTTGCTTCTACTTCTTCAACATCTCTCATTTTCTCCTTTCTCTAACTCACACAGCCACCGCCCTGGTTGAGGTCTTCATTATTTCTCACTGAGATGATTGCAATAGCCTCCAAATTGGTCTCCATGCTTCAGGTCTCTCCACTATCCAATCCTTCCTTCCCACAGCTGCCAAACTTGATTTTCCTCACTGACAAATCTGACCATGTCACTCCGTTACCCAATACACTCCAGGGATCCCTATTACTTCCAGAATCAAATATAAAATCTGTTTCAAAAGTCTTCCACAACCTGGTTCCGACCTAATTTTCTGACTCTATTGCTTATCACTCCCCTCCATGTACACTGAGGTTCAGATAAAATGACTTTCTTGCTTTTCTTCCTCCCTACATTTATATGCTGCATTCCTGAAATTTACTCACTCCTCACCTCTGCATCTCAGAATTTCCCACATTCCTGGGGCAGCTAGGTGGCGCAGTGGATAGAGCACCGGCCCTGAAGTCAGGAGGACCTGAGTTCAAATCCAGCCTCAGACCAAACACTTGACACCTACTAGCTGTGTGACCTTGGGCAAGTCACTTAACCCCGATTGCCTAATTAAAAAAAAAAATTTCCCATATTCCTTCAAGGCTCAGCTCAGATACTACCTCCTACATTTGGCTTTTCTTGGTCACTTCACTGCTAATGCCTTCCTGACCAAATCATCTTGTATCTATATGGCATGATATGTACATAGGTACATGTTGTCTACCCCAATTAGACTGCAAGCCCCTTGAGGGAAGAAACTCTTCTCACAATTATCTTTGTAACCTCAGAGCCTAGCACATAGTGGGTGCTTAATAAATGTGGATTAATTGTTTGCTTGCAGTAGCAGGATCAGGATTCAAACTTCTGACTCCAAATCCAATATTACTTCCCTTATAACATACTGGCATGCTAGTGCTGGTCATGGAGATAGAAAATCAAACCCAGACTCAGATACTTACTAGCTGTGTGATCCTGGGCAAATCACTTAACCCAGTTTGCCTCAGTTCCTCATCTGTAAAATGAGCTGGAGAAGGAAATGTCAAACCACTCCAATATCCTCGCCAAGAGAACACTAAATGGGGTCACAAAGAGTCAGATACAACTAAAAACGACAACAAACATGCTAGTTATGTCTCCAGATCCCTAGAATAAAGTTATTAACTTGAATCACACCCAGAAACAGGCAAGGTGTTGTGAGACTCAAATGAAATAGTGGAAATAAAATACATTGCAATCTTTAAAGCGCCAGGTATTTTTATTATTAGTTTACAATCACCAGACCTCCAGTTTGATGATGATTTTATCCCCTGAGTCTTCTACTGTACTGCAGAGCTCAAGCAACATTATAGAGCAATAGAGATAAAGGAGGGGGAGGATGGAGAAATGTATACACACATACTTTCAAATTGAATCTTCATTAGTGACACTTTCTTAATTCTAAACAATCAACAGAAAAACCAATCACCTCTTGATGTATAGCAATTGCTAACTTCCAAGGTATGAATGCTCACACTCAAAGTTTAACAATCAGTTTTCCCAAGCTGGTTAAAGCTGCCTCCAGCACACCCCTGGAAACAGGTATATAATCTGGGTAGATATTACTGGCCAGAAATGAAATGTTCCTTTTAGCAAAATAGGTCTGAGTCATTTTAAATTAACTTTCTTCCAAGCCACCCCTTTATCTTTTCTTCTGGCTTTAAAGTGCTCTATAGCTTCCTTCTACTTTCTGTTAACGAACTCTGCTCTCTTGTTACCTTTGTCTTTTCCCTGTGAGTATTAAAATCTCCTATTCTCTATTTCTACAGCTTAACCACAGATCTTCCAGGAGTCAGTTCTTTATAAGACCAGACTGTATATTCTTTTCTTCTATGTTCTTCATTTGAATGATCATCTTAATTATACTTTCATCCTGCTGTGGCCTGAATCCTTACCTCTCCTCTCACAGTTCCACTTTTCAGTGCATTATCTCAAGATGCCATATTCCCTCACTCCCTTATTGTTCTCTGAGCTTGGCTACCTCGTACCTGCAGCCTCCTCCTGAGGCTTGGGAGTCTGTGAAACAGTTACTATTCCTACTGAATCCATACGGTTTACGGTCACTGGTGCTGAGCTTCCCTGTTGCTTTCATGTTTCCCAATCATTTTCTTCCTATTGGTAAGCAGCAGGTTCAGAGCTGTTGCATTTTCTCCTTTCTAGGTCATAAAATTTTCCTCTGTGTGATTTAAGAAACTCTCAGATGCTGCAATGGCAACTCAGCAGATAACAGGGTAGTTAAACCCCCGTGTGTGTCAGGCAGATAGATCCATTGTTTATTGTGACCTGTCACCATAGCAGCTAGCCATTACCAGTTGGTATGTTAAATTTTAAGAGCACTTAAAAAAAAATCACTTTATTATCTGTCCATTGCTTACCAAACCCCAGTGAGGTGGCCTCAGATGGGAACATCCCCATTGTAATGGATGAGAAACCAAGGTCAGAGGACTTGCTCAGGGTCCCACAGCGATCCATTAGTTGCACAAAAATTCAAACACACAGACCATAGACTATCTGAACATACGGAATGATTGAAATCATGGTAGATAGAAAGGTCTGAAGTTTCATTTTCTGTATTGTCCTAGATTCTGGAAGTTAGTCTCTCTATCTCTCCCTAAGATTGCAGAGATAAAATCCACCCTGCATCTAATTGCTTGGTGAAAGGTATTTAACATCCTTGGAAAAATATAGAAAGAAAATACATTTTCAGAGATAATGAAGACTTAAGTTCTCACTTCAATGATGGAAAATCTGAGGCACAAAGAGGAGGTAGGATTTGACCAAATGTCCCTAGGAATGCATGAGAGAATCAGGAATAGCTCCTGGAATTCCTAGAAGCCCTGCTTTGTGTTTGGCTCAACCAAAGTGATCATATTTGGGCCAACCTTTAAAGAACAAGGGGAAAAGTTAATGGGATCATAGAATCCGAGATAGAAAGGACCTCAAAAGTCAGCAAGACCTTTTACAGATGAGAAAAATGAGCCCCAGGGAGGCTAACTTGCCCATGGTCACATAGGGAATAGTACTTACTAGCTATGTCACCCTGAGCAAGTTACCTAAAAAAAAAAATCTGTTTGCCTTAGTTTCCTCAACTGTAAAATGGAGATAATAGTAGCACCTACCTCCCAGGGTTGTTGTGAAGATCAAATAAGCATAAAGGGCTTAGCACAATGATTAGCACATAATAGGTACTATGTAAATGTTAGCTGTTATTATTATTATCATAGCTGAGATTTAAACTCAAGTCCTCTGATTTTTACCTCTAGTAGTCTTAAATGAAAGGAGCTAGTTTATTCCTTCTTCATAGTGCCTTAACTGTAGTGGCAAGAGACAAACTCTTGTTCTTGAGGTCTTCATAGCTTTGCAACTTACTGATTTTTTTTACTAGACTTATAGTTTTATTGATATTGGAAACTACCAGTTATGAAACTCCCTCCACTAATGTAGATCAACACTTGCTCTGCAATTTATAATGTTAAAGAGTTGCCTAAGGCATTGAGAGATGACATGTCCCGGATCACACAGCCAGTACTTGTCAGAGGCAGGACTTAAACTCGGTTCTTCCTACACCCTCCATGCCCCTGCCTCCATAATCTCCCATCCCCTATCTCCCCCACAGAGCAGGGATCTATCTAGCAACCACAATTGTCTCTCATCTTCATAGCAAGATACCACATTTATGTAGCATTCCACACCCTTAAAAATATTTTTCCCATAAAAACTCTATGAAGTAAGGATTACAGGTTTTATCCTCATTTTACAGATGAGAAAACTGAGTTTCAAAGAGGCTATAACTTGCCCACTATCAAACAGGCTGTTCAGTAGCAAAGAAGAGACTTGAAGTGATGTCAGATCCAATCCTATCTCTGCCGCACCATATGGGCTCTCTTCCATGGTGCCAAGTAATGTGGAACTCCCAGGGCCAGAGCAAGGTCACCCCTGATCTAGGTCTAAGCTGTCAGGCATCCAATTGTGGCTGAACATTGCTTTATGTCCTTTTTAAACTACCCTGTCACCATCAGTTCACAAATCAATACTATGCAGTACACTTTAAAATTTAAAAAAAAAATTTTTAAATTAAAAAAAAAAGGCAGAGTCTGTTCAGGACATCCCCCTAAATCAAATCAGCAAGCACTTAATTACCTCCTAGCTATACCCAAACACCTGACACAGGGCATCAGAAACTCAGACTCTAATACTATATACATATATATATACATACATATATATATACATATATATACACATATCTATACAGATATATGATGTAACCTAATACAATATTATACAAGCAATACAGTACAATACAAGCTACTCAAGATGGCTCAAACAAGGATATCTGGTCACTTTGGACCTACCCACAATGCCTCTGAACAGAAAAGGAGCACAAGTGAAATAGATCAGCAGAGAGACGTTTCCCCATTCTTTTGATCTACTTTCTCTTCCTCACATATGATACTCCATCTCCTGGCTATCCTCCATGTCTGGAATTCTCTCCTCCTCATCTCCTCCAGCTTCCCTGACTTCCTCAAGTCCCGGCTAAAAGTCCGCATTCTACAAGAAGCTTTTACTGATTGATACCCCTTAATACGAGTTCCTTTCCTTTATCGACTATCTCCCATTTATCATTTATATGTCTTGTTTGTACATAATTGTTTACATGTTTCCTCAATTAAATTGTAAGCACCTTGAGAGTAGGGACCATTTTTTTTCTTTGTGTCTCTGTTTGTTGTTATTTGTCCTTCTTTTTCAAAGAGGCATCAGGAGGGTGATATGAATTGGCAAGGGCTGGCAAGTGAATTGAATTTAAGTTAGGCAGGGCTGTACAAAGTCATCAGCCTCACTGTCTCCTCCAGAGTCATCAGAGTCCAGTGGCAAGACATAAGTCAAGATGACTGGCGAAGGCCCAGCTTTATATCCCTAGAACTTGACACAGTGCTTTATATATAGTAGGTGCTCAATAAGTACTTGTTGATTTGGCTTCGCCTATGGAGGTATCAAAACTGTACCTGTAACGGTCGTTCCGTTTGTCTTCTAGTCTTAGGCCCCTTTCATAATTCAGTTTTATGCATGTGGGTGTACATAGAGCACTACCACAGGTCACAGACTCTCAGTCTAGTTGCAAAATAATTCCTTCCTCCTCATCTTCATTTGTATTTCACAGTGAATTAAATACCACAGTAGAGGATTGACAGAGATACATGTTGATTTCATGTTGGAGTGGGCTATCTCAGCCGCAAATTTCACCCTCAGCATTCACCTTCCTTCTACCCCTATCTTAACCTGCCCCATTAAACAAAAAACAAAGAACTATACTTTCCATCCTAGCAGATCAAAGGATTCTTATTTAAAGCCATTCTGGGCGTTGCTATGGCAATGAAAGATTCTGACCATCAGAGTGCTATAGCCCCTGGTGCCGTAGGTGTCACTGAATCACAGGCTAGTTCTGGATGGATAAGCAGCACAGCACCAACAGCAAGCCTTTCTGCTCATGAAAATCACTGAATTGTTCAGGTTCTTCTCAAAACTCCTGTGAAGCATCCTTGACGGAAAGTCAGCCACTCTGCAGATGGATTGGACACCATATGGCCCCTATCAGAGCCCTTGGCACAGACCAAGATTCTGGTGAGGTATTTTTTCCATTATGCTCTAATGGGCCCTTACAAGGAGTCTTTGAATGAATGAGCAATTTGCCAGCTGAGTCTGAGAGTGGCCCAATTTCTCTTCTTCTTGTTCTTAGAAGGAGCTGCTCTCCTGACACACCCCACCAAGCCATATGTTCCTGAATCCAGCTCACACCAGCAATTGCCGTATTCGAGGGATGACAGTGGGACCTTTAACTAGATTTATCCCAATGTAGACATCTTCCTGGGGCATCCCCAAGGATAATTCTCAATCTCAGACATTCTGATTCTGCTCCCATTTTGAAAAGGGTTCCCCCCTCATCCCCTGTGATGAAGAAGGGAGCAAAATTTTATTAAGCCCCTACTACAAGCCAGGCAAGTGCTTTGCAAATACAATTTCATTTGATCCTCACAGCAAAACCTTGCAAAAAAAAAGTGTTGTTATTGTCTTCCCCGTTTTACAGATGACGAATCGAGGCAGAGAGAGGTTAAGTGATTTACCCAGGGTCACCCAGGTAGGAAGTGTCTTGAGGCTGGATTTGAACTCAGGTCTTCCTGGCTCCAGGCTCAGTGTGCTATCCACTGTGCCACCTAGTTGATTCTGAAAGGGGAAGGGAAAGGGAAGGGATACAGGAAGAAATGTAGGCAATGTGAAATCAAAAGATAGCAACAAAAAAAATTTTTTTAAGAAAAAGACTCACGCAGTCACTTGTGAAAAAGGAATAAAAAGTCATAGATTGATAAAACAATAAAGAACCTTACTCTTGCTTAACTCTTGGCCTTTCCTTCATGATCTGGAGTTCTTTCTCTCCTACTTTTAGATTTCTGTTCCCCTTCTAGAAGACCAATCAACAGCTGGCAGCAGTAAGCTTCCCCCAAGCAATCACATGGGAGGCCTGGCTGGGCCTAGGACATGTATCAGTTGTTAATCTAACTCCATCCTATTTTCAGAAATGCATGTGTGTGAGTGTGTGTGTGTGTGTGTGTGTGTGTGTGTGTATCCTTAGGGTTATTGTCATGTCTTTAACATAGAGAAATTGTTTTCAATAAAGCTGCATGTTTTTTCTATACTACAAATTTCCCTGAAATTCCCTTGGATTGCAAGTCTGCAATGAATATCTCTCTCCCTCTTTTGAAAAAGAAAAAGTAAAATGATCAAAGAGTCAAGGCAGAACAGCTTCTGAAGGCTAAAAAAGAATGACTAAAGTTCTCCTCCAAGAAAACATTGGCTTATCATCCTTGTCAGGTATGTTGTGGGAGGGATTCCCTTTCAAGCACAGGTTGTCATGGGTTCTTGATCCCTTTGACAGTCTGGTGAAGCCTACTGGGTCATCTCTTTTTATGATTTTTGAGGTTTCTGGCAATCGCTGGTGTGAGCTGAATTCAGAAATGAATGGCTTGGTGGGGTGTGACGGGAGAGCGGCTCCTTCTAAGAACCCACAGAAGAGAAATTGGGCCACTCTGGACTCAGCCGGCAAATTGCTCATTCATTCAAACACTCCTTGTAAGGGCCCATTAGAGCATAATGGAAAAAGGTGAACCCTTTCATGTTAAGCCCACAAGCATTTATTAAGCACCTATTATGTGCCAGGCCCTGTGCTAAGTGCTGGGGATTCAAAAAGAGGCAAAAGACAGTCCCTGACCTAAAGGATCTCACCATCTAATGGAGGAGATAACATGCAAAAGAAGTACGTACAAACGATACGTATATGTGTGTGTATGTGTGTGTGTGTGTGTGTGTGTGTGTGTGTGTGTATAGGATAGACTAGAAAGAGAAAGTACTAGCTTTAAGGGGAATCAGGAAAGCTTCCCACAGAAGGTAGGACTTGACCTGACTCAGTGAAAACCAGGAAAGTCAGGAGATAAATAGAAAGGAAAAGGTAATCAGCCAGAGAAAATGCATAGAGTTGAGAGATAGAATGTTATGTGAGGAAGAGCAAGGAGGCCAGTGTCATCAGATCATAGAAAAGTATTTAAATGCATAAAATATGTAGGATTATAAAGGAAAACAATTGTATTAAAATAGAGTTATCAATGTTTTTAAAATGAGTTTGTGGACCCCACATTAAGAACCCCTGGTCTCTGAGGAGCCTTCCAACCCTAAGATTGCATCCTTCTGTGACACAGAGAACAATATAGGACTAAACAAGGCTGTGTGGTAAGAGAAAAAAAGAACCTCGAACCCAGAGTTGTCACCTCCTCTGTGGCCATCTCCTGGATCTCCAGCTCAGGTAGAATTACACCAAAAATACAATTTCCTAAGCCAAGAAAGCTCAGGTTCCTGGGAAACTGAAACCCAAGATATCACAGGCATCACCTCTGACATAACAAAAGATGAGCTGTATCAGTGTTTTCTTGGATATTCCAGGAACAAGGCCTGAGGTCAGAACGCAGTGTCAAGCTTCCTGGCAGGGCTGGAGAAAAGGGGCTCAGCTCATGATGAAGCTGATATTTCAGGGAATCATACAGGTGCTGAACACACATTGCCACCATAAAAGGCTAAAGTTTGGGAGAGGCAGATTGTCTTAGATCCTCTGTGTTGTCTCCCTGGCTTCTTGAAATCTGTACCTCTATTTTCTGAAATCTGTTCTCTGCTAACAAACACCCTAGCTACTCGGATTTGGGCATTTAGAGAATCCTTGACCCCGACCTGGCTTGGCCCTGGTTTGCATTGCTTGCATGTATCCTGATTTAGACCTTTCCCCTCCCAGGGACAATGGCAAGCAATTATCTCCAGTTTATCCTGTTTATATTTTATGTGTTTTCTCTCCCTTTAGACTATAAGCTCCTTGAAAGTAGGGCCGGGATTTTTTGCCTTTCTTTGCATCCCCAGCATTTAGCACGGTGCCTAGCACATAGTAGACACTTAATCAACGCTTGTTGACTTGACTTGGCATATGCTGCAATTCCTCGGACCATTGAAGGTGGCAGTGGGGAGTTGGGAGGAGGGGACAGGAAGAGAGAGAACAGAAACAGTAAACATAAAGCCAAGGTGCTAATTCTCTTCCTCATTCTAGTAAACTGGCTATTTTGCAGTTTGATTATTCAATCCAATTCAATTCAACATTCATCAAGCAGTCATTTTTCTCATTTTGTCTGAAATGAATGGAATTGTCCTGAAATATCAAAAGTTGTTTGGTCATATGTTACTAGTTTATCTCTTTTTGTGATTTTTTGAGGTTTCAAGCAAGTCCTGGAAAAATTTATTCTCTTCTCTCTCCCCTTTCTTTTCTCTCTTCTTTTGCTTTTTTCCTTTGTTTTCTCTCTTCTCTCTCTCCTCTCTTCATTTTTTCTCTTTCATTCTCTTTTTCTCTCTTCTCTCTCTTCTCCATTCTCTCTAACCTTCATTCTTTCTCTCATCTCTCTTCTTTCTCTTTCTCTAGAATTCACACATACATTCACACACACACACACACACACACACACACACATATATTCTTCTTGGACCAGACCTGTTATTCCATCAACGTAAGCAACTCCTAGGAAGGATGTTCCCTCCAACAATGCAAATTTGCAATTGTTCTACAACTTAACTGGGGCACCAGGAGGTTAAATGGTTTTCTCAGGTCACATTGGCAGTATGTGTCAGAGGCAGAATTTGAATTATAAAATTTTAGAGATGTAAGAAAAGTCAGATCAATACCTACTGTCTCTAGGCTTTTGTCTTACTTCTGGTTGCTGCCACCACATGAATTTGAGCAACTCAGTGCATATGTAACTAAAAATCAAACATATGCCCCCTATATTCTTAACTGAGTTTGTATGTATGTGTATACAAAAGAAATCACTGCTGGGTCTAAGGGGACCAGACCATTTCACTCACTTTTTTTCTTTAAAAGGCCATTCTGCTGTAGACCCACACACATGGTCAAACTGAACTTAATTCTAGGGATAGGGTGGCTTCTAATGAGGGTAAGGATGCCTTAAATCAGATTATTTAGCCCTGACCCCTGACCCTGGTGCCATGGAGATAAATTATTTAAAGCTTAGGTTTTGGCTATCTTCTCTTCCCATGGGGAGGAAAAATATCCTCAATATACAATATAATATACCAAAAACCAAATATGGCATGGGTGTTTGTTTTTTACACATAAAGAAATGCCAAATAGATACAAAAGACTGTTCATTAACAGAATAATTTAAACAGAATTCAGTAACAACGTATAACTAAGATTATATTCTCTCTCAAGAGGCTAATACTTAAACTTCATCTGAATATAAAGCAGTTTGTAGGATAGGTAATTGGGCATTTTATATTTCACCTTAGCTCTAAACAAATCTTTGCCATGTGTTTTAGAAAATGGGCCAGGCCTATCCTGTTGGTGGAGGTTGTCTTTTCCAAGGGCAGTGAAGTAGTTGTTAGGCTCTCCTGCCTGTGCTGCTGGTCAGCTATGACCAAAGTGACTGCAGACCTCTAGACCTCTTGTGCTCCCAAAATTCCCTTCAAGCCTTGACGCATCATTCTGAAAATAGACATCCATTCACTTCCAAACAAGAGAAAACAAATAACGAAGGAGGAAGCCCAAAATTCAGGCTCTGGCTTGAGGAAGTATTTGTGCTGTAATAAGCCATGCAATCATGACATCTCAGGAACAGGGTTCCAAGCCACTTCACCCCTCTTGTGAAGTAACTCAAATGGTCCCTACTAGGATCTAAACCAGAAGAGAAGAGGACACCAAGACTGGGGTTAATTTGAAGATCTACTGAATTAATCAGTAATTCTGGTTGAGTGGCTAATAAAGGGACTCTATTATCTCAAAGCACAAGTCATGCTATGTTAGATATTTGAACTCAGATTTTTGTTTACCAAAATGGGCATACTAACTCATGAATTGATTCAATCATCCTGGAAAGAAACTTGGAATTATGCAAAGAAAGTGATTAAAATATCCATACCCTTTGACTCGAAGATTTTGTTGGTAGGTATACACCCCAAAGCATATAACGTGGGTATTTTATCAATGACAAAAAAAAAGGCCTCATTAGCATCAAAATATTTATAGCAACATTTTTGTGAAAGCAAAGAACTGGAAACAAAGTGGATGTCCATCAGCTGAAGAATGGCTAAACAAATTGTGGTACAAGAATATAATGGAATATTACCGTGCTGTAAGAAAAGAAAATGAACATATGAATACACAAGCATAGGAAGATATTTGACGTGATGTGCAATGACATAAGCAGAACAAGGGAAAAATATATACTAAAACTACAACAATTTAAGTGGAAAGAACAACAAAACAACCAAAACTAAAGCCTGTGCCCCCACAGGAAAGGTATGAGAATTTTCCCCAATTTTCTTTGAAGAGGTGGGAAACCATGGGTATTAAACACTGCATATAATGTCAGACCTTTTAAATATGTTGGTTAACTTGCTGAATTGCTTTTGTTTTCTCTCTTTTTTATTCTTTGTTATAATAAGGCTCTTTGGAAGGGGAAGGAGTGTTGTGTTCAGTTTTTTTCATTCATGTCTGACTCTTCATGACCCCATTTGGGGTTTTCTTGGCAGAGATATTAGAGTAGTTTGCCATTTCCTTCTCCAGCTTATTTGACAGATGAGGGAACTGAGGCAAACAGGGTTAAGTGACTTGCCCAGGGTCACACAGCTAGTAAGTGTCTGAGGCCAGATTTGAACTCAAGAAGAGGAGTCTTCCTGACCCCAGGCCCTGAACTCTATCTACTACATGACCTAGCAGCCTAGAAAGGAGAGTAGGTAATATAAAAACAAAAGATAAATAAAATAAATATAAATATGAATAAATGAAAATATAAATAAATAAAAATAAAAGATCAATAAAAATTTATTTTGATATGATAAAGTAGTACTTCAATTTCTCATCACACTGTGAAAGATGTACTGGGCTCTCACAGATTATGCCAGTGGAGTATAAGCCCTAGCTGGTTCTACCAAACTAGATGAGTCATGGACCAGATGTTTGTACTCTGAGGAACAACCAAGCTAAATTTGTAGAGGCTCCTTCCCAGAATGATTACCAACGGGTGATGAATTTTTTTTTAGCTATGGGTGGAGGGAATTTGGCAGACAGGGGCAGGTAGGGAGAAAGCAGTCTTTGAGAAAAAGGTCCCAAAGTGGCTGGACCCTAGGGGTAGCAATCCTGGCCCAGTTTGGGAGAATGATAAGGAAAGGAGGAAAAACACTCCCCACTCCATATCAGTGCCTTGTGGTACAATCTCATTTTAGTCTCTGGATAGCAATGGGATGTAATGGAAAGGGTGTGGATTAATAGACAAGATGCCTTGCTTCAGATCCAGGTTCTGACATTCCCTAGCTGTAGGATCCTTAGCATGACCGGACAGCTTGACTTTACCTCTCTGAACCTGTTTCCTTCTCTGTAGAACTGGGATCTCAACAAAAACACAGGTCTGGACCTACCCCTCCTCCACCCCAACACCACCCCTCTCACTGTAGAAATAACAATGATGCTACCTGTCTCATAGAGTTGTGAGAAAAGTGCTTAAATATATAAATACTTCCAATTGCTGCTGTTATTTTTGTTGCTGTCCACCTCTCAGTTGTGACCATCAGTCCCTCTGTGTCTCCTTTCATCTTCGCCAATTCCAACTCGGGTCGCCCCATTCACCTCTACCATCTGTCCAGAGTAGCAACACGGTGGATAGAGAGCAGGCCTCGGAGTGAAGAAGACCAGAATTCAAGTCTCACCTCTGGCTGCATGACTATTGGCAAGTCATTTAATTTCCTAGTACAACAGGCAACTCTGACTTAAAGAGAAGTCGCCAACCTGCACGGATAGAGAGAATTTCATGGTCTGAGAGTTCCTTATAACAATAAAATCACAGGTCCGGTACCCACCCACCCATTCTAAGCCAACCACTGCTCTTCCGCACTTCGGAGCTCCACCCAACCAGTCCTTGCCCCTGTTCAACAAATAATTACTTTGAAATTGACATTTCCCTCAGGGAACAAAACTTTCACCTGACTATAAGGGGAAGATACTACACCAGCTAACCATCTGCTCTCAAAAGTAGAAACAAAACCTTGGGAGCTCTGCTCTGGGCTGTTTCACCTTGCCCAAATCTTGTTACAGTTTTTTGCCATCACCAAAGAATATTAGTATTGCCTTCCCATCGTTTTGACTTGACTCCAGACGTATACACAACCAATCAGCAGCCAAGTCTGATACATTCTAGCTGCAAAGTCTGTCACTTCATACTATTCCCCCTTCTTAGCAATTTCACTGCAACCTCTGGTAGACATCTTCATGTCTTCTTAAACAAGGTTTCATGAGAGACTTCCAAGCGGTCCTCCCACCTCCTCCTTTTCCAGTGTGCCTTCACACTACGCCAAGATATCTTCCTAATGTGTTACTTTAAATATCTATTTTTTAAAAGCTTCCATGGTTCCCATTGCCTACAGAAAAAAAAAAAAAAAAAGAATATACTTCTGGTCATCGGGTTATAGATTTAGAGCTAGAAGGGAAATTAGAAGCCATCAACTCGAACTCACTCGCTTTGCACGTGAGAAGATTAAAACTCAAAGAGGTTTAGTTTATTAAGTTTAATGAGCTTTTTGCCCAGACTCACACAGTCATTCAACCAATAAACATTTATTAAGTGCCTACTATGTGCCAGGCACTGTACTAAGTGCTGGGGATACCAAAAGAGGCAAAAGGCAATCCCTGACCTCAAAAAGCTCACAATCTAATGGGGGAGACGATATGCAAACAAATACACACAAATAAACTATGTACAGGAAAAATAGGAAATAAATAAAAGAGGGAAGGCATTGGAATAAAGAGAGGTTGAGGAGGACAGCTAGGTGGTACAGTAGATAGAGCTCTGGCTTTGGAGTCAGAAGCACCTGAGTTCAAATCCAGTCTCAGACACATGACACTTACTAGCTATGTGACCCTGGGTAAGTCACTTAACCCCGATTGCCTCATCAAAAAGCAAAGAGTGAGAGAGAGAGAGAAAGAGAAAGAGGTTGAGGAGGGTATCCTATAGAAGGTTGAGATTTTAGGTGGGACTTAAAGGAAGCCAGGGAGATTAGTAGGCAGAGCAGAGGAGGGAGAGTGTTCCAGGCATGGGGGACGGCCAAAGAGAATGCCCAGAGCCAAGAGATGGAGGGTCTTGTTCATGGAATATCCAGGAGGCCAGTGATACTGTATCAAAGAGTACAGTTGGGGAGTAAAGTATAAAAAGACTGGAAAGGTAGGAGGGGACTAGGTTATAAATGTCATGCAGAGTATTTTGTATTTGATCCTGGAGGCCATGGGGAGCTGCTGGAGCTTAGTGAGTAGTGGAATGACATGATCAGACCAGGAAAATCATGTTAGCGGCTGAATGGAAAGTAGCCTGCAGTGGGGAGAGATTTGAGGCAGGCAGACCCACTGGCTATTACAATGGTCCAGGTGTGAGGTGATGAGGGCCTGAACAAGAGAGGTGGCAGTGTCAGAGGAGAGAACGGGGGTGTAGGGGAGAGATTGGAAAGGTGAAATTAACAAGCCTTGGCAGTAGCTTGGAGATGTGGAGGCAGAGGGGCAGGGTGTGAGAGGTGACAGAGGAGGTGAGGATAACACTTAGGTTGCAGTTCTGAGGTACTGGGAGGATGATGTTACCCTCTACAGTAATGGGCAAGGGAGGAGCGGGGTGGGGAGGGTTCATCTAGTAAATATCTGACTCAAATTGAGGTCTTCCTGACCCCAAATCCAGCACTCTACCCACCACACCACCATTTTTTCATTTGCCACATTCTGGTTGGCCCTCTCTTTCCTGCCTAGGCTCCTATTCTGCCCCTTCACATACCCTCTGTTCCAGCCAAACAGGACCATTCTCTATCCCCATTCTTGTCCTTTTCTCTCCTGTCTCCATGCTTTTGCTTATGTTGGAATGTACTCCCACTTGCCACTTTCCTGTAAGTAATTGGCATGTGGCATTTCTCAAACCTTAAATTGCCATATAAATGATTTGTTGTTATTATCCCCATCTCCCAATGTTGAAGTCCTTCCCTTTCAAGACCAAATTATGATACTAGTGCCTCCAAGAAGTTTTCCCTGACCTTCTTTCCCTTCCCTATCCCCCAAATGTGGCCTCTTCCTTCTCATATTTCTCACATGACTTTCCTTGGACCTCTTCTTTGCAATTATCATAATCTCCTTTATATCATACTAATCTATATACACGTCTTTCCCCTGCTATTAGGTTGTAAATTGATTAAGAACAAGATCTGTGTCATATCAATTTCTGCAAATGGAATGCAGTGTACGCTTAATAAATGTTTATTAAATGGCTTTTAAAATTGAATCTTGGCCTGTTTTCTCCTTGGCTCTTTCTTCTTGACCTCTTGATGCTACTAGTGATAGTGCCATTTGTCTAAATCAAGGGTTATAGAAATCCATTGCTGTATGGCCTATCAACCTTACCAAAATGGAGCCTGCTGAGAGACAGCCTAAAAGCCCAGGAATTCAGAACTGGCAGGACTAGGGATCTCCTTCAGAAGTTGTCTGTACAATTGCTTGGGGGATAAGATAAGCATTTAGCATTCTTGGCTTAGCCTAGGGTTACCCTGGTAGCACGAGAACTCTCATTTTTGTCCAACACCAACAAAATATCTGGTTATCCCTTGGTTTTAACTTCTAGTAGGTGAGCCCAAGGATGGTTTTAAGAATTCCTCTGAGGATGAAGTTTATCATGTGATAAAAACAAAAGCAATTTACTCCACCTCTCTGGCTTCCCTGTCCTCACTTGTAAATGATGATTTGGACTAGCTCATCTAGTCAACCAGACTGAGGCAGCGTGGCATACTGGCTGTGGCCTCAGAGGACCTGTGTTTAAACCTCCTCCATGGCATTTACAACCCAAGTGCACATGGGCAAGTAACTTAACCTCAAGGACCCAAGTTGCTTTGTCTGTAAAAGAAGGAGGTTGAAATGGATGGAATAGATGAGGGCCTTATCAGCTCTAAGTCTATGATCTCCAGAACTCCTTCAAATGCTAACATTCTTGGATTTGGAATGGCTTTAGATCCTCCAAAACCTTCCCTTGCACTGAGTTTCCCCAATGTAACCAACAGCAGTTATGGAGTTAGAGTGGGAAGGGGCCTTGGTTGTTATTGTTCAGCCACGTCTGACTCTTTGTGACCCAGTTTGAGGTTTTCTTGGCAGAGATACTAGAGTGGTTTGCCATTTCTTTCTTTAGCTCATTTTACAAATGAGGAAACTGAAGCAAACAGGGTTAAGTGACTTGCCCGGGTCACACAGCTAATAAGTGTCTGAGGCCAGATTTGATCTCAGGAATCTTCCTGACTCTGGGCCTGGTGCTCTATCTACTGCACCATGTAGCTGCCCAAGGGACCTTGGAAATCATCCAATCCAACCCCTTCATTTTACAGTTGTGGAAACCAAAAGGTTAAGTGGCTTTTCCAAGATTAAAGGTAGTTAATGAGAGGCAGAATTTGAGCTCATGTTCCCTGATTCCAAACCTAGTACTCTTTTTCTCCCATCCTCCCGGCAAGAGACTCAGTCAGTCAATAAATATCTATTAAGTGCCTACTATGTACTAGGCACTATGGGGCACTCTAGTATCTTTGCCAAGAAAACCCCAAATGGGGTCATGAAAATTAAGACACAACTGAAAATGCCTGAACAACAACACAGAAGGGTTAAACAGTCAGGCAGCAACCTTGCTTGAGCTCTCACTTCTTAGTGTGATAAGGTGCTATGGGAAAATAAAGCGACTGCAGAGTCAGAGGACCTAGGATCAAAATGGGCCTCTGATGCTTACCTATGTGACCCTAAGCAAATCATTTAACTTCCTTGGTCTTCAGTTTCCTCATTTGTAATGTGAGGGAATTGAACAAGATGGCTTCCAAGATCCCTTTCAGCTTTAGAACTGTGATTCTATGATCTAGGGAAAGATACAAAGGCTACGTGTTGCAGTGAGTAAAGCATCAGATATGGAGTCAGGAAGAACTGAGTTCAAATCTGACCTCTGACACTTACTAACTGTGTGACCCTGGGCAAGTCATTTAACCCTGTTGGCCTCAGTTTTCTCATCTGTAAAATGGGCTAGAGAAGGAAATGTCAAAACACTCCTGTACCTTTGCCAAGGGAAGCCCAAATGGGGTCACAAAAAGTCAGATATGACTGAAGCAACTGAACAACAACAAAGGAATAAGGGGTATGTTTCCTTCCCTAAAGGATCTTAATGACCTAATAAGAACAACAGGCATCGAAAGAAGCATCCCATCTCTACCTACCATCATTCAAAAGTCTTAGGACTCATAGGATTTAAAATCTGGAAGAGACCTTAGAAGTCACCTAATCAACCCCTTCATTTTAGCAGTGAGAAACCATGGCAGGGGATATGACCTGGAAAATTACAGACTTAAAAATAGAAAAAGTAATTTATTATTTTATTGAGTTTTATAGCTTCACACATGGGACCATGAATGTCCCCTCTCGATTCCCCTCTGGCCATTCTCAGATAATAAGATTATTGTCTTTATCCTGTATCCTCACTACCTTCTTTCTTGGTATAAGACTTCTTTGCCTGCCCCAATCTACATCCTTACCCTTTTAAATACTCTAATGATATTTGCTGTCACATTAGAAGTTAGAATTTGTTAGGCCCTGAACATAGTAGATATCCAAAACAGATATAACAAAGTAGAAAGAGCATGGGATTTGGAAACACAGAGGACATGAGTTCAAACCCCACCTTGGCTACTTAAATAGTTGTGTGACCTTTCACAAATCATTGAAAATCCCTCTGGACCTCAATTTCATCTGCAAATTGAGAAGGTTGGACTAAATACTCTTTAAAGTCCCCTTCAGCCCTAAATCCTAAATATTTGTTGGTTTGATTTGACCATTCTACATTCCCTGAGGTAGTTAATCCAGTATTGAAACTCAGCCCTGGGGCTAGGCATTCTGGTTGGGAAATAACTGAACGAGCTCCCCTAATTTACTATATCTAGCCATGTTTTGTAGTTTGTCCTGCCATTCAAACAGTACTTACCAGTCAGTCCAACTAGCCTACTTCATTATCTTTTTACCCTCCCAATCACTAACCTCTTTGTCCCTACTTGGAATAGTCATCTATTGGGGCTGACCATTAGAAACCATGCCTCTCTGACCTCTATCTTCTAGGGAACTGAGGCTGACCAGTATAGCCTGCCCTAACATTGAACGCTAAATCCAGCTCTTGCTCTGGTAACAGTAATGAAATCAGTGAAAACAGTTACCAAACCTATAATTCCCTAGACATAAATTCCCTAACCACTATGGCCCAATTTAAGTTATCTCCTTTATGAAAATGTAAACCTCTTGAATGCAAGAATGATTTTGTTCTTATATCTACATCCCCAGAAACTAAGCCAGTATCTGGAAGTGGAAATAGGTTCGAGATCTCTGATTTCATTGTATGGGGAAGTATAAGTATTTACTAAAGCAAGTTAGCACCTTCTCTACAATTTGTAGTCTTAGTTCCTAGAGCACTAAGTTGTTAAATGACTTGCCCAAGTTCACACAACCAATATGTGTCAAAGGCAGGACTCAAACCCAGATCTTCCTAACTCTGAGGCCAACTCTCTATTATTCTTTTATGGTGTGCTTCCTCTATGCCTTGAGAATAGTAGGTGTTTAATAAATGCTTTTTCATTAATTTAAAATATAAGCTCATCCCATCTAACATCTTTAACTGGTTCTGTGAAAACATGACTTTGGATGAAACAACATTGTCAGAGCTATAGCTTCCAGATATAGAATAATATGAGATTTTTTTTTAACAGTCAGCTAATAAGCATTTATTAAGAGCTTATGATGTGCCAGGCACTACGCTAAGTACTAGAGATACTAAGAAAGGCAACAGACAATCCCTACTCTCAAGGGGCTCACTGTCTAAAGGTTGAGACGACATGTAAACAATATGTACAAACAAGATGCAGACAGACAAATTGGAGGCAATCAACAGAGGAAAGACACTAGCATTAAGGAGGATTGGGAAAAGCTTCTTGTAGAAAATGGGATTCTAGCTGGGACTTAAGAAAGTCGAGAAAGCCAAGAGGCTGAGATGAGGAGGGAGGTAATTCTAAGCATCAGCCACAGCCACTGAAAATGCTGTCAGGAGATAAAGTGACTTGTATGAGGAACATCAAGGAAGCCAGTTTCACCATCTTGCAAAGTACACAGGGTTGAAGTGTTAAGAAAACTAAAAAGACAGGAGGGGGCCACTTTATATAGCAATTTAAAAACCAAACAGTTTCTTTTTTTTAACATTTAATCCTGAAAGCAACTATAGGTGATTGAATTGGGGAGTTTCCTTTAGGAGACTCAATTTGACAGCTGGCAGACTGGAGTGGGAAAAGACGTAGGGCAAGGAGACCGAGCAGCAGGCTGTTGCAATAGTCCAGGAATGAGGTAATGAGGGTCTGCACCTGGCAGGTGACAGTGTCAGAGGAGAGATGGGGGCATATATGAGAGCGGCAAGAAAGGTAGAAACGACAGGACTTGGCAACAACAGAGGGGCTCTGAGGATGATTTCCTCTTCTCCCTGAAGTCATTTCCCAACTGCCATCCACCTCCCACTGAGGACCCAGCTGTACCCCCCACATTCTGGAAAGCCTACCTGCTGGGAAGGGGTAAAGATGGGTGGTTGGTTCTATGGCCAAGAACTTGCTGAAGGTGAAATGAAGTCTTGGCATCATCTATGGCAATTAGTGTCTCCAGGTGGTTGGCTTCCATTAGCTCAGAGTCAAGTGACAGGATTTTCAAGTGCTGTCTCCCGGGCAGTGTTTAGGGAATTTAGTATGAAAATACTAAAGCAGTAGAAGTCCCATACAGGTGACAAGGAAAAATATTTCCTTTCCCATCTTCCTGATCAGCTTTTCTCGGGAGGGGATTGAAGGTCTTATCTCTGAAGTCTTGGATATCAGCTGCCAAAAAGGACAAATATTCATTCTTGTTCACTCATTATTCAACAAAAAGTTTTTATTGCCTACTGTTTCCTTACATACAAAGATGTAAAAGATGCAGTACCCCCAAAGATCCTTCCCAAGTTGGAGAGAAAAAAAAAGTAAGCACACATGAAAAGTTAAGTAGCAATACAGAGAAGTAGAAGGCAGTGTGGTATAGTGGATAGAATCCTAGGACATCTGGGTTCAAAATCTATCTGACACTTATTGTATTATTTGGGTTACTTAAATTGCTCTGAGCCTCAGTTTCTTTAGTAAAATGGAGATAAACACTTGGAATAAGCCACCTCAGAGGGTTGTTGTGAGACACAATTGAAAAACCCTTTTCAGACTTCAAGATGCTATACAAATGTCAGTTTTTATTACAGTAAATGTTTATTGATCTTAATAGCTAGCCTTTATATAGTGCTTTAAGGTTTGCAAAATGCTTTACATATGTTAACTCATATGATCCTCACTACAAACTCGCAAGGTAAATGCTATTATTATTCTCATGTTATAGATGAGGAAACAGGCTCGGAGAGATTAAGTGACTTGCCCAGGGCCACACAGCTAGGAAAGAGTTGAATTCAGATATTCCTGACTTCAGGTACAATGTTCTAACCACTGCACTTCCTAGCTGCCTAGTACTCTGTGATTATTAAATTGCATTGATAAGTGCTCCATTGGTTTCCAAAGTGGGGGACAATGGCCCCCAAGGGTCGTGTGACCAACCCAAAGGTGAGAAGATGGATAACAGCTCCACCCTCCCCAGCAATAGCCAACAGTGAGAAATAACTCCAACACAATTGCACCTACCCTTATCCTTCAATGTTCCCCAACCCTACCCTCTCTCTCCACTATGCAAATTCATAGCTTCCCACCTTCTGAGTGACACCTGTCAGTCTCTCAGGACAATAATAACCTGTTTTCCTGGTCTCCCCCACGGAAGCAGCTATGCAAAAGTCATTAGAAAACCATCTCCGTCAAGCTATTCTCTCTGTCACTTCCTGGTCCACCAAGCATTCCTCAGAATATAGGATCTACACTCTGTGTCAATGACTAATGAGTAAAGGCCATAGCCAAATAGCGTCCAATTTGAGGTAACAGGGGTGGGTGGGACAGAGTGAGTTGCACAGGATGAGCAGGTATGAATGAGTTCAACAGATTGTAGATGTCTTTATGCTATCTCCTCATCTACCCCAAACCCACCCACTGCTCTTCTAGGCTTTTCAAAGACACCACCATCCTTCCAGTTATCCCATATTCATAACCTCAGCGTCATATTTAAATCTTCACTTTCTCACACATGGCCAATTAATTGGCCAGTCTTGTGTATTCTCCCTCCACAGCATTTCTTACACATTTGTATGTCTTCATTCACATAGCCACCACTCTCCTTCAGGCATGAATGACCTCTCACCTGGACTATTGCAATAGCCTCATGACTGGATGCCCTGCTTCAGTGCTCTCCTGTTCTAAGCTGTCCTTCACCCAGCTGCCAGAGTGATTTTCCTAAAACATAGGTCTGACCATGCCACTTACTTAGTCAATAAACACCAGTGGCTTCTCTTAGACTCTAGGATCAAATATTATTTCATCTTTATCTCACTCTTTTAAGTGCTATTTTTGTATAAGTTTTATAATGTATGTAATTATTAGCACAATAGTACATATACATTGGGGTTGTGCTTTTATAAATTGTTTACTCACAGAAGTGTGTAATCAAAAAGGTTTAAGACTACTGTTCTATTCCTTATTAAGGTTGAACTGTTTACATTCTGCATGGAAAGATGATATTTGTAACTCATGAGTTTTTTGTCAGTATTAGAGTAGTTGGAGAGAAAAAATATGTGTATGTATGTATACATAGATAGACAGATAAATTAGAGGGCACAGGGTGAATTGAAGATGAAGGGATGATATCTGGAGAATAAAATTAAGAGGTAAGAGAGGATTATATGGAGAGGATAAAGGGAGAGGTAGAATGGGGAAAATTATCTCACATAAAACAGACAAGAAAAGGCTTTTACAGTGGAGGGGAAATGGGGGAAGGTGAGAGGGAATGAGTGAATCTTATTCTCATTGGATTTGGCTTAAGGAGAGAATAACACACATTCTCAACTGGGTATGAAAATCTATCTTATCCTACAGGAAAATAGAGGGGGAAGGGGACAAGAGAGCAGGGGGATGATAGGGGGGAGGGCAGATTGGGGGAGGGGGTAATCAGAAGCAAACACTTCTAAGGAGAGACAGGGTCAAAAGACAGAATAGAATAAATGGGGGGGGCGGGATAGGATTAAGGGAAATATGCTTAGTTTTTCACAACATGACTACTGTGGAAGTGTTTTGCATGACCACACATGTATAACCTGTATTGAGTTACTTGCCTTCTCAATGAGGTTGAGTGGGGAGGGAGGAAGGGAGAAAATTTGGAACCCAAAGTTTTAAAAACAAAAGTTTAAAAAAATTGTTTTCACATACAACTGGGAAATAAGATACACAGGAAATGGGGTATAGAAATCTATCCTGCCCTACAGGAAAACTGAAGGGGAAGGGGATAAGAGAAGTAGGGGAGAGATAGAAGGGAGGGCAGATTAGGAGAAAGGGTATTCAGAATGCATGCCATCTTGGAGTGGGGGGAGGGATGAGATGGGAGAAAATTTGGAACTCAAAATCTTGTGGAAGTGAATGTTGAAAACTAAAAATAAATAAATTAATTTTTAAAAAGACTACTGGTCTATTCTATAAGTACTATGGGAATTCCAAACAATGAGAAATTACTTACGACTGGAGTAGTCATTAAAAACTCCATGGAGCCTCCATGAGGCTTGAATTGACTGAAGGTTTTGAATAAAGGGAAAAGAAAAGGGGAAGACATTTTAGGAGAAGGTGCAACATAATCAAAGACACGCAGATGAGAATGAATAAGGTATGTTTGGGGAACTATGAAAAGACTGGCTTGGCTGGAGTAGAAGTTTCATATTGGGAAATAATGTTGAAAAACCTTGGTAAGTAGAAGAGATTGAATGGAAGACATTGAATGCCAGACCAAAGAGCAATGACATTGTTCCCCTTGGCTCTACCCAGGATGACGGTACAATGGCAGTATCAGTCAAGAAGCTGCAGCTGAAGATCTCCAAAGAATGATTCTGAAAGCCTTTCCCTTTGTTGCTCTTGAGGGAACTTCAGCTGTGGACAGTTCCCATCTGCAGCTAGCATTTCCTACACGTAAAACTGTTTCAGAAGTTCATGGAGAGTAGTGATTCACTGTGCAGGATGGACTGAAAAAGGGAAATTGGAGGCAGGAAGATTCATTAACAGGTCATCACAATAGTCCAGTTCTAAGGTCTGGGCTAGTTTGGTGGCAGAGGGAATGGAAAGAGACAGATGGGAAATGTTGTAAATCAACATAATTCTAGAATCAATAATATATGTTATAAGGGAAAGGGAGGCATTAAAGACAATTTCTGAATTTTGTGCCTAGGTAATAATAATTATAGTTGACATGAGCTTTAATTGCTTGAAAGTGCAATGACTTTTAGGACACCTTGTATGATGCTCTTAAGTTTGCAAATCACAATATACATTTACATATATAAATATATATATATATAGATGCAAATATATACATATATATATATGCAGCAAGCCATTTGAGACTCTAAACAACTCTATGAGGTAAGTGCTAAAGGTGTTATTATCTCCACTATACAGATAAGGAAACTGAGACTGAGAGGTTAAGCAATTTGCATATGGTCATACATAGACTTGTAAGTTTCAGAAGCAAGATTCAGATCCTTATTTTCCTGATTCCAAGTCCAGCATTGTACACAAAGCCATCATTAATGATTCTGATACCCAAGGTCAAAACAAAATTTTTAAGACAAGTTCAATTGTGAGGGGGAAAAGGAAGAAACCTCTAGGAGAGACTGCCAGGGAGTGCTTGGGAAAGATACTGAGAGGCTGCTGATGAGAAGGCCTCCACCAGAGGGGAAAAGCTGGTTACAAGAAGGATTTGGCTGCTAGAATGGGAAAAAAAAAGAATGAGGGCAATAACAAAGCTTGCTATTTTAAACAATGATTCTTGCTAGCTAGTTGCTAGGTTCAGTTGTTTCTACCTGCCAAATGAATACAAGTGTTGTCAACACTCTCTAAATTTCAATGCCCTGGATCAAAGCCTCAATTTCCCTGGCATAATTATTGCTCTGAATGTACTCTTGACAGGGAAGTCAGGAGGGAGAGTCAGTCTTCTGGTAAAGGTGATGAGTTCTATGTTAGACATGTTGAGTTTGGTCTGCAGCCCCAGTGTTTAGCCCACGATCAAGTCTGAGTCTTCTCTCTTATGAAGTGGAATATACTGGTGCTGCTGGCTCAGCAGGCCCCGTTATCCAAACAGCCTACGAGGAGGAGCAGAGGAAAGTGTCAACACTGCATGTTTTTACCCCTTCCCACATGTCTAGGTTTTGTGCAGCTTCATCAAGATCCAAGGCTAATTTATTCATAAGCAATTGAGCTGAGAATTGGAAGGAATCTTTGTTTCCTGGAAACCTTCCAAGTACAGCAGCTCCTTCCTCACTACAGACACATACACTGGGCTTTGGCTCGGGATGAAGGGAAGATCCCCAGGGAAATGCTAAGGCCAAGGACCTTCACCTCCTGGACTGGGTCTTGCTGGCCTTCCAACTCCCCTTTCTGGTTTGAAGGAAGCATTGAACCTCGTTTTTTGAAGCTACTAGGGGATTTTACATGAGTCTGTTTCCCTGTCAGTCCAATGTGGAGTAACAAAAAAGCATAATGGTTAAATCTAGTCAGATTTCATGTACCTTTCAGTAAAGGATTTATTCTTGAAACAGCCATGATAGCCACCAATAGTGGCCCCCAAGAGAAATGGAAATAGTTGAGCTTTAAGTGAGATTTCATTACATTCAAATTGCATCAGGGGCCCAGGGAACCATCATGGTATAGTGGGAAAAGCACTGGATTTGGAACCCGAATATCTGGTTTGAATCCTAGCCCTGTCACTGGCTTCCCATTGAAACCTTGGGGAAGTCAGTCAAAAAGTATTAAGTCCCTAAGTGTCAGGCACTGTACTAAGCACTCAGGAAACAGGTACTCTGAGGGTCTTCCTGATTGATTCTTTTGTGAAGACAAGTTAGGCCATCTTTTGCCTCAATTCCTACCTGGCCTTTAACTATTGAGTGGGTGTTACCTCGGACAAACTGAGACCTGGGAAAAGACCTTAGCTTAAAAAGGCCAAGGTCCCCACTATATCCAAGGCCATCACCAGTCATTCTGCCCAGGATTCTGATAACTCTGGAGGAGAGAGTGGGACTGGTGACTTTACACAGCCCTGCCTCACTTAAACCCAATTCATTTGCAAGTTGAGACATCACCCTCCTGAAGTCGTGGTCCTTTTTTAGAATAAAGGACCAACAACAACAAAGAATGAAATAATGAATTTACATTCAAATGGAGGAGATAACAAATGTGTCCATATATATGATAAATACAAAGTTAGTTAATAAATACAAATATATGCAAAGGAATCCAATGCAAAGTAATTTGAGGGGCAAGGTAGTATCAGTTGAGAGAATCATGCAGAAGATATTGTCTAAGTTGCATCTTAAAGGAAGAGAGGGACTCTGAGGGAAAGGGAAGGAATTAGAGGTATAGGGGATAGTCATTGTAAAGGCATGCAGATGGGAAAAGGAGTGTCATGAATGAGGAATAGAGTGAAGACCAGTTTGTCTGAATCACAGAGTGAGAGATGGGAAGTCGTAGTACCTCTTTGAGCCTGCTTCTTACCTTTAAAATGAAAATTAGGTGACCTCGAAGGGCAGAGAATTTTGGTTTCATTTTTGCTAGTGAGATGGAGTGTAGTGGCAGAAGCTTGGTGGTGGACTTAGGACAGGTGGTTAAATGAAGAGAGAGAAAGAGATGCTTCAGCTTCAGCAGGCATGTAGCAGTGTGAGCCTGAGAGTGTGGTGGTGAGCCAATTTGAACTCTCTCTCAGCTCACTATCTGTGCTTATTCAGACCTACTGAGAAAGGGTCAAGCTATAATGGGCTAGATCTGAAATCTACAAAGGGTGGTAAAGTGTTTAATTCTCCTCTTCCCCCTACCTGCTGATGACTAGCGTGTACTCCAAGATTTTTCTGTTCTCAAAGGTCATAATTTCCAAAAGTTCTTACCTTTGATATACAATTATGACTGGTCATAACCTCTTTGTTATTTGTGCATGTTCTTAATGTGAATGGGAGAGAGAAGACTGCAAGGGAAAGAACGAATGAGTGACTTGGAATTAGATAGAAAGAGAAAAGCAGAAAACAGATGCTCAGGATTTTAGTACAGCAGGGAAAAGATTCTTTCTGAACCCAAGTAGAGGCATGAGCCATCTGAAAGAGATCCTTGGGAGGTTTTACTTTATTTTTTTTAAATAACCCTTAAAAGTTCCTCAATAGAAAAAAAAGATCAAACCACGTGACTTCAGACCAACCTTTTACATTAGATTAGGCAGGAGTCATGAGTAAATGGACTTGGGCGGTATAAGATGACTTGGTAAATACAGGACACTTCTCTAAGACAAGGAAACCTTAAGCAAATTCACTCCCCTCCTTGTTTCTTTTCTTTTGAAGCTGGTCTATCCCTGATAAGGTGCCGAGGGAAAGGTAATAAATAGGGTGTAGTCACACCCTATGAAGAGTGAGGGAAAAGTTTAGAAGTGATGGCTCCCACATTCCGAAGGCAGGGGGTCAACATGGAGTGGGAAGTCAGTCCTTTGGCTATGGAAACAACATTGCCCAACAGTGCCACCTAATGGTTAAAAATGAAGTAACTAATTAAAAAAAGCAATTATTAAGCACCTACTGTGTGCTAAATACTATGCTAAGCACTGGAGAGACAAAAAGAAGTGAGGTAGTTCCATTTCTCAAGGAGCTCACATTCTAATTAAAGGAAGACAACAAATAACGAACAATTCAGCTTTAGAATGCACAGTCTAGTGGTTCTAACAGTACTGCTCTAAGACTGATACCAAATCCCAGGAATCTTTAGGGTACATTGAAATTCAGATGGTAATGTCTAGGAGTCTGGAGAGAGTATTAGTGACCAGATGGCAAGGCCCAATAATCTTTGATCTTATGAGATAGATTGTTGTTGGAGACTTTTGCTCATTCAAGTAGTGGTGGTAGTCATGTCCACCTGGCAAAGGGAAGGGAAGGGATTGATGCAGAGAGCCACCCACTGCCATTGGAAAGGGGAAACCAGGATGGCATCTCTGCACAGGGGCAGTGATGGAAAGCTCAACATCTAGCCAAGTGAAGGAATGGAAAAAGAAGCGTTGTAGAAAGGTTAGGGGAAAGTGCAGTGCTCGTTCTTGCTGTACTCTCCATATGAGATTTGAGTCAGAGGAAGGGCTGGATTTAAGAAGGGGGAGATAATCTATAAGTTACAGAATAATTAATGATCTTCATTGGAAGAGGGAATTTCCTCAATGGGAGCTCCCTACATAACATAAAAATGTATAAAAGTTTATATCACATAGAATAGAAACTGTTGAGATCAGGATGATATGTAAACTTTGCCTCTGAGCTTACTTTATTGTATTTTATTATAATCTTTTCTTAAATGTGTGCCTGTCCTGCCAAATTCCCAACCCCCTGCCTGTACATACCATCTGTTCCTGAACCCTGCCTCATGATCTATGTGGGAGGCAGTGTGTCCACACACACTGGGAAAAGTACAGTGGGAAAAGTGCTGGGTTTTGCTTCAGAGGACATAGGTTCAAATCCTGGTTCTATCCCTTACTACCTGTATGACCCAAGGCAGTCACTTATTCTCTCTGGGCCTCAATTACAAAATGAAAGAGATAAAATAGATGTCTTCAAAGATCTCATCCATCTATGATCCTATTACTATGAATTCTGTGATTCCTGGTATTTGACCCACACCTGATCCGATCATTAATTCTGGTTGCCCATTGGTTTCCCCAGAAAGATATCATGGAGAATGTCAGAGGAGCATGACAGTATTCTGCAGACTAGACAATGAAGGGTAAAGGGTGGGTTGTGGACATATGTGAATCTGTATAATAGTGAGTAATAGTATAATGAGGCTTTACTCTGTGTCTGCTCATGCACCCATGGCATGGATATGCAGAGAAAAACCACATTTTCATTTGTTCACACACTCACAGACATATCTCCACCTTTGATGAATCCCTAGCTTCTGTCAGCCTCATCTTTGTGAAGTTAGCAATTCCTAGGAGCCATATGATTGTTCAGCTGAGTCATTACCTCCTGAAGGCCTAATTGGAGTAAGTCAACCACCTGCTCTCCTAAATGAGGCATTCGTCCTTACAAACCCTGCCTGAAGTTGGAAATGCTCTCTAGCTTTGGACGTTAACAAACTCCCTGCATGGGATGAATACTTCTATCATTTAAGCAAACACCACCTGGAATATGCTGCACTTCTGAGAGCCCCATAACAGCCTCACGGGAAAATTGTATCTGGCCAGTAACCAAGGAAACACTGTCATGGGTATTAAATACCTAGGGTGACTTGGCAAACAAGGCCTGAAATCAAGAAACCATGTTCACCTAGGAAATTTGCTGTCTTGATGCTGTTAAGGTAATGAATGACCAGCAGGTGTTCATACAGGAGGTGGCTGTTCCAGCTGCCTTCTCTGTCTATTTTCCCAAAGTCCATCTCCCACTAAAGAGCTTGCTAGGCTGGTTTGGTAGTTACGGAAAAGCACGGGACCGCCCCTGCCTAGAAGCTTAGCTCCCTGGATTTAGGAATTAGGAACAGATGAAGCTCTTGAGCTTCCTTCCATGCCTTTTGCATTGACTAGGTGGCATAGTGAATAGAGCATTGGACCTCATCAGAAAGGTTTGAATTCTTCCTCTTATACTTACTAGCTGTGTGACCCTGGGCAAATCACTCCTCCCCCCCCCCCCAGTTTCTCCATTTGTAAAATGAGAATAATAATTTCTTTCAAAGGGTTATTGTGAAGATCAAATGAAATAATATATGTAAAGCACTTTCCAAACCTTAGAGTGTTATGTAAATGATAGCTATTATTATTAGCAATGAGCCCCTGAACCACCAGTTGGGGGATTAGTAATGGAAGCAAAGGCCTTTTTGGGTCTATGATCCAGAGAACCAGAAAGATACCAAGAATTAAACCTATATCTAACTTACTGAGGCTTGAACTACTATATAATTAGCAAGGAAGCAGCTACAGTCTTAGGACTCTTCAGAAATATTCTTATCCCCTTCTAAAAGCAAAAAAAAGACCTCCCAGCCTCCCTTTCCCTCAGGTTTCATTTGGCCCTTGTCACGGGTCTAGCCTAAATAATAGAGGTTTTTATAGCCAAAAAGAAGCCTTCCTCCACATAACCACAGGGCTAGTGTGCAGGGGAACCATGGGTTTTAAACTACATGAAGTATGCCCTAACCTTTCAGAGCCCCTGCACCTCTATTTTACGATTCTTCTGTCCTGTGTGAGATTGGAGTGGTTAGCAAGAGCTACTTACCTATTTAAGGAGGGAAGGAAACAGAGAGAAGGGAGAAAATAGCGTACAGCAATGGTTCTCAGACTTTTTGGTCTCAGGATCGTTTTATGCTCTTAAAATTTATTGAGAACTCCAAAGAGCTTTTATCTATGTTGGTTATATCTATTGATATTAACTGTATTAGAAATTAAAGCTGATGCATTTTAAACTACTTATCAATTCATTTAAAAACAACACTAATAAACCCATTATGTGTTAACCTATTAAAAATATGAAAAATAAAAATATGAAAAAATAACTATACAAAAAACTTAGTGAGAAGAGTGGCATCATTTTATGTTTTTGCAAATCTCTTTAATGTCTGGTTTTTTTAAAAAAAAAGTCAGCTGTAGTGTTATATCTGCTTTGGCAATATGTTGCTTTGGTTGAAGTATAGGAATTAAATCTAGCCTCACACTGGTATGTAGTTGGAAAACAGATTAATATTTTAATAGCCTTTTCAGATCATTGTGGTGAGTATTCCTTAATATTATGCCAAAATTTAACAAGTGGTAGTTTCTTAAAGTTGCAATGTGGAATATGAAACCACATCAATGAACTCTTCATCCTTGTATGTTACATTAAAATCCATCAGTCTCTTTTGCACTTTACATAGATCTTTTACACACGCATGATTTTGTAACATTATGTATTGGTTGTTTGGGAAAAATATTGGTTCATTGATTTACGAGGATCTTCAAAATGTTGACCCACTTCATTATACAATATCAAAAAATCACATTTATTAATACCGTTGCCAGTCTTCTCAGAAAAGTCATTAAGTATTGAGAAGCTGTCAAGTTCCTAGTGGTAGATACAAGTTTTTCAAAATTCTAATTTTCCCTTGAAAGCTCAAATTTTATTATTGGCAACAAATGTTGTCAAGTTGTTTTCCTTAAAGTGACAAGCTCACTTTGTCCACTTTTAAGAAAATGTCTACCAAATAGCCAAGTCTGAATAACCACAATGTATCTATCAATAGTTCTTTCAAGTAATAATGGTGTTGGGGGAGGGGGGTGACTGGCTCAGCTCAAAACTGAAATAGTCACATTAAGTGTTTTTCCTCATTGTATGTAGCAGAAGTGTTCCATGAATGTTTCCCATTTTATCACACAGAAATTTAAAAACACATGTACTCAAGGGTCCAGATTTAATAAAATTAATAGTTTTGTTGATTCATCAAAGATATTCTTAAGTAAAACTGGCATTTTTTTTTTTACCATGAATATGTGTTGGTAAAGAATACAATAACTATTGGTACAGTTTGGTGCCACTAACTGATTCATGATAAGGCACCATTATTTTTACACCATCAAAGCAAATATCAACACAATTGTTCCAGGATAAACCATGAGATTCAAAAAGTTATTCAATACTTTGAATATTGCAACCCCACTTGTGTTTGTTGCCAAGTATTCACATAAAAGATCTTCTTTGATCATTATTTGGTGCCAATACCAGACAAACACAAGCAAAACAGCTCTATAGATTCATCAATTTGTAAACACAAAAGTCCAATTCTGCAGAAGAGATATTAATTCATTCTTCATTTTTGCAACTAAATCTTTAATTCACAGGTCCTGAAGCCAAGGGAAACTCTACTCTATGCTCATGACAGAATAAGAATGAAAAGAGCAAATAAAATAGATATTATTGTGAAAATAGTTTTGACCCACTGATCAGGAATTAAGGACCACATTTTAAGATCCACTGGTGTAATGCCAAAAAAAAAAGCAAGCTGAACTCGGAGACTGGATATTTGCATACAAATCCCAGCCTTCATACTAGCTCTATGGGCAAATGATTGATTCTGTTACGTCATCTATAAAATGGAGATAATATCATATTTGTGTACCTGTCTTCCAAGGTGATGTGTGGAAAGAACTTTGTAAGCCTGAAAGTATTATAGAAAGGTAAGGGTAAGCTCAAATACGTTTTAAACTCTGCCGTCTATATCTGCACACAAATGGCAGGGCACATAGAGAACACAAC
The DNA here is from genome assembly GCF_900497805.2 of Vombatus ursinus. Classification (NCBI taxonomy): domain Eukaryota; kingdom Metazoa; phylum Chordata; class Mammalia; order Diprotodontia; family Vombatidae; genus Vombatus; species Vombatus ursinus. The sequence continues at coordinate 4,582,118 of NW_020954704.1, forward strand.
TTAACTTTGTCTCTGGCCTTTCTCAGAGCTCCTTACTACATGGGAGAAGAGAAGAGGTTTGGAACTGGAAAAATGGGGAATCTTAAAACCCCAGGGCTATCTAATAATAATTTGTTGGGCAAATGTCCCTTACCTAGATAACAAAAATGAAGTATTCTAGTCTTCCGAAGTTTAAAATCAGGTCAGGGGGGCGGAGCCAAGATGGCAGAGGGAAAGCAGTGACTTGCTGGAGCTCTCCCCCAAACCCCTCCAAATACCTATAAAAATGGCTCTAAACAAATTCTAAAGCAGCAGAACCCAAAAAAAGACAGAGGGAAGTTTAAAATCAGGAAGTAAAGGGAGTGTTCACCTTAAGCTAGGATGAAGTGTCTGACAGAGCAATTCAAGCCCCTGAACCTAAGAACTGAATTCAAAGAAAAGATATAGACTTGATTCTGAGGGCACCAGCTATTTGGTTAAGAGTGACTTTGTTCTTTCCCCTAAAGAGATTGGTGCCTGGAACTGAAAGTCTTCTTCTGAAGATGGGAGCCCCCTAAGCCAAGTCTCTGAAGGGAACAAGTCCTCTCATAAGGAAAAATAACTGAAAAGAGTGGATCCCTGTGCCCAGGGCTGTTGCTGGTGCACTGACTGAGAGTGGCTGCTTTCCTGAAAGAGCTATAAAAAGAAGCCTCTTTCTTTTGAACTGAATGACCATTGCAGAACTATTCTTTGAATGAGGAAGAGATAGCCTAGGAAATTGGCAGAGAAAAGCCCGGAAACCACATGTCCAATGAGGCTGTGTCAATCACAGAATTTCTAGTGATCTAGTGGAGACCTGTATGTCTGGCAGAGACCAGCAAAAACAGTGATGACAGCAGCAGAAAATATCAATGCTCCTGCAAGCTTAGAGGTGTTAGTTGTCCCTCCATGCATGTGGCATACATGTTAACTACATGCATGCCCTGTCATGCATATGCCTGGACCACATGTGGTACTACCGCATGTGGTAGAAATACAAAAACAAAAATGAAACCATCCCTGCCCTCAAAAAACTTACATTCTACTTGTGGAAAACAATATAAACAATAGACAAGTCAATTCAAAATATATACAGAGTAAAGACAAAGGAATTTTGAAAGTGGGGGAAGTATTTATAACTGGAGAAATTAGGAAACAAGAGGTGGTCCTTAAGGAAGGTACTTAAGGTGGTACTTTAAGGAAGCTGGGAAGTGTAAGGGAAGGTGAGAAGGAAGTATATGGGGCATTTCCATGCCTACCCAAAGGCATGGAGGTGGGAAACAGCAAATAGACCAGTTTGGCTGGAATGTAAAGTTAATGAAGGGAAGTAATGTGAAATAAGCTCATTGACAGGCAGAGAGGGAGCCTTAATCACTAGGTGGCTATCCCTGTGAATTTCCCCCACACACTCTGATGAGACTTTTCAGAAGAACACAGGAGTTTTCTTGTGCCTCCTCTTGCATAGAAGAGGTTGTTAACTCCTCATAGAGTAGAGGCCACATGAATGTGAAATTAGAGGCAATGTGATATAGTGGATAAATGCTAGACTTGAAACCAGGAAAACCTGGGTTCAAATCCTCCAACATTTTATAACTTTGTATGTACTTTGAACATTAGTGTAAAAATGGGATTGAAACCATCACATCCCATCTGACATGGGTGAAAATTGATCTCAATCGATCAATCAAAAGATCTTGTACTAGATGCAGAGATCTCCAAACTAGAATGATATTGAAAAAGATTTGTATTAGGATTAACCAAGAAAACCTGGCCACATCCCAGAGATCATCTATACATTATGATTTAAGTTGAGGAGGGGAAGCTTTTCCAGAAATTGGAGCAGGTAGTTTTCCAGCATATCCCTGACAAGGAACCATCTGGAGAAGGGGACAAGGAGAAGTTTCAGATTGGACTTCAGCCTTGGCCAGATCTCCTTCCCCTTCCCCCTACCCCCACCAATACTTTAACTTAAAGGGGACCATCTAGCTTCAAAATGTCCAGAGGATGACGGAATTCCCATTTTCCCAATGAGTTCTGAGTGGCATTCCCAGAAAAGTAGACAGCAATGTCTATAGTATTGGGAGCTGAGGACAGACCAGACTCATGGCACTGCAAGGAGACCAACAAAGAGAATATACCATGCCTAAGGGAAATTTCTTGAGCATCCCACAGATGGGAGAAAAGGACTACCAGCAACCAAGAACTATGTTGCCCTTTGGCCACATGTGTTTCCTAAGGTTTGAGACTACTTTCCCATGGAGTGTGTATGTACTTTGTGGGGGAGTGTGTCACAAACCTTTGAGGGATATTTTGTGTCAACTTTTCTTAATGTGGCACCTTAGTAAATATTCCTTTCTAAAAGCTACTTAAGGCTGACTAAATTTCAACTGGGGAGGATTGGGTGTTTGAGCAAATGGCATTAGAGAAATCAACCCTGACCCCTCAAGGGAACTTTTAGAACCCTGGGATAGGGAAAGATGTAGCCAGCCCTGCTCTGGAAAGCTGACTCCTCATTGTAAATGAGAACTGAGACTAGGATATCTCAGAGCTCATAAGTGTTACACTTGTTGTTTCCCCTAATAGAACGTGAGCTCATAGAGGGCAGGGATTATTTTGTTTTTTGTTTTTGAATTTCTAATACCTAGCACATTGTTTAAAAATCAGGATCTGTGATTTCAATGATATAAGGAAATTCCTGGTGAGGAAGCTTCTTTTACTGCTGCAGATAAATAATTCCTCTGCAACTTCTAGTCCTAAAGAATTGCCTGGGGTGTTAGGAGGCTCAGGGTCATACAGCCAGTCTGTGTCAAAAACAGGACTTGATCTCTGGACTTCCTGACTCTGAGGATGGCTATCATTCCACCTCTCACCTGCAACAGCTGTATAACCATGGGAACATCACTTACTCTCTCTAAGCCTCAATTCCCTCATTGGAACGTTAATATGATATGTTTTACTGAGGGTATCAACACATACTGGAAAGTAAATTTCATATGTATGTATATACATACATATGAAATTTACTTTCCAGTATATATATGCATACACATATATGTATATATGCATATGTGTATACATGCATATATCCAGTTTGAGGGTAACTAACAGGCCTCAAATCTGTCAATGAGTTAGGGGGATGTCTACCCCAACAATATTTATGTATGTATGTGTTATGTATGTATGTATATATATACAAAAATGTATATATGTATATGTATGTATCTACATATAAATTTTTCTTTCCAGTATATGTGTTGAAACCCCCAGTAAAACATATTCCTTGAGGGCAGAGAATTATTTTTCCTTTTCTGTTTTTGTGTTATCAGAACCTAGTATGGAGCCTGGCACCTAGTAGGCACTTAATAGATGTTTGTTATATTGGATTGACTTGCAGCAGAGGCACACTCTTCAGCATGCAATTTAAGACATATTTGAATCTCAGTTTGATATTTTTCCACATGGTCTATAGAAGTAAATCACTAAAACTAAATCATAGGAATTATTCGTGCCCCTTTCCTAACAGCATGACAAGACAGGAATTAGAAAAGGAGCAACAAAAATTCTTAGGTTGACTTCTCTCTCTATGATTTCAACACCATTAAACTGAAGTCAGGTTTGGTGGAGGAGAGGAACTTTTCACACCTATTTCATGGGGTGGCAATAATGTATATAACACACTTTGCAAAACTATAAAAATGTCAGCTATGATTATTAATCTATCCTGACACCATGGAAAAGGCACTGGATTTAAACTCAGAAGTACTGGGTTCAAGTTCTGGCTCTGCTATTCATGAGTTGTCATGTAGACAAATCACTTCGCCTGGGACCACTAGGTGGTGCAATAGATGAAGCACCAGGCCTGATGTCAAGAAGACCCGAGTTCAAATCCAACCTCAGACTCTAGTTGTATGATCCTGGGCAAGTCACTTAACTTCTCTTTGCCTCAGTATAGTCATCTACAAAATGGAGATAATAGGAGCACCAACCTCTCAGGGTTGTTGTGAGGATCAAATGAGATAAAAATTGTAAAGAACTTTGCACAGTGCCTGGACATAGCAAGTGCTATATAAATGTTAGTTATTATTATTATAATTCATTATTATCATCATCTCTGGACCTCAGTTTCTTTATCTGTAAAATGTGAAATTTGAACTATGTGTCTGCAAGATTTCTTCCAGCTTTCTTAACATTCTACATCATGACCTCTACGGGGAAAAATGCTCTGTTGGCCAGATTTTTCAAGTTCCTTCACTGAAGTCCTCCTCTGATGAATGAATCATCATGGTGTGGTGACTTTAGCCTTTTGAAAACTATGCCAGCAGAACCTTGGAAGATCTTGTCAAGCTGGAGGGGCTTTGATTACAGCTCACCAATAGTCTGTGTGTCCGCACCCTGAAGACCAATCTAGGTTCATTCTGAAAAGACAAACAGAAAGCTGAACACTACATAATATGTTTGTGTATATATATACACACACACACATACATACATACATACATACATTCAGCCATAGCAATGGATTTTGATCTGCATTAGTGGAGAGTGTGCCCACATTGATGAAATCACAACTCCTCAAAATATCGAGGCATTTCTTAAATTAGGCTCTCCTTCAGGAGATCTTGAACAGACCCCTATAAAAAGAATAATCTTTGGGGCAATTGAGTGGCACAGTGGATAGAGCACCAGCCCTGGAGTCAGGAGGACTTGAGTTCAAATCTGGCCTCAGACATATAACACTCACTAGCTGTGTGACTTTGGGCAAGTCACTTAACCCGAATTGCCTTGCCAAAAAAAGAAAAGAATAATCTTCTCTGTAATGAGAAGCTCCTCTAACAGGCCTATCCCATGCAATTGTACCTATTTTGGGGTAACCTTAGGCTGAGAAAATATAAGCATCACCAACAGGAATCTAAAAAACAGGAAGTCCAGAGACCCAGCCTACTTCTCTTCCCAATAGTGTCCCTTCAATTAAAAAAAAAAAGCTGGGGCAGCTAGGTGGCACAGCAGATAGAGCACTGGCCCTGGAGTCAGGAGAACCTGAGTTCAAATCTGGCCTCAGACACATAACACTCACAAGCTGAATGACCCTGGGCAAGTCACTTAATCCCAATTGCCTAAAAAAAAAAGGGGGAAAAAAAGCCTTAGTTAACCAGTATAGTGGAACAAGCCTATGATCTCTGCCACTAGAGGAGGCTGGGGATGGTGGATTCCTTAAGTTCAGGAATTCTGAGCTGCAACAAAGCTAAAATCAATTGGGAGTTGGCACCAAGTCCAACACCAATATGGTGAGCCCTCAATAGCAAAGGACCACCAATCTACTTAAGGATAGGCAAACTGGCCCAAGTGGGAAACAGAGCAAGTCCTGTGCCTATCAGCAGTGGAGTCAGGCCATCAGGTGACTGCTGCACTTCTAGCTTGAGAGAGATAGGGAGTTTTGTTGTTGTTCTGTCTTTTCAATCATGTCTGACTCCTTGTGACCACATTTGGGGTTTTCTTGGCAAAGATACTGGAATGGTTTGCCATTTCTTTCTCTAAATCATTTCACAGATGAGGAAACTAAGGCAAACAGGGTTAAGTGACTTGCCAAGGGTCACACAGCTAGTTAGTGTCTGAGGCCAGATTTGAACTTGGGAAGATGAATCTTCCTGCACTGCGCCACCCAGTTGCCTTGAGATAGGTGTTCAAGGAGGACTGGCCCCTTTTCAGAGCTGCTTGTCCACCTTTGGTCTCCATCTGTCACCCAAGTCTCACCTGTGGCTCCAAGAAGCTGTAGCCTACACGGTTGGCCACGCCCTGGTAAAACTGACTTGGCAGATGGGCTAAACCAGTTTGAGGGTAACCAACAGGCCTCAGACCTGTCAGTGAGTTAGGAGGATGTCTACCCCAAGCATGTGAAGACTTCTTGGCAGAATGGGTAGATGAGAACAATTTGTTCCAACAGCCCTGAAGATGGCTAAAGCAGGCTGTGTGAAGCGTTTAGAGCTTGGTCAGACATCGAAGACACCAAGGTCATCTATTGCTTCCCAGGCCATCACCAGTCATCTTGACTTTTGTCTTTCCACTGAAAGAGAAAGTGAGGCTGATAACTTCGAGCAACTCTACCTCACTTAAATCCAATTCACATAAGAGTCAAGATATCATCACATGATGTCATTGGTCCTCTTCAAAAATGAAGAATGAAGGGCAGCTAGGTGGTGCAGTAGATAGAGCACTGGCCCTGGAGTCAGGAGGACCTGAGTTCAAATCTGAACTCAGACACATGATACTCACTAGCTTTTTGACCCTGGGCAAGTCACTTAACCCTGATTGCCTCAAAAAAAAAAAGACAGGAATTCAAAAATGAAGAATGAACAACTCCGTCTTTGCTTCTATCTCTGTCTGTCTCCATCTCTCTGTCTCTGTTTCTTCCCTTCCCTTCTATAGAAAGTGAAGGAAAGCAGCAGCTAGGTAGCACAGTGGATAGAGCTGTGGTCTTGGAGTCAGGAGGACCTGAGTTCAAATCTGGCCTCAGATATTTAACTAGCTATGTGACCCTGGGCAAGTCGCTTAACCCTGATTGCCTCACCAAAAAGCAAAAAAAGAAAAAGTGAGGGAAGAAGGCAATCAAACACAGCAAGAAAAAAAGTCATTTTATCAATAGACCCTTGGATGAGGATTTTGGTCTTTGCTCTTGTGTGTGCATGAAGTACATGGATTTAGGAGCTGGTACACCAGGTTTTTAGCCCGGGCCTCTTCTACCCACCAAGAATAAAAGCACTAGAGTTCTCTACGACCATACTTTGGGGCAAATCTCTGATGAAGTAGTAGTCAGTGGAGTGCAGTAGAAATAGGGACATGCTGGTAAATATTAAAAACTGACTTTTAAAAAAAGGAGGACATGCCTTTAAATTTAATCTGCATTCTTAACATTTTCTCCACCACTTAAGTCTAAATGATCACTATGACAATAAATCAAAGCTAATTGGGTTTGCACATTCCTGAGGTGTAAATGCTCACATTTAAAACTTAATAATCAGTTCTTACTAGCAAGTTCGAGCTAGCTCCATCACACCCCTGAGGAACAGGCCATACTGACTGAACCAGACCATTTACTTTCCAATGGTACCTACATAAATGTTGGTTTCCTCATCCTTAAAATGAAAGGGTTAAACACACTGATCTCTAATATCCCTCCCAGCTCCAGAAACCTCTTAAGGTTTTCTTAAGGTTTAGGAAAGAGACAGATGCCCAAAAAGAAAAAAAAACCAACAACTCAGTGTCAGAGACAGAGAAAGCAGTTGAATTCAGAGAGGTGACATAACTACTACTTTGCTGAACTTGAGGTGACTTTGGTGCTATGTTTTATAAGCACTAATTATCTGTAAATTTTAGAAAGTAAGGCTGGGGAAGAAAGAATCAAGGTCCTAACTCTATAGCTGTGTTGTTTCAAAACAAAAACACAACAACAAAAACTCACACAGAGAGAGACCTCTAGTCCCTGACAGTCTTTCCTCATGAAGAAAGGGAACCATGGACAGCAGCCCTCTTCTGTCAGTCTGTGACACCTGCAGTAGTGACAGGGAAAGCCAACTACAGTTCCCACAGCTGGAGCAAAGACCTGAAGCTGGAGAAACCCTGATTGCCTCCAGGTGACTCTAGGGAAGTGATTGAGTGACTAGGGGACAGGAGGAGGGGGCATATTGCTGCAGGCTCAGATAATCAGGAGGGTTTATGGTGGTGCAGCTATTACCACACTCCATTGAACTTTCACACAGACAATATCTCAGCCTCAAAATGACCATCTACTCCCAAGCCAGTTACTAGGAATAGGCAGCTATTGCCACGACTTCCCATTCATCAGAGACAGAGCCAGGCAATGACAAGGTCGTGGGCCTCACTCACACAGGAGTAAATTAGGTTGACCTCTGTGAGGAAAGGGAGATATGTTACCTTCTTAACACAATCATTGGGCAGATGGTCTGTGTCAAGGAGAATGGCAGTGTATCACTGCCTCTGAGGAAGTAGCACTGGGGGTCTCTGGCCTAGGTGGACAGGGGGCTGAGAAACCAAGGTCAGAGCAAAAGAACAAGGTATTTCTTAATTTCTGTCTGCTCTGAAATGCCCATCTCCTCAAGGCGTGGCCACTCTCCTCCTCGCTTAGACAGCTGACTAAAAGAAAAAGACCCTTTTGGTGTCATTAAGATGGCAAGAAAGGGAAATAGGGAAAAAGAAAGAGAAAAGTATGAATTTTCTCCCATTGAGGCAACAGAAGCCCCTTAACCAGTGGCCAGTAACGTGGATGAGAATAAAGAAAATAGGAAGATGGGGCAGCTAGGTGGCACAGTGGATAGAGCTCTGGCCTTGAAGTCAGGAGGACATGAGTTCAAAACCAGTCTCAGACACATGACAATTACTAGCTGTGTGACCCTGGGCAAGTCACTTAACCCTGATTGCCTCACCAAAAAAAAAAAAGTCAAAAAGAAAATAGAAAGAAAATGATCATTTATGTGACTCCTACTATATACCAGATTTAATTGACACAGGACAGCCCATTGTTAAATTTTCAGTCTGAGCATTTACACCTCAGAGATCAGCAAATGCTACAAATAAAGGTTTGAGTTATTGGTTTCTTGCTTCTCTAGACTTAAGAAAGTGATTGAGAAAATGTTAATAATGCAGATTAAGCTTAAAAGTGTGTCCCTCATAAATCATTAGTGGCAGAGCTGGAATTAGGAATCAAATATCCCTATGCTGCCTCCATGAAGCACCTGTATGGTAGGTATACATGTAGTAGGAGCAATATGTCCTAAGACCCTGCCATGCAGGCTAAGGTCCTTTCCCTAAAAGGTACTTAAATCAGCCTCAAGAATTAAATGGCCCAAGGAACCGAGGCCTGATTCATCGATGTAGTTTCTATGTGGCCTAAACACAAAAAACCAGCACAGAAAGAGTCAGGTACTCCAATATGGCCAATACAGAGGCAAGGAAGCCATGCTCAACTGAATCAACACTGTATCTTTGCTATATATCCTTTCTATGCTGTGGCTAAGTGGGCCTTCTTTTGCTAACTTTTGGGTGCCCTACAAATATCTCATTTCATTCCAATCTGAGCCTAAAGCATCAGATCATCCTGAATCATGCCCAGACTACAACGGTATGTTAAATTCTTAGAATTGGATCAGAACAAGAGTAGAAGGAAAAGAGGAGGAACCAATATTTATTAAGCATCTACTATACTGTGTTAGGGATAGGTAGGCAACGTATAGAGCACTGGACCCAAGACTTAAGTTCAAATTTGGATTCAGACACTTACTAGCTGTGTGACCTTGGGCAAGTCACTTAACCTCTTTTTGCCTTAATCTACTGGAGAAGGAAATGGCAAACCTTTCCAGTATCTTTGCCAAGAAAACCCCATGGACAGTACGGTCCATGGGGTCATGAAAAGTTAGACACAGCTAAATGGCAACATTTTCCTGGCTCCAGGCCCATCCCTCTACCGAGCCATCTAGCTGCCTCTATGCAAGAGGGTAATGACCCTTAAGCTACCTTACTACGCTCTACCCTGACCCGTGATGAGAATCAGTGACTCTGCCAGAAGTGTTATCATCTGCCCTGAAGTCCTGAAGTCTCTGGTGCTGCTCTTGCTTCTCATCACCGCTTTACATCTGGAGACTGTCTGTAAGCTGCAGAGATTTGGCATTCCCTATCACATGGAACACGTTATTAAGATGTGAGATTCAGTCCTTCCAAAGGGGGGAGACGAAACTTGGGATTTCTGATCTTCATTCAACACCCTATCCTATCACTCCTTCAAGGGCCTGTAACATAGTTTGATTGTGGGGTGGGGTGGAGGTGAGGGATAGTAGGGGAAGTGTTACTATGTGTTTTTGGTTTTGTTTTTCCTCCTATAATGCTACCTATCTCAGGCTTCTAACCAGGGATGTACTGAAGTGTGTTTGTTTCAACTTGTGAGAGCTGCTTTTTAAATGTTCAATGTGAGCCTTTACATCTTAGAAATTAGCAACACTACAAATCAGGGTTTGATTAATTGTTTTGCTGATTATCTAGACTTAAGAAAGTGATGAATAAAATGCTAATAATGCAGATTAAACTTTAAAGCTGTGTTACCCCTTTTTGAAGAGCCAGTTGTTAAACATTTTCCAGCACACTACTACTTCTAACATACCGGGAGTCAAGGGAGTTCAATAACAACTCTAAGGAGACTTAAACTGTGTAAGGTCCTCTAGAATAGTCAACCACATGCAAGTTGTTGTTATGTCAATTTAGTCATGTCTGACTCTTCTTGACCCTATTTGGGGTTTTCTTGGCAAAGATACTGGAGTGGTTTGCCATTTCCTTCTCCAGCTCATTTTACAGATAAAGAAACTAAGGCAAACAGGATTAAGTGATTTGCCCAGGGTCACACAGCTATTAAGTGTCTAAGGGCACATTTGAACTCAAGTCCTCCTGACTCCAGGGCCAGTGCCCTATTTTACCGTGCCTGCTGCTCTGTCCACCTAGTTGCCTAGCTGCATGTTGACTTAGAAAACCACATATTAGCATTATCTATGTTCTACTGTAATTTTATTTATTTTTATTAAATATTTACCAATTATATTTTAATCTAGCTCAGGTTATACTCAGGGGGTTTGCCTAAGGCATTTTCAAGCCCTGTGAGTTTGATACCCCTGCTCTAGAACACCTTTAGGACTTTGTTACCATAGGCAGAGTATGGTAGGAACAATATTTCCTAAGATCCTGCCACATGGACTAGCTTAATTTTCCTTAAAGATATTAAAATAATCTTCAAGACTTAAATGGCTCAGGGGACCGAGGTATGAATCACATAGCTCAGGGTACACAGCTTTCTAGTGGCCTAAGTACAAAATTCCAGGTCATGAGGAATCAGGAGCTCCTCCTTCAGACTTCTGACCAATAGACCAGCATAGGCAACACAGAAGCAGGGAACCTATACTAGGCTAAATCAATGGTATATCCTTGCTTAGAATGCTATAGCTAAGTAAACCTCCTTTTGTTAACTCTTAGCCAGTCTACAAGTATCTCATTTCATCCCAATCCAAACCCAAAGCACCAGAAGAGCCTGAATCAGGTTTAGCCCATAATATCATTCAATATTTGAGTATTAAATAAATAAACTTAAGCCTGATAGTTTGCTCATAGTTTTGGGAGTGCTCCATTGGTCTTTTAGGAAATTAACCTTCCTGTGCCCCCCTCAACATAAACATATCATGGCATAGGTGAATGGTGATTGCTTACAAGCTCCCTTCTCCCATGTCTACATTTAAAATCCGTCCCTTCCCTTAAGGTCCACTTCCTCCATGAAGCCTTCCCTGATCCCACCAACTGAAATTGATCTTTCCTATCTTAAATTCCTGATGGCATATTCTCAAGCCCTCTCATTTACACTTACACATTCCCTTTTGTATGATAGTTATACATTTGTTTCCCTCCATTCGACTGTTATTTCTTTGAAGGTAGAGAATATATTATATGAGAAGCAGCTATAACTTTAATGGAATTGCACCAAATCCGGCAACAAAAGATTTAGGTTTGAATCCTGGGATTGCTACTTAACAGAGGTCTGAGATCTTGGTGACTAGAACAATAGTTCTAGAACAGTAAACCACATACAAGTTGTTGTTGTTCAGTGGTTTCAATCATGTCTGACTTTTTGTGACCCCATTTGGGGTTTTCTTGGGACAGATACTGGAGTGGTTTGCTATTTCCTTCTCCAGTTCATTTTACAGGTAAGGAAACTAAGGCAAACAGGGTTAAATGACTTGCCCAGGCTCTTTGGGCCTCATCTGTAAAATGGGGATGTTAGTTGTACTATTTACCTCAAGTTTGTTGTATGGCATAAATGGATAATGTATTGTAGGGTTGTAAAAATGTCCAATAAGCAGTAAAAAAAACAACTGAGGCAGAACTGTGAACCAATAACCATTTATTAAAGGGACGTGACCCCCTTCAATAAATGGGACCTCAGATCTTCCTCACTATCTGAGATGCCTCATTTCTCAAGAACCTTAGTTTTATAGTGCTTGGCATCTGGATGATACAAACGAGGCAGAGTAAAATACAGGATCTCATTGGTTAAGAAACCTATAGCTTGACCCTCCAGGAGAAACTTCAGTTCATGCCTATGATCAATGACTAGTAGAAGATGTCCCAAAATGGGCAGGACTAATGGTCATTCACTAGCCCCATGTAGGACAACAGAAAGCCTCCACCAATGCAAAGACAGGGTCATCCATTGGCCAAATGCCATAGGTCCATTTCCCCAACAAAGGGATAATAAAGGTGGAGGGACAATCAGAAATAGCTGAGGGATTTTCCATATCATTAGGTCATCTTAGCCACACTGGGCTTGGTCACCTGCTCAGCAAGAAGAAAGGGTGGAGGTCCTCTAGTTAGCTTCCTATGATTAAACAAGTAAACTTCATATCAAGCAAGTTAACTTATAATCTTGTAACTTAAAGTTCTGGGTCCTAAAATATGAAAGAATCATATAGCTTTATTAATGATAGATCGAATAATTGTAAATTGATTGACAAGTATAACAGAAATAATCACTACCCCTATAGAATCACACTAAAATGAGTAATAGCGATTGGAGTAAAGTAGGGGGATAAAGTACAGGTATAAATTAATCATTCCCCGCAGTATACAAAGTGTCATATAAGTATTTGTTGTTAGAAACTGCCTGAATATTCCCAGGATCTTTCATAGAAGTCACTTAATGAAGAGTGAAGTGAATTCAATTGCAGAAAGTGGGGAATTATGAGTGCATAGTATTGCATATACTATCAGATTCAGACTTGCTGCACTGTTCTTTTTTTTCTCTTTTTCCTTTGTTACAAACATAGCTCTCCGGGCAGGGCAAGGGGAGGGATATATTTAGAAATGGAGGTAATATGAAAACAAAAGATATCAATTAAAAAAAACATTATACTGTAGAAAGAGAAACTTGTGGTCCTACTGAAGTAAAGGAGATCTGAAAAAGGGCAACTGGGAAGTGGCAGAACCAGAGATCTCAAAGCACTGACTGATAGAATGCATCCACTGTGTGCAGTTTATGGCCCGAATTGACACGCAAGTGGAGGGGAAGAGAGACAGACAGAAAATCAATGAATTCCCCTGAGTTCAGAACCTGATGGATATCCCTATTTGCCAGTTAAAATGATAAAGCCTATATTAACCAGGATACTTATTTCAAGATTAGGAAAAGTAGGGCCACTCTTTGGTGGAGGAACTAGATTTAGAAATCCCAAGAGTTTTCAGTTAACTATCCAAGGTTAAGCTTAGGATTTTAAATATAAAGTATCAAGGAAGTGAGTCATATGTGCTCTTCGGGTCAGCTTAAAACCCTTGGTAATACGCTGTTGTAGGTAACTCCCTCTGTTTAATACCTACATCCCATAATTAGGCGTCCTGGGTGGTCATCACCTATGGCTCTGGCCCCTGCTCCTAAGACCATCTGCCACCCTCCCCAGGCCAATAAAAGAAACTTACCGTGGCTGACACTGAAAGGGTTGGCTATAGCAAATAATTCTAAAATCCTGCCCCCTGAAATAGACCTTCAAGCTCTCACGATCAGTCTTATCGTTCCACAGACACAGAGGCTGTGTGAATGGGTAAACAGTTTCTGCCAATTGCCTATGCCCAAGATGAGCTCTCGGCATTCTCCTTTCCCCTCCCCGTCCTCTCCCACTAGGGCCTGAGCACCTTAATGGATTCTCTTTGCCTAGCACCAATTGTGATAAACAGTGTGTCTATATTTGCGGTGACCTGATGATAGCACAGAGTTTGGCAAAGCAGCTGCAATAATTATCATGGATTTCTGGAATGGAGACTAATGGTTCAGGTTCAGATCTCAAATGCTTTTGATCCACTTCATCATTAAAAGGCCATTAAACATACAAGACATATATTAGCAAGCATCAAATCTACATCAGTGTAAAAAGGAATTAGGCTGATAATAGCTCCTGAGGCTGTTATCTCCAGTGAGCAAGGGCACTTGTCTACTTGTCACCTTTCATGGATCTGGAGAAATGGCTTTTATTGAACCTGGTGAGGTAACCAAGGCTCTGCCTTTGCTAATGCCCTTCCTCTTTATTTGAGCTTTCTGCTCCCTAAAGATTTATTTACCCTCTCAAACTTAGGCTGATCCCAGGGGTGAGGTACCCATATATCAATAGATTCAGATAACTGGTCTGTTGGTCCAGTATCCTCCAACCACAAAGAGCAAGATCACAGGGAGAAGTACTATAGAAAAGGGACTGTGGAAACAACTGGATGCTGAATGACTGTCTAACAATAGTGTAGAGTTGTTCTAAACTATGTCATTGAACAGAATTGTCACTCTTACTCCTTTCCTGCTTTTGTATGGGCTACTTTTCTCCTTGGGTGTGACTTTTCTCCAGCAGCTCTCCTCAGGGAAAGGTTTTTCCTTTCAAACTGGACTTCAACTGGGGAGAACTTTGTCAAAAGCACTGTTTCCAATGCATTCCAACCAGCCACAGTCTCCCATAGCTGACTCCAGATAGATTTAGGTATAAGTTTTTTTGAACACTCTACTTGGGGGGCAGCTAGGTGGTGCAGTGGATAGAGCACCAGCCCTGGATTCAGGAGGACCTAAGTTCAAATCCAGCCTCAGACACATAACACTTACTGGCTGTGTGACCCTGGGCAAGTTACTTAACCCCCATTGCCCAACCAAAAAAAAAATAAAAAAAAGTTTTAAAAATGAACACTCTGCTTGGGGAAGTTAGGAAAATGAATAATTCTCTTTAGTTAGCTCAAGCCCCTCCACCATAATGTCTTGTTCTGGCAAAATGCTGTAATTTCTTTCTCTCCCCCCCCCCTTCTCTAGCTCTCTCCTCCCTTTCTTCTCTCTCTCTCTCTCTCTCTTTCTCTCTACCTCTCTCCTCTTTCTCCCTCTCTCTCTCTTTCTTGAAAAGTGGAAGAAAGGTAAACAAAGATAAGACTCCCATGCCTTTAAAGAGACATTAGATTCCTGCCCTCTCTGGAGAGAGAAGAAGGGTTGAAATGGGGCAAGGATCACTAGCCCTTCTCTGGAGTCCTGACTGTTTATAGTAACACAGAATCTGTCCCCTGTCTCTCATGCATAATTCAATCATACAATCCTAGTCTGGGCATTTTGGTACTTACTCCTTATGGCAACAGGCTTCCCAGCCTACACTTCTGCTCCTGGCTGTGGCCACTCTTCCTTTGATTCTATATATTTACTCCTGCTCGTATGTACTTGCATGGCTTCCAGTCTCCTTATGACGAGATGGACCAACTTGTCAGCCAACCAACTTGTTCAACAGTCATGGGGTCATGGATGGTGGCTTCCCAGAGATCAAGTAGGGGAACACTGGATTGATTTCTGTCCAACTAGCAGTCACTCCAAATACAAAATTGTAACTAATGTTACTCGACCAATACTTGTTGAGTAAGTGAATGAATGAAGTAAATGTGCATCTCTCCAGATTTGCATGGAGGAAGGACGATTAGATTACCAACTACATGCCATATCTTCAAAAGCTTTAGATACTCTATCCACAGTTACCAGCTCAGCCAAACAGCCCTTCCAAATGATCAGTTCGATTTGCTCTCCACACAAAAGCTGTGGTTCAATTATACATAAATTCTGTACATTTTGAGGCCTTTCCCATCAGAAGATGATTGGACTGAAGATGGCAACTTACTCACAAGGGCTAGGGCGAGGGCTAGGGCTATGAGCCTAGCTATAAGCTAGGGCTCATTTCCCCAAGAAGAGAGACTTGAGATAACCAGCATGAAAAAAATAGAATATTAGAGGAGAGGGGCTATTTAATCCAACCCCCTCATTTTGAAGGGTAAAGAAACTAAGTCCAAGAAGAGTGAAGTGACTTATCCAAGATCATGCAGTAGAACTGTGACTAGAACCCAGATCTCTTGCTTCCTAGATTGATGTCTTGTCCATTGTCCTGATTTCTTTTTTTTGTTTGTTTGTTTGGTTGGTTGGTTTTTTTTTTAGGCAATTGGAGTTAAGTGACTTGCCAAGAGTCACACAGCTGGTGTCAAGCGTTTTTGGTCTGAGGCCGGATTTGAACTCAGGTCCTCCTGACTTCAGGGCCAGTGCTCTATCCACTGTGCCACCTAGCTGCCCCCATTGTCCTGATTTCTGATGAGAAATCTTTTCCATCTGAAAACTGCCCAAAGACCAGTTCATATAACAAGACCCCTCCTAAAGGCCTTGTGTTCATATGGCTTGCCTGTCGTAGACTGCACCACCTATGGATATACCTGTTGCTTTCTGGGTATTTTTTATTTAATGTGATCTATATTTAGGAAGCTTCCAGATCTTCTGAGACAAAGACTGTATTGGTTCAAGTGTCTCTTTCTTAGAGTTTTTCTGACAAGCAGTATGACAATAATGGATAGCCCGCTGGATCTAAAGACAGGAATGCCAGGATTCCAATCCTGCATCAGAAATTTCCTAGTTATGTCACCCTGGCCAACTCACTTAACCTCTCCAAACTTCAGTTACCTCATCTGTAAATCATCAAGCATTTTTTTTAAAAGTTTACTTAACAATAACATAGAAAGAATATACAGTATAACTTAGATTCAGGTGGATGCAGCTCCCCTCACTTCTGTACTTGTCTCAGGGATATGTCTTCTAGTCTCATCAAGTCAGAAGGGTTTTTTGACTTGTATGGTAGCAGGGAGACTGTCAAGCCTGAAGAGTCCCAACTCTTCATGCATTCACTTTCTTATGCCTTAGATCATTCTATTTAAAAGCTATATCAAGAAGTTTGAGCCTCAGTCTCTTTGACCAATCAAGTCTTAAGCATAGTTTCATTGTCTCTTTAGGGAAAATCTAGCCTAGACTATGTGGAGTAGATTTTGCCCTCCTTTAAAGCCTTCACAGTCTGATCCTAGCTTATCTTTCCAGATTATTATATGACTCCCTTTCAGCCACTCTGTGTTCCAGCCTAACTGCCATACTTGATGTTTCATGAATTTGGCACTCCATCTTTAGCCTCCATGCCTTTTTGAAGGCTGGCCTCCTTTCCTAGAACCCATTCTTCCTCCCGTCTGCCTCTTGGAATCTCTAGCTTCTTTCAAAGCTCAACTAAAGTGTCTTCTATGATCCCTGTATTTCTTAGTGTTTTCTTCCTCCTTCAAATTATCACATATATCCCTAAATGTTTTCAAGTTGAATCTCCTGTAGGCAGAAAATGACATTTGTCTTTGTTTCTCCAGCAACTAGGTGGTACAGCTGATAAAGCATTGGTCTTCAAGCCACGAAGACCTGGTTTTGAATCCCATTACAGGCCCTTATTAGCTGTGTGACCCTGGGCAAGCCACTTAAACTCTCTTGACCTCAGTTTTCCCATCTGTAGAATGGAGAAAATAATAATAGCACCCACCTCCCAGGGTAGTTGTGAATATCAAATGAGATAATATTTGAAAAGCACTTTGCAAATCTTAAAGCACTATGTAAATGCTATTTATTATTATTAAATGCATTGTCTTGTACATAGTAGACACTTGTTGTATTGGATGGGATTGAATGGTTCAAATCAATTGGATAAAAATGGACAAATTTATAGGTGAAAAGAACAGTTCACATTTATATAGTGCTTCTAAGTTTTGCAAAAGAGCTTTCATTACATGGAAGGCAGGTAATGAAAATATCATTCCTCCCATTTTACAAAGGAGAAAAAAAGAGTCAGAGAAGTGAAACGATTTACCCAAAGTCACCAAGCCAAGAAGGGTCAGGGCAAGGATGTAAACTGTAGTGATTAGCCTGGTAAAGCAGAATGAAGACACGTTTGGAATAAGAGGACCTGCGTTGAAATCCTGTCTCTGGTACTTAGACCTGGGTGACCCTGGGACACAATTTCCTTATCTGTCAAATTAGAGGGTTAGGCGAGGTGTCCTCTAAGGTACGTTCTTATTCTAGATTTTTTTATTAACTCTAAGTTCAAATCCAGTACTCTTTCTCCCTATACCAGCCTGAACCTCTAGGCTGTGCAGAGCTATGCAAGCAAAAGTACCAGGAAGGGGCAAGGAGGGGCATCTTTCTTGGGTGAGCTTTCCTCTGGAGGGATGCCCCATGATGTCACATGAGTAGCCCCAGTGCTACTCACTGATAAGCAGGCTGAGATTTCCTGTGTAAGGACTAAGGGAAAAGGGAAGGGAATATGCATTTATGAAGCACCTACTATGTGCCAGACACTAAGTGCTCTACAAATATTATCTTATTTGATCCTCACAACAATCCTTTGAAGTAGGTACCATTATTATTTCCATTTTACATCTGAGCAAACCAAAGCAGAGAGAGATTAAATAACTTGCCCAGAGGCCACATAGCTATAAAGGTCTAAGGCTGAATTTGAACTCGTCTTCCTGACTCCAAACCCAATACTCTATTCACTGCACTACCTAATTGTAGGTAGGATAGAATGTTGTTAGGCCTTATCCTGGGAGATCCCACCCAAAACCTCCTTTTATACTACCCCCATACTGAGGATTTCCTGGATATCAAAGCCTCATAATCCCAAGAAAGTCATTTATTCGGGGAAAACCCATTTGAGAAACAAAGTGGAACGCTAAAGTTCACAGAATCACACAATTACAGAATATTAGGGTTGGAAGGGACCCAAGCAACCATTAACCTATAACCCCCAAATAAGCCATATACCTATAATATACCTAATAATATACCTATATATATATATATATATATACCTATAATATACCTAACAAATGGTCATCCACCTTCTGCTTGAATACCTCCGATGAGGCTGAACCCACTACCTTCTGAGGCAGCCCATTCCACTTTGGCTTAGATCCATTAACAAAGAAGATTTTCCTGACTCTAACTCACAAGAACATTAAATCTTATCTTTTCGGGAATTCCCTCCAATGATACAAATCACCACCTATCTTGAGTGACTTTTGTTCATTCTAAAAGCTCACCATGGTTTGTCCATTCAGCATGCTGGGGGCCTTCCTCACTTTCTCCAAGCTTGATGAGGACATCAGTCAGGAGTGTGTTGAAGTCACCTCAAACATTTATACCTTGAAATTGGCAAATGCTACAAATCAGGGCTTGTTTTATTTTTTTGTTGACTGTGTAGCTCAGTACTCTCAAACTCAAATAGAACCATACATAAGAATCCCTGCTGGCCACATATTGAGTTAGTTTTAAAATATTAGAGCAGGGCAGGAGGGAGGGGGAAAAATTACACGATAACTTTATTACATATTTAAAAAGAATAGCTAGTTGTACATAATACATTTGCAGTTTCATGTATTATGGAAACATTTGGTTTTTTTAATTAAGTTTAGATTAAAATAAAAAATATTTAAAATGTAATGTTATTTGAGTTTTATTGTATTTTTGTTTATTTTGTTAAGTGTTTCCCAATTGCATTTTAATCTGGTTCTGACCTTACCTGAGAGTGCTGCTGCTGACAACTCTGATCTAGACTTAAGAAAGTGAAATGGGAGGGGGTGGGGAGCTAGGTGGCACAGTGGATAGAGCACCAGCCCTGGAGTCAAGAGGACCTGAGTTCAAATCTGGCCTCAGACACAGGATACTCACTAGCTTTATGACTCTGGGCAAGTCACTTAACCCCGATTCCCCGGCCAAAAAAAAAAAAAAAAAAGAAGTGAAATGAAAAATCTTAATGCTGTAGATTAAATTTGTGTGGTGTACATATATTGTTTTCTAGAGAACCAGCTGTTAAACATTTACCAGCATACCACTAGCATCAATATAACACTGTCTACCTGTCATCCCTCATTCTTATCATATGACCAGCCCATCCTCTCTTCCTAACATACACTTTCTTCATGACTTTTACTCCTTTTTTTCAGAGTTCCTTGTTGGTTATATGTTATTGTTTTGTTTTGGTTTGGTTTGGTTTTTTGCAATTATTTTTTTAAATGAATATCTGCCTTCTCTCTTTTCCACCTCCTCTCCTCATTGAGAATGCAAGAAAACTTAAATATCTTTTTCACAAACAGGCATAGCCAAGTAAAACATATTCCCAAATTGGCTAAATCCAAAAGAAAATATGCCTCAATCTGTACTCTGAGTCCATCACCTCTCTATCAGAAGGTAGGAAACCTTCTTCACCATCAGAGTTCTTAAGATTTTCAAAATTGATCATCTTTACAATATTGTTGTTATTATATAAGTGGTTCTCCTTGTTCTACTCACTTCACTCTGCATTGGTTCAAATAAATCTTTAAAACCATCCTCTTCACAATTTCCTACAACATAATTATATTCCATCATATTCATATGCCGTATCTTGTTTGGCTATTCCCCAGTTGATGGATACCCCCTGAGTCCCTGATTCTTTGCCATGCTGGTTGTATGTTGTAGTTAGCTCACACCCACCATAAACCTTTCCATTGTCCTTTATGTGAGACTCCTTTTTAAGAGGTCTTCAGAGGCAGTGATGTTACACAGCTTGCTGTCATATAAATAATGTCAGTATTTAAAAGATGTCTTTGATCTTATGACAAGTTGGAGGACAGTAAAAGAACTTGGTAGTTTCCCAAAAGTAATCGAGCCCACCCTCTAATGTCTGTTCAATTCTGAGCCCAGTTCACTGTCTATCTATAATATCTGCCACAGAAATTACATGCTATTGGACAAGCTCTATTGGGTATTGTTCAAATGCATATTGAAATCTGGGCAATGGTTATTCTTCGTACATTTGGTCTTTTCTATGTAGATGGACAGGCCAAGCTGTTTTATGGGATTACTGCTATCTTCCAGGAGTTCTGCACTGTCCTGGAGCTTGGTGTCAATGTCATCTGCAAATGGAGTCATCTGGAACACCTCATCATGCTCTTCAATTCTGACTCTTTGTGGGATCTCCTCCATCACAGCAGCAAACACCTCTCTGTATTATGCTTTTCTAATGTTTATCATCAGGGGATTACTGAACAGGGTTATTTATGTTATTGCATCTTCCAAGTAGTCCTGGATGATCTTGATGTATACATGGGAGTCAGTTTGTTGTAACAGAGTCTATAAGGCACTGTTTTGTTCTAATGAATCAAATCTTCTCCTCCTCCTCCTCCTCCTTCTTCTTTTTCTTCTTTCCCTTCTTCTCCTTCTCCTCCTCCTCCTCCTTCTTAGCAATCAACAAACAACAAGCACAATTGTATCTTAGATTCTTTGCATCTTTCACTTAATTGTGAAAGAATAAAGATAATGGGCTATTGTTTGGAAGCAGGCTTCAAAACATCAACTTGTTACTATTAATACTCTCATAGAGAGTGCCCTCTATTAGTGTGATTCCTGAGATGACTCTCATAAAGATTTTGTATAGTAAGCATATAGGTCAGTAGATATTGGTCACCTTTTCATATGGTTCAAAACTTTTTCTATGCCTTTATCTTTCCTTCCTTCATATATCTTATATATCAGTCCCTTGATGCCCCTACAATTGCATGGCCTCCACCACAGATCTGCTGTACATATACTTAGTCTAATGAGGTTACTTTTTCCCATTCTTGTTTTATTTAGCACTATTTCTACCTCCTCCCTAAGCACATCTGGAACTGCGATGCTGAAGTCCAAGTGTAGTCATTCTATTATTGTTAGTGGACAAAAATTTGTTAAAATGGTTTTTGTAAACCTTTTTTTATTTTTCTTCCATTTGTAATTCTCTTTCCATTTTCATCTTTGAATAGCTTTGCTTGATTGGCTTTGCTCTCCACTGATTCTTTTGCAGCTTTATGAGCAAATACTACTCATAATTGTCCATCATTCTTCTTCATAAGATTTTACAAATGAATTTATATCAAAAAGCAAGACTACCTTTGGCAAGTAATCTTTCTCCATTTGGCAAGTAATTCAGATGTTTGCTAACTAGTTTTCTGGGCTCTTTTTTAAAATTGTTGTGGCAATTAATTTACATTGGCTAAACTTCTGGATGAAATTATTACAGTCAATGTCATTTTTATTGTTCGTTTTTCTTATTTTCAGTTAATTATTCAAATAATTCAAGTTTAAATTGTTTTAATTATATATCATATCCTTTACTGTTTCTCCTCTTCCTCCTCCTTTACTTTCTCTTCCTCCTTTTTCTCCTTCTCCTCCTCCTCCTCCTCCTTTTTCTTCTCTTCTTCCTCCTGCTTCTCCTTTTTCTCTTTCTTATCTTCTTCCTCCTTCTCCTCTTCCTTCTCCTCTTTTTCCTTTTCCTCTTCCTTTTTTTCCTTTTCCTCCTTCTTCTCTCCATCTTTCTCCACTTTCTCCTCTACCTCCTGCTCTTTTTCCTCTTCTTTATCCTTCTACTTCTTCTTCTCCTTTGCTTTGAAATCACCAACTATCAGAGAACATGTTGATTTCTCCATTTACCATCAGTATCTTACCATTGATAACTACATGATCTACATTACTTGTCATTAGTAATCTCATACTTACCATTAGTGTTACATACGGATAAAATATCCCATTAAATAATATTTCTAGTTTTCTCTGGGTGAATGATAAAACTCACTCTATCAACTCCTTTCTTTGTCTCTCTAAAGAGTACCTTAGCACCATCCTGCCATTTGACTTTAATTTCTTTCTTCAGGATTTATTTTAGCGAGAATGTCAAGAATGACAAGTAGCTAGCTATTATACAGTGCTTTGAGGTTGGTAAAGTATTTTCCATATTTGATCTCATTTGATCCTCACAACTACCCTTTGAGGTAAGTGCTATTATTATCCCATTTTCACAGATAAGGAAACTGAGTCTGAGAGGTTAGTGACTTACCTAGCAATCCACAGCTATTAAGTGTCTGAGGCTAGAATTGATTTTAGATCTTCCTGTCTCAAAGTCCAGCCAGCACTCCATCCACTGTCCCACCTAGCTGCCTCTAATGATTCAACTCCTCCAGAAATATGTCCATTCATTGATCATTTGACCAGGTCCTTGGGTGTGGCCTTTTGACTGAGTCCAAGTTTTACAGAACAAATCCTTTTTTCGAGGGGATTTGTTCTGTGAAGTTTGGATTCAGTCAAAGTGCCACACTTGAGGACCTAGTGGGGCACATGTGGCCTTGAGACCGCAGGTTCCCCACCCTTGGACCATCATCTCACATTCAGAGTACAAATAGTCAATGTCCTGCCAAAGGCTTCTCTTCTTCAGGTCCCACATCTCTATTTCTTTCAATCAATCATCACATTATATCCTTGAGGCTCTTCAACAATCTGCTTGTCCTTTTCTGGAAATTCTCTGTCCTAACTAAAATATGGCACCCAGAATTGAACATAAGACTCCAGATGACATCTGAACAGAGTAGAATACAGTGGGACTATAATCTCCTTATTCCTGGAAGCTATGCCCTTCTTTGTGTAGCCCAAAATTGCAATAGTTGTTTTAGCTACCAGAAAAATATGCTGGCTGGTTCTTATTAAATTTGGAAACTACTAGAATTCCCAGATATTTTCCTGAAAAATCACTGTCTTAATATCCCTTCCTATTCCTATGCTTGGTAAAGGTGATTTAAAAAAAAATGCAAGTGTGAGATGCCACTGATCCCTAATGAATTTCATTTATTAGATTCATCCCAGTGTTGTGACTTGTCAAGAACTGTTTGGATCCTGACCCTGTCTTCCACTAAATCCTCTCTCCCTCCAGCTTGTTGTCATCAGCAAATTTGATAAATAGGCCATCTATGGCTTTATCCAAGCTATGGCTAAAAATGTCAACCGGCACAGAGCTAAGCACAGACCCCTGTGCATTCCACTGGAGGCTTCCCACCAAATTGACACTGAACCATTAACACCTACTCATTGAGTTCAGCAAATTCCAAATCCATCTGACTATGCTATGATCAAACTTACATTTCTCAATCCTTTCCACAAAAGTAGTGAGAGGTGTTTTATCAAATGCTTTGCTAAAATCTAGGTAAACTAAATCTATGACCTTTCCCTGATCTAGCTAGTTAGGACTCTGTCGAAAAAAAAAAGGAAAAGGAAATGAGTTTAATTTGGCAAAAACTATTCTTGATCACAGTCCAGATATCCACTAATCATCTCTTTAATGATCAATTCAAGAATTCTCAGGACTCTTGCCCCGTTAGACACACTTCCCAGGCATGTAGCACTCTACCTAACTCTCTCACACTCTACTCTTCCCAACTCACCTAGTCAGCTCATCTAGACATTATGTTGCACTTTGCAGTCTTCATGAGTAGACCGGGCAAGGGGAGGGTTCTAATTATCCCCCATATCGTGGCCTCTCATTCATAATACCCCTTAATGGATGACTACCCAGCAAGAGATTATATGCTCCTTTGGCCTGCCAAGGAAGATAAGAAAAGAATGGGGAGGGAGAAACAGAGATTCTAAAGAGGAAGAGAAAAGTTAGGTGAAGTTAACCTTATTGTTCTCTCTTTAGGGTCACGGTCCTAGGCCAAAAGCATTTCACTTTGAGAAAATGTGCAAAAAGAAGGAGCTCCTAGGGGTGGCTGCCTCCATTTCCCCCACCCTCTTCTCCCTCATCTCCCATTCCGTTCCTCTTTACCCCATTTCCATGAAAAAGCAGCTTGAGAAAATGTTTCAGCACTTCATGGGCTCGGTCTAATTGCAAAGCTCATAAGCACTTAGCTCTGCCTTGGCAAACTAGGCCACAGGGATGAATAATGTTTAAACTTCTGTTACATTAATAAGGAGACATGGTCAGGTAATAAATAACCTGGCTCCTGAAGAAAAAATAATATTAGGAAAGCTAATGTTGAGGAGAAGAAACAAAGGCCAAGGATTACAAAGAAAGAAAGAGAGGCCAGGTGGCCATAGGGTATCTGGAGACCCCATTGGAGCAGGGAGGGCATACCTCAGTTCTTGCATCCAAGATTCTGCATCCTTCTTACTGGGTCCAGAGGAAATGACTCTGATTCTAGCCTTGGCCCCATTTTCCCTTCATACTGGCATTGGTTTGATATGGGAAGGAGAATGAATCCTAGCAAAGTGTATAGA
This sequence comes from Vombatus ursinus, assembly GCF_900497805.2. NCBI lineage: Eukaryota > Metazoa > Chordata > Mammalia > Diprotodontia > Vombatidae > Vombatus > Vombatus ursinus. The sequence continues at coordinate 4,607,109 of NW_020954704.1, forward strand.
AGGAAGAAAAAAACAGATCCTAGGTTAGGTTTCTTCTTGCCTCATGATAGCCAAAGGTGTGGTTACCTTTGGTTATAAGTCCAGTTTTTTCTCCACAAGACAATCACCCAAATCACTTAAAGAGATGGAACCATTCATAATGATTTTTATATCTGAACATCTATTGCACCACCAGAATCTGAAAAAACTTCATTCTTTGTTCCATAGAATAATTGCTCATTGATGGCTCCTAGGTGATGACATCTAGGAATTACTGATCACTACTTCCTTTTCACACCTGCCCTAGTCCTTTGCTACAGTCCCTGGGATTTTGATGTAATCTGCTTAGGTCCCAAAGCCTTAAAAAAAAAAAAAGGAATTAGAAGATAGAAAAGACACTTGGGATTTACATCTGTCTCTGCCATGAGTGTCCTGGTAAGCAAAAAAAGATGAAATCTGGAAAAATCAAAGAGCAATAAAAAGAAGGAGAAAAGCCCAATGACTTGAAGACCCTTGTCCCACAAGACCCTAGAAAGAGGCTTAACTGGACTGTATTTCTGAACTGTCCATATGAGAACTCAGCTCAGCTAGCAGCCAAGGATGGGAAGAAGCAGGGCCATGTACAGGCAGAGTGGTTCAGGGAAAAGATTTGGGAGTCAGAGCACTTGGATTCATACTCTGTCTCTGACACTTGCTTCTATAACTTTGGGCAAGTTACCTAATCTCACTGGTTCTCAGTTTCCTCAACTGTAAAATGGGTTAGGCTACATAGCTTCTGATACCTCTTCCATCTTTTGATCTATAATCTTATGAATTCAATTCAGCAAATATTTGTTATATGCCTTTTTTATGCAAGGCAATGCACTGTTTTTATTTTTAATAGTACTTCTTTTTTCCAATTACATGTGAAGTCAATTTTTAACATTCATTTAGAACAATTTTTAAGTTTCAAATTTTTCTCCCCATCTCCCTCTCCTCCCCCATTCCTAAAATGGCAAGCAATTTGATATAGGTTATACATGTGCAATCATAATTCCATGTTAGCCATGTTGTGATTGAAGAACAGACCAAAAGGAAACACACACAAACACACACATACACAAAGAAAGTCAAAATAGTAAACTTCAATCTGCATTCAGATGCCATCAGTTCTTTCTCTGGATGTGGATAGTATTTTCCATCATGAGTGCTTTGGAATTGCCTTGGCTCATTGTATTGCTGAGAAGAGCTAAGTCTATCAAAGTTAGTCATTGTACAATGTTGCTTTTACTGTGTACAATGTTCTCCTGGTTCTGCTCATTTCACTCAGCATCAGTTCATATAAGTCTTTCCAGGTTTTTCTGAAATCCACTTGTTCATCATTTCTTATAGCACAACAGTATTCCATTACATTTATATATCACAACTTGTTCAGCCATTCCCCAACTGATGGGCATCCCTTTAATTTCCAATTTTTTGCCACCACCAAAAGAGCTACTGTAAATATTTTTGTACATATAGGTAATCCTTTCCCCTTTTTTATGATCTCCTTGGGATGGAGACCCAGTAATATTGCTGGATCAAAGGGTATGTACAATTTGATTGCTTTTTGGGCATAGTTCCAAATTGCTATCCAGAATAGTTGGATCAACTCACAACTCCATCAACAATTGCATGAGTGTCTCAATTTTCCCACATCCTCTCCAACATTTATCATTTTCTTCTTCTGTCATATTAGCCAATCTTATAGGTGTGAGGTGTTGTTTTAATTTGTAATTCTCTAATCAATAATGATTTGAAGCATTTTTCATATGACTACAGATAGCTTTGATTTCTTCATCTGAAAACTACCTGTTCATATCCTTTGCCTAACCATTTATCAATTGGGGAATGGCTTGTATTCTTATAAACTTGATTCAATTCTCTATATATTTAAGAAATGAGACCTTTATCAGACACACTTGCTGTAAAAATTGTGTCCCAGCTTTCCACTTTCCTTCTAATCTTGGTTGCACTGGTTTTGTTTGTGCAAAAAATTTTTAATTTAATATAATTAGAATTACTCATTTTACATCTTGTAATGAATGCTCTTTTTCTCCTGTTTTGTCAGAAATTCTTCCCTTATCCATAGATCTGACAGATAAACTATTCCTTGTCCCCTAATTTGCTTATGGTATCACCCTTTATGTCTAAATCATGTACCTATTTTCACATTATCTTGGTATACAGTGTAAGATGTTAGTATATACTTAGTTTCTGCCATATTGTTTTCAAGGTTTCCCACCTTTTTTTGTCAAATAAGGAGTTCTTATCCCAAAAGCTGGGGTCTTTGGGTTTATCAAACAAAAGATTACTATGGTCATTAACTACAGTGTCTTGTGTACTTAATCTCTTCCACTGAACTGCCACTCTATTTCTTAGCCAGTACCAGATAGTTTTGACGATTTCTACTTTATAATGTAGTTTGAGATCAGGTATGGCTAGGTCAACTTCCTTCACTTTTTTTTTCTTGATTCCTTTGATATTCTTGAGCTTTTGTTCTTCCAGATGAATTTTGTTATTATTTTTCTAGCTCTATAAAATAGTTTTTTGGTAGTTTGATTGGTATACCACTGAATAAGTAAATTAATTTAGGTAGAATTGTCATTTTTATTATATTGGCTCAGCCTGCCCACGAGCAATTGTCTAAATCTGACTTTATTTGTGTGAAAAGTATTTTATAGTTGTGTTCATTTAGTTCCTGGGTTTCTCTTGGCAGGTAGACTCCGAAGTATTTTATGTTGTCTTACAGTTATTTTAAATGAAATTTTTCTTTCTATCTCTTGTTGCTGGGCTTTGTTGGTAATATATAGAAATGCTGATGACTTCTGTGGGTCTATTTTATATCCTGCAACTTTGCTAAAGTTATTAATTATTTCAAGTAGTTTTTACTTGATTTTCTAGGATTCTCTAAGTATACTATCATATTATCTGCAAAGTTTTGTTTCCTCATTCCTACTCTAATTCCTTTAATTTCTTTCTCTTCTCTTCTTGCTATAGTTGACATTTCTAATACAATATTGAACAATAGTGGTGATGATGGGTATCCTTGTTTCACCCCTAATCTTATTGGGAAGGCTTCTAGCTTATGCCCATTACAGATAATTGTTGCTGATAGTTTTAGATCAATACTATTTATCATTTTAAGAAAAGTTCCATTTATTACTATGCTCTCTAGTGTTTCTAATAGGAATGGGTGCTATATTTTGTGAAAAATCTTTTTTCTGCATCTCTTGAGATAATGTGATTTCTGTTGATTTTGTTACTTATGTGGTCCATTATGCTGATAGTTTTCCTAGTATTGGACTAGCTCTGCATTCCTGGTATAAATCCCACCTGGTCATAGTGTATGATCCTGATGATATATTGCTATAATCTCCTTTCTAGTGTTTTATTTAATTTGTTTTTTTTTTTGCATCAATATTCATTAGGAAAATTGGTCTATATCTTTCTTTCTCTGTTTTGGTTCTTTCTGGTTTAGGTATCAGCACTATGTTTGTGTCATAAAAAGATTTTGGTAGGACTCCTTTTTTGCCTATTTTCCCAAGTAGTTTATATAATATTGGAGTTAATTGTTTTTTAAATATTTGGTAGAATTAACTTGTGAATCTATCTGACCATGGGGCTTTTTTCTTAGGGAGTTCATTGAAGACTTGTTCAATTTCTTTTTTCTAAAATGGGGTTATTAAAGTATTCTATTTCTTCTTCTATTAATCTGGGCAATTCATGTTTTTGAAAACATTCTCCATTTCACTTAGGTTGTCAGATTTATTGGCATAGGGTTGAGCAAAATAGCTCCTAATTGTTGCTTTACTTTCCTCTTCAGTAGTGGTGAATTCACCCTTTTCATTTTTGATCCTGGTAATTTGGTTTTCTTCCTTTTTGTTGTTTTTTAATCAAATTAGCCAATGGTTTATCTCAGGAGTGAGGAAGCTGCTGTCTCAACACCACATGTGAACTTCTAGGTCCCTAGGTGTGGCCTTTTGACTAAGTCTAGTTTTATAAACAAATCCTTTTGTTAAGGGGATTTGTTCTGTGGAGTTTAGATTAAGTCAAAGGGCCTTACTTAAGGACCTAGAGGGCCACATGTGGCCTTGAGACTACTGGTTCCCTACCCCTGGTTTATCTATTTTATTTTTTCCCCCATAAAACCAGCTCTTAATTTTATTTATTGGTTCAATAGTTTTCTTACTTTCAATTTTATTATTCTCTCCTTTGATTTTCATTATTTCCAATTTGGTATTTAATTGGGGGTTTTTCCTTTGTTCTTTTTCTAGTTTTTTTTTAGTTGCATGCCCAATTCATGGATCTGTTCTTTCTCTATTTTATTGATATAAGTCTTTAGAGACATAAATTTTCCACTAAGTACTGCTTTGGCTACATCTCATAAATTTTGGTATGGTGTCTCACAGTTGTCATTCTCTTTGATGAAATTATTGATTGTTTCTATGAGATATTGTTTGACCCACTCATTCTTTAGGATTAGATTATTCAATTTCCAATTAATTTTCAATCTATCTTTCCGTGTCCCTTTACTAAATATAATTTTATTGCATTATGATCTGAAAAGGATGCATTTAATATTTCTGCCTTTCTGCATTTGATTGTGAGTAGGTGTGTAGGTGCCATGTACCAATGAGAAAAAGGTTTATTCTTTTCTACCCCCATTCAATTTTCTCCAGAAGTCTATCATATCTAACTTTTCTTTTCTTTTTTTTCTTTTTTTTTCTTTTTGCACTGAATGTGGTGACTTTATTGATGGTACACAATATAAGACTTTAGGCTCCTCCCAACTACAGGGGTGCTTTGGGACAAGGATGTGAATGGGATATGGGATCCCCAGTATAGGAACGTAGGTTAGGAATGTAGACTTCCCAGTGGTGGAACTCCTTTTTTGGCTGGGGATGAAGGTTCATGGCTTTCCACTTTACTCCTTGGAGGCCATGTAGGCCATGAGGTTCACTACACAGTTGCTATAACCAAACTCATTGTCATACCAGGAAATGAGCTTGACAAAATGGTCATGGAGGGCAATACCAGCACTACTATCAAAGGTAGAGGAGTGGGTGTCACTGGTAAAGTCACAGGTTACAACTTGGTCCTCTGTGTAGCCCAAGATGCCCTTCAAGGGTCCCTCTGATGCTTGCTTCACCACTTTCTTGATATCATCATATTTGGCAGGTTTCTCCAGGCAGCGGGTCAGATCCACAACAGATACATTGGGAGTAGGAACACGGAAGGCCATGCCTGTGAGCCTCCCATTCAGCTCAGGTATGACCTTGCCTACAGCTTTAGTAGCACCAGTGGAAGCAGGGATGATGTTTTGGGAAGCACCATGCCCATCATGCCACAGCTTACCAGAGAGGCCATCTACTGTCTTCTGGGTAGCAGTAATGGCATGGACTGTAGTCATGAGTCCTTCCACAATGCCAAAGTTGTCATGAATGACCTTGGCCAGGCGGTTCAAGCAGTTGGTAGTGCAGGAAGCATTACTGACAATATTAAGGAAGTTATCATATTTCTCGTGGTTCACTCTCATCACGAACATTGGGGCATCAGCAGAAGCGGCAGAGATGATAACCCTCTTGGTTCCACTCTTCAAGTGAGCCCCAGCCTTTTTTATCGCACTGGGCTGGGTAAAGACTCCAGTGGACTCTACAACATACTTGACTCCAGCATCTCCCCATTTAATATTGGTGGGGTCCCGCTCCTAGAAGATGGTAATGGCTTTTCCATTGATCACTAGCTTTCCATTCTCAGCCTTGACAGTGCCCTTGAACTTGCCATGGGTGGAATCATATTGAAATATATAAACCATGTAGATGAGGTCAATGAAGGGGTCATCTACTCCACCCATGGTGAATGCAGCCCTGGTCACTAGGCGCCCAATATGGTCAAATCCGTTGACTCCAACCTTCACCATCTTATTTCAGGAATGCAACTGAAGCAGCAGATCCTGGCACTGAGCTTGGGAGAAAAGCTGACAAATCTAATTTTTCTAAAACTCTATTCACCTACTTAACTTCTTTCTTGTAATTCTGTGGTTAGATTTATCTAGTACTGGGAGGGGAAAATTGAGGTCCCCCACTAATATAATTTTACTCTTTTCTCTTGTGACTCATTTAACTTCTACCTTAGAAATTTGTATGCTATTACCATTTGTTACATATATGTTTAGTATTGATATTACTTCATTGTTTGTGATACCTTTTAACAAGATGTAGTTTCTTTACTTGTCTCTTTTAATTAGATTTATATTTTCCTTTACTTTGTCTGAGAGCATGATTGTTGTCCCTACTTTTTTTTTTTACTTCAGCTGAAACATAATATATTCTGCTCCAGCCTTTTACCTTTACTTTGTGTGTATCTCTCTGCTCAAATGTGTTTCTTGTAAACAACATATTGTAGGATTCTGGTTTTCAATACACTCTGATATCTACTTCCATTTTATGGGTGAGTTTAAACCATTCACATTCACAATTATGATTACTAACTGTATATTTTCCTCCATCTTATTTTCTCCCTGTTTATATTTCTCTCTCTCTCTCCTTTCACTCTGTCCCTTTGCACCAGTGTTTTGCTTCTGACCACTGCCTCCCTGGATCTGTCCTCCCTTCTATCAGCCCCACCGTTTCATGTCCCCCTCCCCTCCTATTCCCCTGTAGGGTAAGAGAGATATCTACATCCAACTAAGTGTGAATGTTATTCCCTCTTAGGGCCAAATCTGATGAGAGTAAAGTTCAAATAGTGATTACTCCATCCCACCTTCCTTTCCCTCCACAGTAATAGGTCTTTTGCACCTCTTCATGTGATATAATTTCCCACATTCTGCCTCCTCCTTTTCTCTTCTCCCAGTAGAATCCTTTTTTCACCCCTTAATTTTTTTTAACATCCCATCAAAGTCAACTTATGCCCACACCCTCTATCTATGTATACTCCTTATAACTGCACTAATAGAGATACAGTTCTTTGGAGTTACAAGTATCATCTTCCTGTATAGGGATGTAAACAGTTTACATGTTTTTTCTTTCCCATTTACCTTTTTATGCTTCTTTTGAGTCTTGTATTTGAAAAATGAATTTTCTGTTTAGCTCTGGTTTAGCTCATTAGGAATGTTTGAAAATTCCCTATTTCGAAGATGGCGGAGGGAAAGCAGTGACTTGTTTGAGCTCTCCCCCCAAACTCCTCCAAATACCTATAAAAAATGGCTCTAAACAAATTTTAAAGCAGCAGAACTCACAAAAAGAGAGAAAAACAAATTTCCAGCCCAAGACAGCCTGGATGGTTGATCAGAAAGGTATATCGCACTGGGCTGGGAGAGAGCGCAGTTTGGCATGGGCACGCAGGTGGCAGCAACCCTGGAGCAGGCCTCAAAGGACTTAATCACAGGTAGCTGTGGCAGTTTCCAGACTTCTTAACCCACGAATGCCAAAGACAACTTGGAAAGTCAGTGGGAAAAGTCTGTGACTGCAGTGAGAGAAGGAGCTAGGTCTCAGCTGCCCCCGGAGCCGCAGCTGTTTCCTGAGCTTAGGGCCCACAGACTGAGGGGGAATCAAGTGGCTGATCAGAGGGGGATTGCAGGGATCTCTTTGCCAGTGCTGAGGCAGGAACCTCTTCTTTTACCGGTGCTTGGATCTGGGTCACAGTTCTGAGGGGCAGTCCTGGGGCAAGGAGGAACACTGGTGTGGTGAAGCTTCTTGTGGCAGTGGAGAGAAAACACCTCACCCCTTATCATAGCACCTTGGAAGAACTGAAAATTTTCAGGTCCCTAGAAGTATCTCTGAAAACAGCTGTACAAACCCCCAAAGCTTGGGACAATACATTGTCCACATTGGAAGCAGACTTTTACCTTAACAAAGAGTTTAAAACTCAAGTAATTGGCCGGGATCATGAGTAAGCAGCGCAAAAAGAATCAGACTATATTATCTTACTTTGGTGACAAAGAAGATCAAAACATACAACCAGAAGAAGACAACAAAGTCAAAGCTCCTACATCCAAAGCCTCCAAGAAAAATATGAATCAGCCCCAGGCCTTAGAAGAGCTCAAAAGGGATTTTGAGAAGCAAATAAGAGAAACAGAGGAAAAACTAGGAAGAGAAATGAGAGTGATGCAAGAAAATCATGAAAAACAAGTCAACAGCTTGCTAAAGAAGACCCCCAAAAAAATACTGAAGAAAATAACACCTTAAAAAATAGCCTAACCCAAATGGCAAAAGAAGTCCAAAAAGCCAATGAGGAGAAGAATGCCCTAAAAAGCAAAATTGGCCAAATGGAAAAGGAAGTCCAAAAGCTTACTGAAGAAAATATTTCCTTAAAAGTTAGAATAGAGCAATTGGAAGCTAGTGACTTTATAAGAAATCAAGACATTGTAAAAACAAATCCAAAAGAATGAAAAATTAGAAAGCAATGTGAAATATCTCATTGGAAAAATAACTGATCTGGAAAATAGATCCAGGAGAGAGAATTTAAAAATTATTGGACTATCTGAAAGCCATGATCAAAAAAAGAGCCTAGACATCATCTTTCAAGAAGTGATCAAGGAAAACTGCCCTGATATTTTAGAACCAGAGGGCAAAATAGAAATTGAAAGAATCCACTGATCTCCTCCTGAAAGAGATCCCCAAAAGAATACTCCTAGGAATATTGTAGCCAAATTCCAGAGTTTCCAGGTCAAGGAGAAAATATTACAAGCATCCAGAAAGAAACAATTCAAGTATTGTGGAAACACAATCAGGATAACACAAGATTTAGCAGCTTCTCCATTAAGGGAATGCAGGGCATGGAATATAATATTCGGGAGGGCAAAGGAGATAGGATTACAACCAAGAATCACCTACCCAGAAAAACTGAGTATAATCCTTCAGGGGAAAAATGGTCATTCAGTGAAATAGAGGACTTTCAAGCATTCTTGATGAAAAGACCAGAGCTGAATAGAAAATTTGACTTTCCAAAACAAGACTCAAGTGGAACATGAAGAGGTAAACAGGAAAGAGAAATCATAAGAGACTTATTAAGGTTGAACTGTTTATATTCCTGCACGGAAAGATGATATTTGTAACTCATGAGACCTTTGTCAGTATTAGGGTAGTTGGAGGGAAAAAATTATATGTGTGTAGATAGATGGATAGATAGATAGAGGGCACAGGGTGAGTTGAAAATGAAGGGGTCATATCTGGAGAATAAAATTAAGGGTGAGAGAGGACTATACTAGGAGAAGGAGAAAGGGAGAGGTAGAACGGGAGAGGTAGAACAGGATAAATTATCTCACAAAAAAAAAACAGAAAAGAAAAGGCTCTTACAGTGGAGGGGAAACGGGGGAAGGTGAGAGGGAATGAATGAATCTTTTTCTCATAGAATTTGACTTAAGGAAGGAATAACATACACACTCAATTGGGTATGGAAATCTGTCTTACCCTACAGGAAAATGGGGGGGAGGGGACAAGAGAGTAGGGGGATGATAGAGAGGAGGGCAGATTGGGAAAGGGGGTAATCAGAAGCAAGTACTTCTAAGGAGGGTCAGAGTCAAAAGAAAGAATAGAATAAATGGGGGGGCAATAAGATTAAGGGAAATAGAGTTAGTTTTTCACAGCATGTCTACTATGGAAGCGTTTTGCATAACTGCACACATATAACCTATATTTAGTTGCTTGCCTTATCAATGAGGGTTGGTGGGGAGGGAGGAAGGGAGAAAATTTGGAACCCAAAGTTTTAAAAACACATGTTTAAAAAAAATGTTTTTACATGCAACTGGGAAATAAGAAATACAGGAAATGGGGTACGGAAATCCATCCTGCCTTACAGGAAAATTGAAGGGGAAGGGGATAAGAGAAGGGGGGGGAGATAGAAGGGAAAGCAGACTAGGGTAAGGGGTATTCAGAATGCATGCCATCTTGGGGTGGGGGAGGGGCAAAATGGGGTGAAAATTTGGAACTCTAAATCTTGTGGAAGTAAATATTGAAAACAAAAAAAAAAAAGAAAAATTATCATTAAAAAAAAAAAAGAAAATCCCATATTTCATTGACTATCCGTTTTTTCCCCTGGAAGATTATGCTCATTTTTGCTAGGTAGTTTATTCTTGGTTGTAGTCCAAGCTCTTTTGCCTTCTGGAATATCATATTCCAAGCCCTCTAATCCTTTAATGTTGAAGCTGCTAAATCTGTGACTCCTTGATATTTGAATTGTTTCTTTCTGGCTGCTTGCAGTATTTTCTCCTTGAGCTGAGAGTTCTGGAATTTGGCTATGATGTTCCTGGGAGTGTTCATGTTGGGGTCTCTTTCAGGTGGTGATTGGTGGATTCTTTAAATTTCTATTTCACTCTCTGGTTCTAGCATATCAGGGCATGATAACTTCTTGAAAGACGCTATCCAGGCCTTTTTTTTTTTAATCATGGCTTTCAGATAGTCCAGTAATTCTTAAATTATCTCTCCTGCATCTAAAAGGTCAATAATTTTTCCAATGTGGTATTTTACATTTTCTTCTATTTCTTCATTCTTTTGATTTTGTTTGATTGATTTTTGATATCTCCTAGATTCTTTAGCTTCCACTTGCTCAATTCTAACTTTTAAGGAGTTGTTTTCTTCAGTGGATTTTTGTACCTCCTTTTCCATTTGACCAATTCTACTTTTTAAGGAGTTGTTTTCTTTTTCCATTTTTTGTGTTTCCTTTTCAAAGCTGTTGACTTTTTTTTCATGATTCTCTTGCATAACTCATTTCTTTTCCCAATTTTTCTACTTCTTTTATTTGATTTTTTAAATCCTTTTTGATCTCTTTGAGGAGAACTTTTTGGATCTGAGACCAATTCATATTTCTCTTCGAGGCTTTGCATGTAGGTGTTCTGACATTGTTGTCCTCTTCTGAATCTGTGTTTTAATCTTCGCTGTCACCATGGTACTTTTCTATGCTCAGGACTTTTTTTATTTGCTTTTCCCCCCTTCATTTTCTAGCCTATTTTGTGACTTTTAAAGTTGAACTCTGCTTCTGGGGCACAGGAGTCTCAAGTTTCTTGTGCTGGGGGCCAAGGTCACTGGCTTTCTGCACTGGGGCCTTTGGGCTTGGCAGCTCACCTGCTATGCTGGGGTCATCTAGCCTAGTCTAGCCTGCTGAGCCAGGGCGTCTGAGCATGCCTGACCACTAGCCTGTTGCATCATGGCTGGGAGCCTCACAGCTGGCCCAGTGTGCCTCTGGCCTGTTGAGCTGGACCATGGTGCCTTGATTGCTGATCTGTGTAGGGGTAGGGGTCTCCTGCTGGCTAGCCCAGACATTGACTGTACTGGGTTATGTTCCCCTTTCATTCAAATGAGACAGAGCTTTCCTGCAGTCCTCCTAAGTTATCTTGGGCTGGAAAATTCTTTCATCCCATCCTTTGGTGAATTCTGTTGCTCCAGAATTTGTTTTGAGGTACAATTTAAAGTTGTTTCAAGGGAAATTGGAAAGAGCTCAGGCAACTTCCTGCCTTTTCTCTTCCATCTTGGCTCCACCTCTGGTTTTAATAAGTTTAAAGGAAAAACTAACCTAGCCTGCACAGATGTGGAACCCTGGCAAAAGGTAAGAGCTCTGGGAAATATTGTTCTGACCACACTTGAACTTTGGCAGCTGTTTAAAGGATAGACTAGAGCATTTCAGTTCAGAAAAGAGAAGATGAACAGTGCGGTGACAGTGTGGTGGCTGTATAGAGTAGAGAGAAGGGATAGAATTTTTAAAAATTGTAGCAGTGGAAACTACAAGATTTGGCAATTGATTGAATATGTAGGGTGAGAGAGAGTAAGAAATTAAGGATATCACCAAAGCTGTAATCTTGAGTGACTGGAAGAATGGCGATATCCTTGATAGAAATAGGGAATTTGAAAAAGGGGTGAGTTTGTGGGCAAAGAGAATGAATTCAGTGTGTATCATGATGATTTTGTGATGATTATGTGACATCTCAGAAATCATTCAGTAGGCAATTGGAGATGTGTGACTACATACAGCTCAGGAGAGAGATTAAGCTGGTTATTTACATTGGGAGTTACTTGCATAGAGATGATAATTATAAAAGAGAGTAGAGATTGGGGGTGTAATATGAAAGATGTACCAGCAAAAGAGACTGAGAAGTAGTGATCAGAGTACCAAGAAAGAGCAGTGTCCTAAAAACCCTGAGAGGAGAGAATATACCATAGGAGATTAGCCCCTAAATTTTTTGGTGCTGCACCTGCACTTCTCAGCAAATGAGACTGATACCAGAGCAAACACTGACAGAGAGGCCTTAAGGGAAGTCAATTATGGCTGGGCTAGTCATCCAGAAACAGTAGGCCTGTGTCTCCTGCTTTGAAGGGTCATTTCAAGTGCTGGCTGTCTGCTCCTGGAGATGGGGAAGAAAAGTGGCCTCTGGGACTTTAGAAGCCCGAACATTCATCTAGAATTACAATGCTGACCGCCAAGCTATACCTTACCAGGACTAGGATATTTCTATGGGCTTCAACCTTACTCTAGATGCCTTATCACATATATAATATTTATACTACCAATCTCACCAATGAAACTTTTTTTTTACCTACTTCATTGTGATGTTGGGAAATTGAGACAATCTTTATAAGATAACTTTGAAAAAGTTAAACACTATAAAATCTGTAAGATTTCTCACTCCCAGCTTCTATACTACAATCATTCAATCAACAAACACAGGGACTCCCGTACATCAAGTACTTCTGCTCTAGGAGCTATGGATTCAAAGACAAAAATGAAATGAACTCTGCTACCAGGAAGCTTACATTCTATCAGAAGTAGAGGGCTTCATGGGTGATTCTCCAAACTGTCTATCCTGCTAGTTGGACAAAGCCAGAAACAAACAAAGGCAGGGTCCTTTATCTCCTTGCAACGTGAAGCTTGGAGTGTGAAATTCATTTGGGAAATTGTGGCTAAAAATCATTATTTTAGGTGAAGCGTACATGCTATGCAAAGCCTCTTATTAAAAGACTGCCCTTAACTGAAAGTATAATTCCAACAGCAATTTCAGCTCTAGCACAAACGTTTACCTTCACCAGATGACTTATTCTTTGGAGCACACCCAGGAAAATTATTTCTGCCCAGTGGGGTACCTTGTTAAGCTCAGAAGGTGAATAGCAGCGGCTCACCCACAGCTTGCCTCCTGAATTAAGGAGCTGCTTTTATTGCTGTGTAAGTAGCAGCCTGAGCATCCATTTATCATAATACAGCATCTCTGGGTAAGTGCATCTGGGCCGGTTGGCACTGTGGGCCAGAGGACTGCCAGCCAGGGCTCTCATTATTGCAAGCAAATGGTTACCAAATCACTGGATGATTGAATGAGAAAATCCACAGGACCCCAGAGCTGGAAGAGACCTTAGAAGTCATCTAGTTCAACACCTGGTAGAAACATTAATCCCCTCTCCAACATTTCAGAAAAGTGTGCATCTAGCCTCTCCTAAAATATCCAAGCCCCATCTGTGCTCAAATGAGACTGGACCATTTCAGCCTTCTCCCACACTAGTTGAGTTGTAGCCAACATTTTCACTACACGACCATGGCCAACAATGCCAGTTTTGAAGTTATACAGTCAACTCCCGTTTATCCAATACGGTTAAAAAAAAAAAAGGGAAAATAGAGAACAGGATTATATAGAATATCCTGGCTAAGGGAACATTATCATATGTTGCACCTGGATTGCCAGTATCCAGATGATACAAATACTACTTTGCATCTATAAGACAGTTTATCTGTGTCTTATTTATTCAACTCCTTGAGGAGTTGAACAGGAGCCATAGAATCATGTATACAGAGCTGGAAAGGACATAGAATGACTGTCTAGTCTAGGGGTGGGGAACCTGTGGTCTGAAGGCCACATGTGTCCTTCTAGTTCCTCAAGTGCGGCCCTTTGACTAAGTCTAAATTTTATAGGACAAATCCTTTTATTAAGGGGTTTGTTCTGTGAAGTTTGGATTCAGTTGAAGGGCTGCTCTTGAGGACCTAGAAGGCCACATGTGGCCTCAAGGTCACAGGTTCCCCACCCCTGGTCTAGTCCAACTTCCCTCATTTTACAAATGAAGAAACTGAAGCCCACAGAGGCTGTGACTTGCCCTAGGTAGCACCTGTCAGAGGGAGGGTTTGAACTTAGGTTTGCTGACTCAAGAACCAGTGTTCTCCCACTGTACTATACTCATTACTTTTTATCCATTACTACATAGCATGAGGGCAGGCATACAGTAGGCATTTAATAAATATCTACCACTTGATTGACTTTATAGAACTTTTAACTATTTTGGTTTTTTTTTTATTTTAATTTTTTTATTTTTGGTGAGGTGATTGAGTGACTTGCCCAGAGTCACACACAGCTAGTAACTGTTGTGTGTCTGAGGCTGGATTTAAACTCGGGTCCTCCTGATTCCAGGTCCAGTGCTCTATCTACTGCACCACCTAGCTGCCCCAACTTTTAGCTATTTTGAAGCAACTAAACTTCTTTTGTATTATTTGATTCTCAAAACAACCCTGTGAAATAAGCAAAAAAAAAAATTATGATGTATTGGTAGTTTCGTCAGTGAAGTTAGGAGTGAAATATTATTATCCCCATATAAACGCTGAGGAAACTGAGTCACAGAGTGGTGAAATGACTTATCTAAATTCAGATAGCTAATTAATGGCAGAGCAAGGACTAGAATCTCAGGCTCCAGTTGGTACTTCAGAATCTCCAAGTACCTCAGAGTTATGGGAGTGAGGAAACAATTCTGCTTATGAGCTTTCTGGTTAATTGGGTTCTTGATACATTGGAGTTTACATAAATATTAGACCAGAGAGGCTGATAGAATCTCTGCCCACTCCCAGAGAATGCTAAAAGACTTCTGACACAGGAGCCATATCCAACTCTGAAGGCTCTGCTCTTGCCATCTTTGGTTTTCCAAGTTGTTGGGTTTTTTTTTTTTTTTTGTTTGTTTGCTTGTTTTTAATTTGCTATCATTTTCTTTCTGGTTTCTCTTTCTTTGCTGGTGGGCATACTCCTGTGGCTGGGATGCAAGGTTACCTCAGATATTGAGTGTTAGGGAATACAAGGTATGCTGGCCTGGCTCTCTGACCTCAGTATCCTCTAAGAGGGTGCTAAACTGGCTCCCTGACCTGTGAACCTAGGTTCTCACCACTGGATTTAACTGAGTTTAGGTGCCTTTTCTTCCAGGTTCAGTGCATCAATCCACGTCGGCCCCTTGCCCTAATTCCTCATTTCAATGTTCTTCCCCACCATCCTCCCTCTTCTTCTCAGTGCTGGGCTGAATTAGATGTCTGCTGCTTTTCACAGGATATGGGGAACATAGAGAAGGTATATCTCACAGAATCCCTGAAGACTTGAACATCTCTAACCTAGGGCTGACAGGTTATATGTTTTAGCCCTTCACTCTTTCAGCCTTATGCGGCTAGGAAGTCAGTGTTTGATACTTATTGGATACAGGATGGGCTGAGCAGGGATTGTGCTTTGCAATGGAGGGCGGGGAGCCCCATGGTAGCTCCCAGTAACAAGCCTGCAAGATAGTTTGTGTTCTTTCCATGGTAGCATGAAGTCTGGTGGGAGAGGCATGCTGAGCTCTCTGGTATTCATTCAAAAGGACTTTGACTTCTAGGGGTTTTCTCTCCTTTGTCTGATGGATTAAGCTGTACTTGCTCTACACATGGTGAACAATTCTTTTTATTTTTCTCTTTGAAACTTGAAAAGTTAAAGGACCTAGAAAAAGTTATTAATCTGCCATCTTCCAGCTTCACCCTTCTATATGGCAACATCCCTCTACATAGGGAGGAGGTGGCAGAAATACCAGGCCCAGGGTCACCCAGATTGGGTGCTCATTGTGCAGAATTAAAACCATCCCCTATTTCTCCCCTTATCAAAGTAAGTTTCAGATGACATAAAGTGTCATAGTTAATATGTTAGATAAAAGAAAAAATGAAAATCCTTGAAATCCCTGAGAACTCTGGATCCAGAGTCCTTTAATATTTTTCCCAGATGCAGTGCGACTGCTTTGAGTCACCAGTTTTGCATGGCCTGAGCCCTCATCCAGTACAGCATTCTCTATTATCAGATCGTGCAAGAGGCATCAATCCAATTGCAATAAAAAAAAAAAAGCACAAGCAGCGTAAATAACAAAAGAAGAGAATCAAGAAGTAGTCGTTCTCTGCACATACAGATAGGTACAACCTCTTATAATTCCCATGATGAGGAAATGGCATAGGAACCTCCTGGGATAAACTCATATGGGTATGGAAAAATTATTTCAGTGCATGGGCATATGGCGTGAGTAAACTATCAATTGGTCCCATGTCTCCTCACAGCATATTCTCAGCAGCCAGCATGGACAAATCCTCAGGGCAGGCTATCATATATATACTTACATCTCTCTGCTTGGATCTGAGGTTATTTGTATCCTGCTGGGAGCTCACAGGTTTAGGGACACTGTAGCAGCACCATTCCCCCACTTTTACCTTTCACTTAAGTTTACCTTTCCATCTTTGTCTCCTGGTGGCTCAGGAAACCCCCAGGACTCCCCAGATACCGAGCCCAGTTGCCTCTCTTTTCTTTGCTGCTGCTGTCCCATCATCCCCTAAACTGGGCTGCCAGAGATCACTTCTAGGCATTACTAAGTCACTGGACTGTGCAGTCCCTGAGACTATCCAGGCTCAGGTTTTTCCCCGACGTTTTCTGCCCTACTGGTTCACTTTTCACCTCTTACTCTGAGAACCATAATCAAATCAACATTATCATTGTTTTTAGAAAGATCATGTCAAATAATTGCCCTATTGTTCCACCCACAATCTTTGCAACTTCCCTCGAAGCTTTACTTTTCCATGTGACTTCTCCATCTTCCTTTCTTTTCAAGTTTGTGCCTTCTAATGAAACACTCACATCCTAGCTCAAGTTCTCCCCACAAGTCCAGGTTTCCTTCAGTGAACATCATACCTGTGGGCATGAAACTAAGCAGGAAAGTTCCCATTAAGGTCTGACAATTGCAATCCATATTACAAATAATATTAAATTTATCAAATGATAAATGTCAAATTCTATGAATGGATTTTTAAAAATCATTTCCATAAACACAGAATGAAGAAGGCATGGCTAAACCACAGTCAGGGGTGGGGAACTTGGAGCCTCAAGGTCACATATGGCCCTCTAGGTCCTCAAGTGCGGCCCTTTGACTGAATCTGAACTTCACAGGACAAATTTGTTCTGTAAAACTTGGGCTCAGTCAAAAAGCCACACCCAAGGACCTAGAAGGTCCTATTTATGATGCAGATCCAGGGCCTGATCTCCTTACTGGTTAAACCCCTTCTTTGCCAGTGTTTGTGAGAGAACAAACTTAGGGTTCCTTCCATCATTACAGGATCCTTAAAAGGTGGAAGCCCTATTAGTTCAGCCCTTCTCCAATACTTTGACTAGCAAATTCCCATCTTTGTTTGTTTTAATCTCTGTGGAAGAAACATAGACTCTTCTGAGGTTCAAATATACAACTCTTCTCCCTGCTTCTTACACTCTCATCCCCAGGGACTGTAGCCTTTAAACTTCCAAGTCCCTATCATGCCCTGCTCTCTCCTTCCATTGTACCCTTTGGAATTTTTATTCTATTGTTAATATACTTCTCTACATCCAAAATCTCTCACAATCTTTCCTTCTTCTTGGACCTTTGGAAAACTGGCTCCTGATGGTAGCACAGCATCTCTGGACATTCCTTCCAGTTTTGATTGGGGGTGTCTGCCAACACATTGGGCCAGGACATGTAGACATACCCCTTGCTTCTCAATACCACTCCCAGAGTTTTCCGATGCCCCTATCCCTCAGCAACTTCTTCTCCTTTGAGGTTCATGCTATCTGCATATCCTCCTATTCAGATTCTTGTAGAAATCCATTTCCAAGTCTCATCTATTTCAAGTTCACTACCTAATTGACTCAAACGCCTGATTCTATCATAGACTTCAAAATGCATGTTGCTGTAACCTTGAACACCTTGGCTTCCACGTTCACTAACCACTTACGTTCCTAGGACTTACAGCTTCACTTTGCCCAAGTCATTCACATTAAAGGTCATTCATTACTCCCTTAATTTGGCCACCACCAATAAATGAGCTTTGCCCAATCTGAAACTTTTCTTGCTTTACATAATCTCTTATTTTTCCTTTTCTCCCTCTTCTTAACCTATTTTATGCTTGTTATGAACACCAATCCTTTCACATCTCTGTTTTTCTAGTCTACCACCTTTTTTTCCTCCCTTCAATGTCTTGACTCTATTGTTAACTATGTCAACTATACTCTATCCTTTACCCTCGAGGCTCTTGCCCCTTGGTCTATTTATAGGGACCTCCTCCCCAATTTCATGCCTCAAAACTCCTCTATATCTTCCCATTCTCTTCCTTTTCTCCAGTCTCTAAGTCAGAGCTAGTGCTTCTTCTTGCAAGGGTCAATCTCTCTATTTGTGCTTTTGATCCCATTCTCTCCTATCTCCTCCAGGAGCCTGCCCCTTAAATCATTCCATCTCTTCCTCTCTTATCTTCAATAGTTCCTAATCCACTGACCTGTTCCCTGATGCCTGCAAATATGCAAATATGCTCCTCATCCTTAAAAAAGAAATTTATTTGATCCTATCATCTCCTTAAGCTATCATCCCACATTTTTCTTTCCTTTAACTACCAATCTCCTCAAAAAAATAACCTACAATTGAAGCCACCACCTCCTCATCTTTGACTCACTCCTCTGCCCCTTGCAATCTGGCTTCTCATGGCAACACTTTGCTGAAATCACCTTCTCCAAAGTTACCAGTCATCTCGTAGTTTCTAAATCTGATGGCTTGTTATTGATCCTCATTCTATTTGACATCTCTAGTTTTTGATACTGCCAACCACTCTCTCCTCCTCACTATTATTTCTTTTTCCCCTTTCTATAACATATCTCAGTGACCTCATCAGCTCCCATGGATTAAATTATAATTTATATGCAGATGACTTGAAAATCTGTGCATCCATTCCTAATTTCTTTTCTGAATTCCAGTTCTCTTGCACTAACTGCTCAATGGATGGTTGTATTGTGTAAAAAGTTCAGGAGACACAGTTTCTGGATAATTAATCATTTTATTAATATTGTTAGTATATTATTAATAAAAGGATGGTCATTTGGCTCATGGAACCCACTCAATGCTTATATGCCCTTGGAAGAGTGTGTGTTCCTGAGGGTGGAAAACAACTCTGATTGGTTAACAATCAATGAGAGAATTAATGTTATATTGAGAAGTGGGCCTATTCTAATGACGGTCTGTGGTACATGACTCTGATCACTCAGTTTTGGTCAAGGAGAATTATCTGTATCCGTACCACCATCTGACAAAAGGGGGAATCCACATTTTCCCAGACCTGTCTGAAGAAAACACAATGGAGTGGAATCCATTAATTCACCTAACTTTACCTTTAGAACAGATCTGAGTTCTCCCTCTCAGTATCAGCCCTGAACTTCAAAGGTAACCTATAGGGGTTGATTTCTGAACAAGGAAGTAGAAAAGGGGGAAAACCTTGGTCCTAATTTAATAATTAGTTATTAAATACCAGAGGAAAAATAATCATTTCTATAAACAGCCTCTTTGAATGCTCTACTTGCACCTCAAACTTATCCACAAAAGAGCTCATCTTTCTCCCTTTAAACTTCCCTATTTCTTTTAAGGGTCCTACCTTCCTTGAAGGTTCACAACCTTGGAATCATCCCTCTCCCTCCCCCCACCCCCATTCCTAATCAATTTGCCACATCTTGTAGATTCTATCCCTCTAATGTCTCTGTTGCTCATTCCCATACTTTCCATCATACAGCCATTGTCCTAGAGCCTTAACCCCTCTTATAATAGCCTCCTAACTGGTCTGTTTGTTTCTAGTTCCTTCTGTCTCCAATTCCTCCTCCACCAAGTTGTCAAAATAATTTTCCTAAAATCAGATCTGAATATGCCACTTTTCTGTCAAAATCCTATTTGTTTCCTATTGCCTTTATAATAAAATATAAACTCCTCAGTCTGGTGTTGAAAGCCCTTTACAATTTGGGTTACACCTGCATTTCCAGGTGTATGTTATGTTATTCCTCTTCACACACTCTGTGTTCCAGTCAAAATGTCCTTTGTCATTTCCGAACTTTAGGCCTTCATTTCCCAAGCTTCACAAGAGCTGTCCCCATGCCTAGCATGTACTCTCTCCTCAATTCTGCCTCCTGGAACCCCCAACTTTTTTGAGAGATGGCTCTGTATGGTGCTAATATAACTCATGTGGTTTCAGGTCACTGTTTCTTTAATGCTTTGTCCTGTCAAGGACAAAGTTTGTTCTATTTGGACAACAGTGTGATTACTGTTTTGAAGAGGAAAAAAAGTGGGAGAGAGGAGTTTTGTAGAGAAGGCATTTTATTGACTCCTCCCCCACAAAAAAAAATGTTTGGAGTTGGTGGGGGAACAGAAGGGACAATCATGTGTAAAGATACATTATTATGGTATGAAACTTACTGGTTTTATAGGGTGAGCAATGATTTGAGTCCTTTTGTAAGAATGCAGTATAGATATCACCACCCCTCCTTCTAGCTTTGCTAAGTGAAACTCTTGAATAATCTGCACGGCTCTAGTGTTTAACTACCCAGCACATGATCATACTAGAAAAGAATTTCATCATTCCAACTGAAATATCAAGTGAGCCTGGGGGAGGGCAGGAGAGGAGCTTGCACCGAAGCATTCAAAAGCAGTCCAAAAGACAGTTTTGATATAAAATAAAAATGAATTGAAATAAACTTCAGGCTGTGGGCTAGGCTCAAATTGCTGCTAACACTCCCTTAAAAGAGAAGAGTCTGCAAAGCAGGATCAATTCAGCAGAGAGCTAGCAAATGGAAGCGGAAGCTTAGTGTAGAGCCAGTATGTGGCAATGTAGCAGACAAAGCAGTCTAATCAATGACGCCAGCCAGTTGTAGCTGGGTGGAAAAGGCAGCCAAGAAAATTATATCAGGGGCAGCTAGGTGGTGCAGTGGATGAAACTCTGGCCTTGGAGTCAGGAGGACTTGAGTTCAAATCCAGCCTCAGACACTTGACTAGCTGTGTGACTCTGGGCAAGTCACTTAACCCCGATTGCCTCACCAAAAAAAAGAAAAAGAAAAAAAGAAAATGGTATCAGTAGCTCTGCAGTGAAGCGTGGATCAGCTTCAGAGGCAGAGAGGTATGCCAGCAGAGGACACAGTACTAAAAGCACTTCCAGACTACACTGTTCCATCTCCTACCAATAGTGTGTGAGAATCTGTGGAAGTGCCCCCCAGTGTATATGGAGAAATTTTCCTTGTTATTTGCCTTGCTCTGTTGTTTAGTAAAAATGACTGTGTTTTGAGTTAATGTGCATCCTAGTTTAGTCTGGTAATAAAATGTTGGATAGAGTCTCATAAGTTGTGTTTTGAATAGATGCTGATCCAGAGTTTTAGCCTTGAAACCAGGTTTGGTTTCTAAAGGCCTTTGTTTGAGGGATGATTAGGCTATATTTAGAATATGGGCCTGGGAGTCAGATGTCTTTGGAACTACCTTTATGACCTTAGGCAAATCACTTAATCTCCGAGTGGTACAGAAATTTTATGTGTGTTTGTATGTGTATATACACACATATATGTATGTTTTTATTATAAAATTAAACGACATATATAAAATTAGAGAAAGATAGCAGGGTGTTAAGGCCATATATGAGGCCAACACCCTATTAAGGTTTGATTTGGGCGCAAAATGAGACAATTTGTAAGTGAATAAACAGGTAATAAAAGAAGCTTTACTTATTCCTAGCATAATAAGGATTTGCAACAAGGATATAGCAGTATGAAACTTCTATAGAGACACTTCCTCTTGTCCTCATCTTTATTTGGAAATGCATCTAGTCAGCAGGGTAGGTTATGATGACTCTTGGTTTTCAGACATCCACCAAGCTGGAGGGGACTTTTTATGCCCTTAGATGACCAGGAATCTGCATCAAGGGAGGCAGGTGCCAATTAGCTCCTAGGAACAGCTTTGTCATCTTTTAGGGAAAACTAATCCCTGTTGCATCCCTGTTGTGGGAGGAAGGAGGAATTTTGGCCAATTGCAGTCTTATCACATAGGAATATCAACAAGCCTCTTAGTTATGCCATTGCTAATGAATTTGGAGTTGGTAACCTAGGATGCCAGGCTCCTTGACTTCACTTTCCCTCTGCTAGTCTGATATATTTTTCCTTCAATACGTGTTCATTGGTGATGGTTTCAGGTAACCAGCCTCTGGGGGAAGGGATCAAGTTTTTTATTGCTGTGTACACAGCACTCCATGCAAAAGGCCATCTAGTAAATATCATAAGATGGTGATGATAGGGGTTGGTGATGCTCTGGGATTTGGTTTCATCTTTTATACAGGGCACTTAATGCTTCCTGGTAAGGCAAGCTATTCTCATGAGGTTCTTATTTATTATAAGACTACTTTGGCAGAACAAAATATTATTTTTGGTGGCACAAGCATAGATAAAGGGTTCTTCATTCATCCACAAACCACTTGCGTTAGAAATGAGGAAATCAGAGCACAAAGAAATTAGATCATTTGCCCAAGGTCACAAAGCTAGCCAGAAGTAGAACCTAGGTCTTCTGATTTCCAATTCTATGCTTATCAGTGGGAAGTACAGTTGCTCTTTTTCCATGGACAGAGAAACTGAAGCATAGGAAAAATAATCCATCCAAGGACCCATGTCAAGCCAGATCAGAAACAGACTCATAGCCCCTGCTTTTCAACATGTTTTGGCTTTCAGGTCAGTCTAAAAATAATAATAGTAATAACTATCATTTACACAGCAATCTAAGGTTTGTAAACACTTATGTTATTTCATTTGATCCTCACAATTACGCTTTGATGTAGGTGCCATTATTATCCTCCTTTTATATTTGAGAAAACTGAGGTGGAGAAAGATTAAGTGTCTTGCCCAAGGTAGGAAGACCTTACTCCAAGTCCACTGAACTACCTAGCTTCCTAGGTGTTTATCAAATCAGCTAGATTCTCAGACACTATCAATCATGGAGAGAGAGAAAACTAAACTTAATTCTAAATCATATTATGAAAGGGCTCCTTGGTGAACACTTAAAAAGAGAAGCAATGATCAATAAAAAGCTACCTTAGTCTCATCAGGAACATTTATCATTACAAACATTTTGGTTTTTGACAGGGTAGTTAGGTTGCAGAATAGTTAGACTACTTAAATTTCAACAGAACTCTCACGCTCTGCTGATAGAGAAGATGGAGGGAATTGGCACCAGAAGATATGTGAATTTGGAACTAGTTGAATGACAGGACCCATGAGTAATCACTAATAGTTTGTTGTCAAACTGGAGAGAGGTCTTTAGTGGAATACCCCAGGGATTTATCTCTGGCCCTGAATTAATCAAAAAATTTTTTTATCATTGACTTGAAGGCATTCATAAAAACACTCATAAAAACAGCTCCTTCAAAACAGATTTGGAGATTTTAGTGGATTAGTGAACAATTGACAATGTGAGTTGTCAAGAAGTTGATCTCATCCTAGGCCGCATTAGGAGAGGTATAGCAGCCAGGAAGAGACAGCTTGCATCTGTTGGTGTATTAGGCTTCACTCCAAGCACTGCATTTTAGGAAAGACAAGGATGGTGAGGAGAATGGAGAATGTGGCATGCAATGATCATTTTGAAGGAACTGGGAATAGTTACCATGGAGAATACTTGAGATAAAGGAAGAGGGAGACACTATGCTATCTTTGTCTATTTAAAGGGTTGTCATGTTAAAGGAGAATTTGATTGATCATGTTTGGCCCCAGAAAACAGAATGAGCAACAATGGGGGGAGTTGCAGAAAGGTAGCTTTAGGTGAACAGGAGGTCATATGTTCCTCCCCTCAGTGGAGGCCTACAGGCAGAGGCTGGAGGGCCATTCTGAGATATTACAGGATTACTTGTTCATGGAGAGACCATCACTGAATCAAGGGACATTGAGGGACATTCTTTATTTATTTTTTTATTTTTTTTAAACTAGGTATGTGATTTCATGCACAAAGGGAACTTCTGGTGTGGACCTTTGTTTACTAACGTAGTTCTTACCTTTTTTGCAACTTAGAGTCACTTGGTGGTGGTTGTGGTGGTGGTTGTTGTTTGTCCTTTGTTTCTGAAGAGGATCATGACATGGGGGTGGGGGTGTGATGCCATGACATGCAAGTGAATTGGATTTAAGTGTCTTTTTAAGCTAAGGTCTTTCCCAGGTCTCAGTATGACTGAGGCAAAGTCTATTCATTGATTAGGCTTAATAAGAAATAATAGCAATTGTTTCTGTTCTGGCCAGAAATCCTGATTTGGTTTGTTTGGTTTTTTTTTTAAGTAGGTAAAAGAGGCCATTTTTTTTTTTTTGCTTCATTTATTACCTATCCTAAATCATTGAATAGGTGTTGCCCAATCAGTGATTAAAGTTAGGTCTGGGTGGGTAAGACCCTCAGGGTTTCTGGTCAAAACAGAAACAGTTGCTATTTACTTTCACTCTGAGCCAGTCAGGGCCCAAACAATGACCAAATGCCTTGTCCTGGGATCTATTGTTGGCCAAGCTCTGAGAGCCAGAGTGATTTGGGCTTAAGGCAAGGTCCTAATTGAAAGAAAGAAAGAAAGAGCAGTGTTATCCAACTGGCCAGTTCTAGTTGGGTCCCAGGTGGGGCAGCTCCTACTTTTATTCACAGAGGTTGTGTGGCCAGATATAGCTCAGGACAATGGGATCGATTAATTAAGTGATTGTTTAAGGTTACACAACCACTATAAGAGGAAGGCAGATTTAAACCCAAGTCTTCTGGTTTTTGGTGGCTTTAGCCAATTCTCCATCCACTATACCAAATCCCTCTCTATTCTAAATGTGCATGTTTTTAATGTCAGCAATGTTTACTCTTCAGAGCATAAAAGTATTTATTTTGTGGTATGTCATATGTGTTAGAAAAAAGGTTTGAAGACTTCAATGAATAGTAATGTAGAAAACAGCTTGCTAAAGAGGATGAATCCTTTGCCCTGGTCCATCATTCCTAAGGATGTTTTCTACACCCACAGTTTGAAATATTAGGGCTCTGCATACTCCCAGCCTCCAGAGCTGCCCTCATGCATAGCTGGGTTATATGCCAGCAAACTCCTTTTGTCTTCTCTTAATGGACTCTATTCACATCTATTTTGAGCCTCCAAAGACATGAGGCTGAAAGGTTACAAAAAAAGATAAGGTTCATTAGGAGTCCAGAATTGCCTTACTGATTGCTCACTTTCCCACTTTCTCCTATCTCCAGCAAGTTCCTTAGTCCTGAGCTTTAGAAATGTGTGACTTATCCCCATTGAATAGGGGTCAAGACATATGAACCAACTATTCAAAAGAATTGCAAACTATTAACAACCATATGAAATATTGCTGTAATTCACTAATAATAAAAGAAATGCAAATCAAAATGACACTGAGGTTTCACCTCATATACAGCAAATGGGCAAAGATGACAAAAGATGTCCATGTTACAAGGGATACAGAAAGACAGGCACACAATCTTAGCTGTAAATTGGGCCAACCATTCTCAAAAACAATTTGAAGTGATGCTAAAAAAAAAAAAGAAAAGAAAAATAACTCAATACCAAAACCAAACCTGACCAAAATGCCAAAATTGCCACACTCTTTGACTAAGAGATTCCACTTTGAGGTATATATCCCAAGAGCTCAATACCAGGGAGAAAAAAGTTTCCACATCTACCAAAATATCCAGTGTCACTTTTTTTTTTCTTTTTGGTGGTAGCCAATAGGTTTCTTTTGGTTGGGACTAGCTAAGCAAATTGTGATATGTTAATACAATCAAAATTAATCACTGTACCATGAGAAATGATGGAGAATTCAGAGAAACATGAGAAGATATAAATTAATGCAGAGTAAAATAGGCAGAACCAGGAAAAAAACAAATGTATTGCAGCAATGTAAACAGAAAGAACAAGGACAACGGCAACAACAATAATAACAACAACAAAAAAGCAAACAAACAAACCTGAAACATTGTAATTATAATGACTAATCTTGGCCCCAGAGAAGAGCTACAAAAATTTACCTCCCTTCCTTCATTGCCGTAGTGGGGGACTATGGATGTGGACCATAGTGTGTGGGCTATGAGATTAAATCAATATGATAGTACTCACTGCCCCCATTTTAGTACAGTATAATCTTTCTTTCCTTGGTGATGAATGGGGGTGCTTAAATCCAGAAATGAAGGTGCTACAAAAGTAAAAGGCATTAATTTAAAACAAAACAAAACAAAACAAGCAAACAAACAAAAACAACCTCTGGCAAGAGTTATTTGATCCTGAGACAGAATCTCACAATTGGGAAGGACTTCCAAAGCCAAACAGTCCTCAACAAGAAGCTTCTTAGTGAAGGTAAATACATTACCTTCCCATTCATCCTCCCCTCAACCCAAGCAAACCATTCCACTCTTGAATAGCTCTGGTTGCTACAAAATTGATCTTTATATCAAATCCAAACTTATTTCTTTGCACTTTCCACCTCTTGCTCCCAATTGTGCCTGAGAAGGCCAAGAAGAAGACCAATCCCTTTTCCACATGACATCCCTTCAAATGATAACAGTTGCCACATCCTTCCTTAAAATTCTCCAGGTTAAACATCCCCAATCCCTCCAGTTAATCCACACGTATTCCTGAGGCCCTTCACTGTCTTGTTTACTCTCCTCTGGAATTTCACCAGTATAGTCTCACCTAAAATGTGACACTCAGATCTGAATACAATATTTGAAGGGTGATCTGAACAAGTCAGAGTACAAGTCTAAGAATTTATTAGCTTTCTTGGCTGCCATATACCTTTTGAATCATACTGAGCTTGTAGAAGAGGGAAGGGGGAAAGGGGAGGAAAGGAGAAAGGGAATAAGTATTGATATAGCAACCTACTCTGTGCCAGGCACTGTGGCAAGTGCTTTTTACAAATAAGTCATTCAGGCCTCACAGTACAGGAAGGTACATGCTCCTATTATCCCCATAAGTGACTTGCCCAGAATCACACAGCTAGAGGCTGGATTTGAACTCAGGTCTTCCTGACTCCAGGCCCAATGCTCTATCTATTGCACTGCCAGCTGTGATCTTTTTCAGAGAAACTGCTATCTATGCATACCACTTTCCCTCTCTTATACTTGTGTTGATTTTTTTAAACTCAGGTATAAGATTTACAATTTATTTTACAGAACAATATGCAATGTATGTAAATAAGGATATAGACATCTGAAGGAGTGGGACAGTAATGGGAGCGATGTGGTTGAGGGATTAAGGGGTACTGGAACCCCAAAATCACAACACGCGGGTCCTGCTCGAAAGAATTCGACCTAAGCCTTCTTTCAGCCAAAGACAAGGTTTACTAGAACATCCATCATATTGGGCAGACTCTTCAGGAGTCTGAACATTAGTAAGCTATTGGCTAGATTATAAGAATCTAAGCATCTTAATGGGGACAAGGTGGACCTTATATACAGAAAGACTATGGGAGGAATTTAGGAGTGGCCAGTAAACTGGGGTGAACAGAACTTCTGGGACCTGGACCTCTTGGCCTAGCTAGGATTAAGTATGGGAAATGGCCAGGGGCCATAGGGAGGTAAGACAATGGAGGGGAGATTGGGTGTAGCCACAATGAAAGGCCAGTTAATAGGATTATAGCCCCAGGCTAACACCAGAGATCTGGCTTTGTGGGAAAGTCCAGGGTTTTTCCTTTCTGGGGCCCAGATCCCAACCCCATCAGGAGGGCCTGGTCCATAGGACAAGAAATACGATGGTAAGGCCATTGGACATCATGGTCAAGAATAGCTGGCATGCTTGCGTATAGCCACTGGACCTCGAATATGAGAGATCAATAATCCTCATGAGAATGGCTGGGCAAGGGCTACAGGCCCGAGGTTAGTGAGCTCCTGTGAACAACTGAAGAATGAAAAGACCCAGGGGAGGGGAAATTATACAGATCATGGCAGCTACAGCAGGAGTCGGGAGGAAATCGTCTTTAGGACCCAACCTCACCTGTGCCTCACACCCTAAAGAACCATTCCCTGTCTGATAGGTTGGCTGTTGGCTGAAGTGAGCCACGGGCATTTGTATTATGTTTTAGGAAGAGAAATTCCCCCTAAATTTGGAATAAGTCAAGGTCTCCTCCACTCGAAAAGTTGCCCATTCACTAATCCCCAAGCACACATCTAAGACTTAAAGCTTCATCAATCCCAGTTACTGCATGGCCTCCAGGGAGCACAGAAGAAAAATAAGGCCCTGGCTAGAAAGGATTGGCCTGCTCCATCTCCCAGCCCCTATCTCTAGGTAATTGAGATTTACCCACAGATAATACAGTATTTTTAAATGAAAAAAGAAAACATGGTGCCAAAAAAAAGGAAAAAAAACACTAGGGGATGCTTGATAAGAATAAAATGAATGTTAGCAGCTCCATGAATATACAGTGACCTCATTCTCCCAGAGGACAAAATAGTAATGATAATAATCTTCACCTCCCTGTATTTGCAATGTGCTTTCTTCTGGGTGCCCTATTGTCTTCCTGACATCCTTGACTTCTTCATCCTAACAAATTCCCTGTGAGGGAGGCTTCCAACAAAAGTCTATGTTAAAGCAGAGGTAATTCAAGCTCTCCAAGTTCATCTGAAGCACAGAAAAGCATGAGGCCTAGGCCATTTGGGTCCTAGGCCGTGGGCATGAACCCACAAAGGAAGCTGTTGCACAATAGCTTCTAAATTATCTCAAATTTAATAGGACCTATTCCCAAGGGTCAGCACTAATCATTTGGTTCTCTAGTTGTTTTTAAACAGCTCCTCCTGTTATGAAAAATGTCAAATTCCTCTAATTTGGTTCTTAGACTTTCTTAAACTAGGGAAGATCCGAGTTCAAATATGACCTCAGATCCTTACTAGCTGTGTGATCCTGGGCAAATCACTTAACTGCTGTTTGCCTCAGTTTCTTCAGCTGTAAAATGAGGATAATAACAACATCTACCTCCCAGGGTTGTTGTGAATATTAAATGAGATAAATTTGCAAAGTGCTTTAGCAAAGTGGGACAAAATAGGTGCAATATAAATTTTTATTTGGGCAGCTAGATGGCACAGCGGATAGAGTGCAGGGCCTAGAATCAGGAAGACTCATCTTTGTAAGTTCAAATTTGGCCTCAGCCACTTACTAGCTGTGTGACCATGACCAAGTCACTTGCCCCATTTGCCTCAGTTTCCTCATCTGTAAAATGAGCTGGACAGGGAAACGATAAACTACCCTAGTATTTTTGCCAAGAAAACAGCAAATGGGGTCACAAAGAACCAGACACGACTGAAAACAGAACACCAACCAACCACAAAAAAATATTTATTCCCTTCTTTTTTCTTGGAGAAATTTAAGTAACAGAAGGTGGTGTGTGTGTGTGTGTGTGTGTGTGTGTGTGTGTGTGTGTGTGTGGTGGTACGAAGAATAACTAGTTAGTATGTTAGCCTAGAAAACAGCTTTGAGGCAGCAAAGTCAAAATACTGAATGGGCATAGCAAATCTCCAGAACATGCTCTTCCTCCCCTTTCTGGCAGACGGGCTAAGCCCCAAGTGCACAGCTTGGAGTAACAGTGTTGCTTGGTAACTGGGCCAAGAAGACTTGCTTTGTTAAGGCCTGTCATGGTCAAGTCAACAAGGCAGCAAGCATTTATTCAGGGCTTCCTTCCTATGTGCCAGGCAGTGTGCTAAGTGCTGGGAAAAGAAACACAAACCAAAAGACAGGATTAAGCCTGCCCTATCATTCACTCTACAGCCCTTCCCATAATTGGCAAATAGCCCTTAGAATGTTTGCATGCGTTTCTCTTTTCATCAGTGGGGCTGTGTTAACGCTCTCCATTAATGTAGTCCAATTAGGTGTGTTGTGTAAGTAGGCAGGATGTTGGTGTTCAGTCATTTCAGTCACCATCTCACTCTTCCGTGACTGCATTTGGGGTATTCTTGGCAAAGATACTGGAGTGGTTTGCCATTTCCCTCTCCAACTAATTTTGCAGATGAGAAAACTGAGGCAGAGTTAAGTGACTCGCCCAGGGTAACACAGCTAGTAAGTGTCTGAGGCTGGATTTGAATTCAGGAAGATTAGTTTTCCTGACTCCAGGCCTGGCACTCCATCCACTGTGTCACCTAGCTGCCCCTAAATAGGCAGGATAGGGTAGGTGAAAAAGTATCATAGGATGACACTGAGACCTTGGAGACCCTGAAGTCCAACTCCCTCCTTTTAACAGAGGAATCAGGGAGCACAGGTCAACCAACTTGCTAAAGCTTGTGTCAATTGCAAGATTTTTACCCAGATCTTCCTGATCCACTTTGATGTCCTACTGTCACCTCGAAATCAATATGGGCAAAATAGATACCAACCTCCCCTTGCCCAGACTGGCCCCATTTCTTGCAGTGAAATGATCTTCTTTTTATACCCTGATTAAAAAAAAGTTTTAAAGCCATCTTTGACCCTTCCCTATTCATCTTCTGTAGCCAATCTGTCATGAAACGCTTTCCTTAGAAAATTTTCTCTCTTCCTACTGCTACCACACTAGTTTAGGCCTTCATTCCTGAATTATTCCAAAACCTTCCTAGGGAGTCAAACAAACGTCTCTTCTCCTTCTAATCTGCCCCTTCTGCCCAGTAGGTAGTTGGTATCTGCTCAATGAATACTGCTAGACTGACTTTCCTAACACGCTATCCTGTCACTTGTGTGCTCAAACTGGCCGTGAAGTCAGGATGTAAGCCCAGGCACAGATCTCAAAGACCAGAAACAAGGCTACACCCACTTCAAACTACATTGTTTATGAATAGCTTCCAAAATACTGACAAGACATTCGGGGAAAAAAACGATACAAGGAGACGTATGCTCTTACTTCATCATCACCCTTGGATGCCAGTCTTGCTCTGGGGCTAGGAAATGAAGCTGTATATATAATCACAACCCAGGAAATTGGGTCTATAGGAAATATAGATAGATTCTTAGTGGCCCTGAAGTGGTGAGGGTCTGAAGGCTTTTATAATGAGATAGACAAAGAAAGCACACAATTTTTATAAATGTACCAATCTAGGGCAGGCAGTGCTCAGTTGCTTCTGAAAACACCAATTGTGAGTATAGATAAGAATAAACATGGGGGTTGGTAAAAGTCTTATGATGTAAGGGGCTGTCCTGGATACATCAGTCATTTCAGCTATTTCTGTGGACATGTTCACTGTTCTCCTTCTGAGAGAAGGGGCCTGCTTGGGACACTTACTGGCTACGTTAATACCGGCAAGTCATCTAACCTTTTTGCTTCAGTTTCTTCATTTGTAAAATTGTGCTATGGAGACCAAATGATAATTAAGGGTATAATTAAATGATAATTAAACCAATTAAGTTGGTTTGTAAAATTTAAGTTACTTCGAGACAAGAATCCAAAAGTTTTATTCCCTAAGGATTAGAAAGCCTTTTAGAAATCATTTAGCCCAAGCCCTGCATTTGATGGACAAGGAAAGGTTGGCAAATAGCCCTTAGAATGTTTGCATGCATTTCTCTTTTCATCAGTGGGGCTGTGTTAAGGCTCTCCATTAATGTAGTCCAATTAGGTGTGTTTGTGTTTTCTTTATTTAAAGAGGAGAAATTTCCTCAAGGTCTCCTGACTTTCAGCCTGGTACTGATTTAAATGATTTAATCTCAGGGTATTCTTCCTTCAGGTGTTACCTAACTCAGATTCAGTCAGGGATAGGTCAGACAATTATAAGGACTAATGAGCCCTAGCTCGTTTGTAAGCCCTAGCTTACAAATTCAAAATTATGTCAAAATAGTTAAGAGTTCTACCATTTCAATCAATTTTATTTTCCACCGAAACTAAAATTTAAAACTAGTTACTAAGAAATGGCCCAATGGTTGGGTTTTTTTTTGTACTTGAGTGGTCCAGTTTGAGATGTGAACATTGTTAGGCAGTTGTGAGAGAAAACATGCAGGCCTTTCATTTTGTTTTAGTGCAGCTAAGAGAGAACAGCTATGAGAGACACTGTGGTCTATGGAATAAAGGATTGATCTTGGAATCACAAAAATAGGGTTTCAAGTCCTGACTTTGACTCGTACTAGCTACTTTCAGTACCCCTGATAACTTTCTAAGACTCTAGCTCCAGAGTTACAGGTAATGTCCACCTGATGTTCTCTTAAACTGATGAAATCATAGGTGGGAAGCAAAGAAGAGGAGGGGATGAGAGTGAAGAAGAGAAGAGAGGTAAAGAAAAGCAGAAGGGAGGGGAAGAGGAAGTGAGAGGAGGAGAGGGAGAGAGAGAAATAGGGAGAGAGAGAGAGACAGAGAGAGAGGGAGAGGGAGAGGGGAAGAGAGAGAAATAGGGAGACGGAGAAGAAGAGAGAGAGGGAAGGAGAGGGAGAGAGAGACACACACACAAAGAGAGGGAGAGGGAGAGGGGGAGAGAAAGAATGAGAACCCACAGTAAAACTAGGGGCTGAATTATCTTGAACTCTGTTACTACCCTCCAAAACATTCAGATTTTTCATTTGGAAACTAGGGATATACCGGAAAAGGTTCCTAAAAGGTGCTTGCAACCAGCAGGTTACACACAAGTGCACCATATTTTTTAATAAGAATGGTGAAAGAAGTCCAGAGGGAGTTAATTAATCCCTACCCCTTGAAATGACTTTTCATTTTGAGATAGTAAATAAAAAATTTGGAGGAGTCTATTGGACTCAACTTCGTTTTTTTGATTCCTACTAGACTTCCCCCACCCCATCAACAAAAATTGCCTTATTGATGATATCAGATTCCATATGTTGAGGGACAGACACTGGAGATCACAGCTTCCCATGCTTAGTGAACATCTGAAGGTACATCCTCCTCTCAGAAACTGGATAAGGAGTACAAAGATTTTCTCAGGCATAGCCACTTGGGTATCTGGTCCAGCAGGATATACATTGATGATATTCATGACCTCACACACATACATACATAAAATCTTAGTAATTGGAAACATAACTGAATAAATCTGGAATAATTTTCAATTTAGAGTTTTTCCTCAGTGCTGGTAAGGGAAAATTACTTTTTTCAAGTTTTCTGTATCATACTAAACTAAACCAACCATCCTCACCCCCCCCCCCCCACACCTTGCCCCACTAACCCAAAATAAAAAAAAAGAAAAGCGCTGAGCAACTTCATATTAAGCACATAGGCAAACTTAGCTTTGCTTCTCAAAACAGAATGATTGTATTCAGGGACCATATAGGAATGTCGAATGGATCCCTGAAGATTTCTCGGGAGAAACAGAAAGTCAGAGAAACTGAAGTTAGGCATGAGGAAAAAGCTACAAAACTCCTCCCCTTTCTCCTTTTATCATCATCTTCCATTTCACTGTATGTTTTCATTACAATGTTGATTGCCAGTTCTCTCGCTGACCAGAAATAGGAAAAGAAATTACAAAACTTCTATTTTTTAAATTTATTTTTTGTTATCAAAGACAATGTCCAGAAACATTAAGTACTAAAGAATTTGTTCATGGCATTGTTTTACAAAAGTTCCTAATGGAGGGTGAATAGTTTATTTTCAGATGTATCCTTCATTTATTAATGATGAGGTGATGAATCAATGCAATTACTTAAAAAAAATTTAAAGAAAAGAACATCTAATTCTCATTCTCAATCTGTTGGTCAAAGCGGGTTTGGTGGTCATGGCACCACCAATAGTTAAGAACCAACTCTTCCCCACCAAGATAAGTGGAGTTTGGTTCTTCTGAACAGGTCACACAGATCTCTCAAATATAGGCACCATGTTTGAAATCTCACACATATAAAATATGTTCATGTCACTCAAATTACACAATGTGGCAGTGTTAAAAAGTCAGAATTATAGTCAATTAATGACAGAGACAGTGTAGGCCAAATGCTCACTTGATGATGAATGACGGGGATGGAACCTTGAAAGAAGGGGCAAGGGAGAAAACAACTGTTTGCATGTGAGTAGCTATTGGTCTGCGCACGGGGGCAAGTGCATCGTAACAAAATGTGTTCGTTAAGGAGGAATTCCAGCGATGGTTCATCCGTCTGTTTTAAGCTGTTCATTCAGTGTCAGTCCTGAAGGCTTTCATTTGTTTAACTCTGGGTTAAAACATAAATTCAAAGTCGAGTTAGTATGCTGTTTGGCTCAAACCAGGTGAACTGAGTGTCTGTTCCATTCCCTTGCCTGCAAATTTATTTCTCAGCTTCTGGGTATGTGGGGTACTTGACTGTCTCTATTTTCTCCTTCACTTTATAGGAAGGGTACAAGCCTGTTCTCCCTAGTTTTCTATTGACACCTTTAGAATAGCCATCCCAATGGTTTCCAGCCACACCAATAACATCTCCAGGGTCCATAGGGATTTCATCAGCAGTTCGTGGTTGATGAGGATAAACAGCAATCTGGTTGTGGGCATTCTGGCCCCCAAAATAGTAAATGTCATCCAAAGAATGGAAGTAGGCAGAGGCATCTGGATGCAGTGTCTGCATGATTTCATAAGCAACTCGACAGACCTTGGAAAAGGGGGAAAAGAACAATTAATACAGAGCAGTACTAGTTATAGCAACTGAAACACATCAAGGAAAACCATAGGCTTGGAAGAGGTATGGATTAGCAAATCTATGTTCTTGTTCAAGGAGTATGACATAAATCTGGTCTATTATGATAGAGCAAATGATTATACAATTTTATAATCCATCAGATTGCAAGTTCCTTGAGGGCAGGAACTTTCTTTGGCCTCTTTTTGTATTTCTAGTGCTTAGCACAGTGCCTGGCACATACTAGGAGCTTAATAAATGTTTATTGATTGACTTTACTTCTCTGACTAGTATTCTTATGTACAAAAAGAATGAGAAGATAGTGCTTCTACAGTGCATCTGAGGAAGGTAACTATGAGCATGAAAAACAGTGTGTATGTATGGGCTACGTGCTATTGTTGCTGTTCAGTTACTTGTCGTGTCCAACCTTTTCTGACCCCATTTGAGGTTTTCTTGGCAAAGACATTGGAGTGGTTTGCCATTTCTTTTTCCAGCTCATTTAACAGATGAGGAAACTGAAGAAAACAGGGTTAAGTGACTTGCTCAGGGTCACATAGCTAGCAAGTAATTTGAACTCAGGTAGAGGAGACTCTTCTCTGACTTCAGGCCCAGTACTCTGTCCACTGCACCACCTACATACCATTGCCCTTGAAAAAATCCTAGTAGAGCTGGACTAGGCAGGTAGATATCTCAGTAAATAAAGAGCACACTGGGCCTGGATGTCAAGAAGACCTGAGTTCAAATCTGACCTCAGACAATCAATAACTGTGTTACACTGGGCAAGTCATTTAACTTCTGTTTGCTTTAATCCACTGGAGAAGAAAATGGCAAATGACTCCAGTATCTTTGCCAAGAAAACCCTCTGGACAGCACTGGCATGCTATGGTCCATGGGGTCATGAACAACTGGACATGATTGAAGGACTAAATAACAAAGGTTAGATAGGTCTCTGCCTACTTAATGGTAAATCAAGCAGTTCCTTAATGATGAAGGCCTCACTGCTCCAGAACTGCACCTTCTACCTTCTGGCTGAAATTCCATTCTTTTAGCTCATTAGATTTTTTCCATCTGTTAAATACTCTCAGGAGAGATAATAGTTTAACAGGTGGCTAGGTGGTACAGTGGAAAGGGCACTGGACTTAAGAGTCAAGAAGACTTGAATTCAAATCCAGCCTCAGGTAGTTACTATGACAGGGTTTGGGCCCACACTTAGATCTTTGCCCCTCACCCCAAAAAGAATTTGGGTCCCATTTGTCTACCAGCCCCAGAAAATCCTTAAACTTTCCTTAAACTCACTTACTAGATCAAAGAAGTCTCAAGCAGTTGCCTGAGGGTATAATCCACTCAAGTGGCTTTTCCTTATCTGTCTAGGGCCTATCTTCCAGTTCTTTAAAGCCTAGCCCTCCATTCCTGGATAACCCCATTCAACCTCCCACACACTCCCATTGGGATTCTCCCAGGATCCACCCCAGTCACCCCAGCTTCAAGATCCTCCTTAAACTCCTCTTCCAATACTGGCTACTCCCATCAAGACACCCCTTCTCCTAGCCCCCCCAGTCACCCCAAAACTACCTGACCCCTCCCAGATGCCTCCCATAGTCTTTCTGAATGTAAGATCCATCTGGCCACCATTTAGGGGCTGAGACTTCTTCATGCTCACTCGTCCTTAGTATCACAAATGTTCAGATTCCTTAAGAGTCTGGCCTCTATGGTACATCTTTAACAAGCTTTGTTTTTGGCTGAAAGAAGGCTTGGGTCGAATTCTTTCAGGCAAGACCCATGTGTCATGATTTTGGGGTCCCAGCACCCCGAGCATCTAAACCTCAACAGCTATAGCTGCTTGACCCTGGTCCAGTCACTTAATCTTTGCCTCAGTTTCCTCATCAATGTAATAATACCTACCTCACAGGGTTTTAATGAGGACCAAATAAGATAACGTAAATAAAATGCTTTGCAAACTTTAAAGCATTATGTAAATGCCAGCTATTATTTTTTAGAATCAGTCATTTAAATCATAGTGTTACGAACACAAAGTCCACTAAGGCCTTGGCTGTGCTACAAAACACATACATGTTTTATTTGACTTCACATGCATAATGGGTAGGAGAGGAGCTAAAGGGAGGCAGAGAATGTGGAACTCAAAAATTTAAAAAAAATGTCAAAAATAATAATAAAAGAAATAACATGATCTGATGTCCTGTACTTAGTCATATTTGAATCAAAGACCTAATTAGTCTTCTTTGAATAGAATTAATCTCATGAAAGGATCTCAATTCTCTGAAATTAGGATTACAAAGAGTTTCTCTTATTTATGGTGACCAAACCAGAAGTAGCAATGTTTTTGTTTAATTCAATTAAGAGAAGTAACTTGTTCATCTTTAACCAGATTAAAAGGGGAAAGGAGAAGGAGTAATTGGCTTCAGGGAGATATTTTTCCAGGGACATGCCAAGATTAATGTTTCGATTATTCTATTTCTATTATTCAGTTTGGTATATCAAAAAACCCCAAATCTAAACTACATACCTATGTTTTACTTTGCTGTGGACTTTTATCTTTTGTTTTAGGACTGTTATAAAATATAAGTGGAGACCACTTGGGGGACAGAAAATTCCAATTAGTACAGGAAACTTTGCCTGTATGCCTGCTCTATAAGAGGGACTGCTTACATATTAACAATTTGGCTATGACAGACTTTGGCTAAAATATAGAGTACAAATATTCCTCCACGTCCCTACCCCCATGATATAAAGCAATTTCAAGTTCTTTCCTGAGGAAAAACTTTTATAGAGAGAAAACACTGGGAACCAGTAGAAGGGAATATCATTATGGCAGGGAAAAGACACAGACTAGAGAGGCTGCTGGCATCAAGACAAACTTTACTTATTTCAAAACATGCCCCAGGCCTGGCACTGTAGATGGAAAATGTTCACATTAAGTATGACGATAAAGCTGTTAATAACATATAGCATGACAAAAACAAAAAACAACTCCTTACAGCTGAAGTCCAAAACTCAGTTAATATCAACTTTATCCAGAAGATCAGTTGGTCAATAAACATTTATTAAGTCCTATTATGGGCCACAACCATCTCATCATACCTTGTGTATTCATAAATGCTTAGCACTTAGTCCAGATCCTTCAAACAATTTAATTCAATTCAGCCAATATTCATTAAGCACCTATTTTAATTGCTGCATTACACAAAGAAGCCATTGTCCCTTGAGGAATATTCCACTGGGGGCTATAACTCAAAAACAGATTTAAGTGTATACAAGATAATTTCAAGAAGCACCAACAAGTGGGGAGAAGGATTGAGAGGAGGCTTCACAGAGGGAAATGGTATCAGCTGAGCCTTGAAAAAAGCTAGTGATTATAAAAGACAGAGGTGAGGAGAGAGTATATTCCTGGCAAAGGCACAGAGATGGGAGATAGAGGAATGTTCAGTTCGGGGAACGGCAGTGGGCAAGTTTGGAGGAGATACAGAATATGTTAAGGGGAGTTAACATGAGTATGGAGAAGTAGGTGGGAGCCAGACTATGGAGAGTTTTTAATTCCATATTAAGGAGTTTGCATTTTATCTTAGAGGCAACAGGGAGTTCCTGAAGATTTCTGAGTAGCAATAACATGGTAGGATATGTATTTTAGATAAATTAATTTGGCCACTTTGTGGTAAACGGATGTGGGAAGAGGAGATGCTGAAAGCTGAGAGATCAATTAGGAGGCTATAGCAATAGGCAAGAGGTTATGAGGTCCTGAATAGGATCCTGGCCATATGAATGGAGAGAAAGGAGTTGATGGTAGAGGTGTTGTGGAGGTAGAAAATGAGTGGATACATTTGTGGATAGAAGGAGGGAAGGAGAGGCAAGAATCAAGAATGACCCTAAGGTTCTGAACCTTGAAGAAGAATGGCATCTTCTAAAGAAATGGGGAGTTCTGGAGGAGTGTTAGGGTTAGGAGGGAAAACAAGATTTGTTTTGATTGAGTTTGAGGCATCAGTGGGGCATCCAGGTGTAGCTATCCAGTGGGCAGTCGGTAACAAAGGACTGTCCAGATTAGATTAGGGATGGATGTGTAGGTCTTGGAGTCATTTGCACATAGATGACAACTGAAATCACTGGGAACTGATGAAAGAGCACAGAGAGAGAAAAGAAGAGATTTAGCAAAGGAGACTGAGTCAGAATGGTCAGACAGGTAGAAGAACCAAAAGCAGTATCAGAGAAGCCAAATGGAGAAGGGAGTAGGAACAAGGTATCAAGGAGGAAGGCGTAATCAGAAATGTCAAAAGCTTCAGAAAGATAAAAAGAATGAAGGCTAGGTGAAAACCATCAGCTTTGGCAGTTAAGAACTCATAGACAACCAGAGAATAATTTCAGTCAAGTGGTAGAATCATTAATTTTTTTAATTGTTATGGACTTGACAATAGAAAAAGAGGATTGCATATGATGCTATGATTTTCTATTACATATAGATTTTTTAAAATATATATGAAACTTGGCAATTCAACACTCTGCTCTCTTGTAATATTTAAAAAAAATATTTTAGTGACACTTTTTTTTTGGGGGGGGGTGGAAGGATGTTACTATCACTTCCTCTCAAATCTTCCTATAACTTTCCCCCTCAACTTCCCTTGTTAAAAAAAAAAAAAGTACCATCAAGAAAAATAAATCAACAGGGGTCATGTTTGAAAATGTATGTCTCATTCTATACCTTTAATTAATAACCTCTATAGCTTTAATTAATAAGAAACATGATTCATCAACAGTCCTCTGAAGTTGTGATGTATCTTTGCACTGATCAAAGTTCTCAAGTCTTTCAGACTAGTATTCCTTTTACAATACTGCAACCATTATACAAATTGTTCTACTGGTTCTGCTCACTTCACTCTGTATCAGTTTATGCTATTCCTCTTGGGCTTCTCTGGATCCATACCTTTCATCATTTCTTAATAGTACAACTGTATTATACTCAAATGAGATAATTTATTTAGCTGATCCCCAACTGATAACCATTTTGTTTTCAGTTCCTTGCTACAACAAAATGAGCTGCTATAAATATTCATGTGCATATAAATCGTTCCATTCTTTATCTGATCTCTTTGGGATATATGCCTCAGAGTGGCATTTCTGGGTTAAAGAGTATATACAATTTAGTAACCTGGTGGGCACAGTTCCAAATTGCTTTCCAAAATAGTTGGATCAACTCACAGCTCCATCCATAGTATATTACTGCGCCTGTCCCAACAACTATTATCCTTTTTGGTTATCTCTGCCAATCAATGAGTATGAAATGTCACCTCACAATTATTTTAATTTATATTTTTCTTATTAGTGGTTGGGAGCATTTGTACATATAGTTGTCCATAATTTGCCTTTTTCTTTTGAGAACTCTCTGTTCATATCCTCACACCAAAAGGAATGACTTTTATTCTTTAATATTTACATGAGTTCCTTATATATCTTGGATATCAGATATTTATCATATACATTTGCTGCAAAGATGTTAACTCTTTCCCTTCTAGCTTTGACTGAACTGATTTGTTTGTGGAAAAATTATCAATGTGGTAATTGATTCTGTGATCTTTTCTTCCCTTGTATTTCTTCTATCCTTCCAGACTTTCTATTTTCATTTTGCCCTCTGGTTCTAATAAACAAAGGCAGTTTTCTTTCTTCCATTTCTTGAAATAAGGTGCCAGGTTTTTATTTCGTCAGGATTTTCAGAGAGTCTTATGGTTTTTAAATGATCTCTCCTAGACCTATTTTCCAGGTCAGTTTTTTGATTATAGATTATTATGTTTTCTTCCATTGACTTCCTTTTGACTTTATTCTAACATTTTTGTTGTCTCATAGCGTTATCAGAGTCAATGGATCCATTTTATTTTTTAGGGAGTCCACTACTTGGGTAAGATTTTCCTCTTACTACTCTTAGTTTCTCTTCAATTCTACTTAATTATCAATTTCCCTTTGTTATCTGTAAGTCCTTGGCACTGTCAAATGGCTCAGCTCCAGAATTAGTTTTATTAAAGGAAATGACATTAAAGAAGACACATTAACATCAACTTTGATGCTGCAATCTCAGGACCACTGGGTTTTTCCATCTTCCTTGAAATTGGTACCTGTTCCGTCTTACTCTATTAGAATGTAAGCTCTTTGGGGCAGCTAGGTGGCGCAGTGGATAAAGCACCGGCCCTGAAGTCAGAAGCACCTGAGTTCAAATGCGGCCTCAGACCAAACACTTGACACTTACTAGCTGTGTGACCCTGGGCAAGTCACTTAACCCCAATTGCCTAAAAATAACAAAAAAACCAAAAAACACAACAACAAAAAAAAGAAAGAATGTAAACTCTTTGAGGGCAAGGCCAATTTTATTTCTCTATTTGCATCCTCAGTGCTTAGTATATAGTGTTCTGCACATAGTAAGTGCTTAATACATGCTTTGGTTTTTTCATTCATGCAATCATTAATTCATTATGATGAAGACCAGCTACCATAAATTTAGCCAGAACTGATTTTAAGATGTGCAGCATATCATATATAATAACCTCCTTACTATAATACAGTAAACTGCATTTATAAAATAATTTCCAACTATTTGCATTAATGGATGAGACAGAGTAAAGTCATAAAATGCTGATAATCCAAACTCATTTATATTTAGCACTCAAAATACATTTGATTATGGGTTTGTCTGATATTCTGGTAATTCACTTCAAACAAAATGATGAATGCCATGGTGTTAAAAATTATCAACTCAAGAGCAGATATGAAGCTATCCAGTTTCTCAATCATGAATCCAGCTTTAACTCCTTGTAGCCTTATTCTATATGTGGTCCCTGAAGAACATAACATAAAGCTAGGGTAAACCTGACTTAGCATGTCTGCCCCAGGAGTGCCATATGCTCCAGATATATTCTGATCTCCTGTCCCTGATCAAAACTTGTTCCTACTATGTGTCATTCCTTCTTTAGTTAGGGTTAGTACAATAAATTAGTCTAAACTATCCAGCACTTAGCACTGTGCCTGGTGCAATATAGCAAATGCTAGCTGACTAATTATTAACACACAAGAAAATCAATGTGTTACCCTCTTCAAGTAACCTTCATATTTTAAGAGGGGCATTCTATGCCTCATCTGAAGGAGTGAACAATTATGAGATTTCAGATGCTAAGGCAATCATGTGTAAGAGAGATTTTGATGCCTAGGGAAGTTGGGGAATGCTTAAATCATAGTACATAGGTGGCTGGCACTACACCTATACAAAAAGCCAGTCCTACAGGGAAGTGGTAATTCATAGCCACTATGCATCCCACAGCTTTTAATCAATAATTAAGTTTCAAGCATAATTGTCTAAATAACTGGAAACAAAAACAAAAGTCTCGCTCCTAATCATAGAGATAGGACAATTTAGTGTAAATTCCAAAGACTGTTTTACTTTAGGGTGCTACTAAAAATCACCCTGGAAAAAAATCAAAGCTGCTATGTTTAATTACTTCTGGCTTCCTCTCCCAGCCTTCTCCTTACAAATGTAAATAACCTGCCTGTCCGGCTGATGCCAACACTAGACAAGGTTTGATTTTGACAGGTGACATTGTTGAGAGGGGGCAAATTGGAGTTTCAAAAGCTCAGACTCTGTGTAGCTGCACAGCGCCTGTTTTATTTCATCCTGTGTTGACACGGTACTATATCCTTTTTAGCATACCGCTAGGCACACAGTAAGTGGTAACAGGAAAAATATTGTCAAATGATAAAACACAGATGTGTCTCTATTTCAGAAAAACACTAAAGAAGTAGATCTTCAGCACAGCTTGAATTTCATTCTTGAAGACTGGCTGGTTGACTCAATGAGAGCCCCCAAAGACAATTTAGACAGGGAAGATTCCTTAGCCTTGTAAATCAGGGGAAATAGGTTCTAGGTTCACTGGATGATCCAAAGCTTTATGTATACGGTGTGGTGTAGTAGAAAGAGAGGTAGATTGGAACTGATAGGGCCTGGGTATGAGTTTTGACTCTGTTACTTACTAACTGTGTGACTATGGACTAGTCACTTAACTTTTCTGGGCCTCAATTTCCTCATCTGTAAAATAAAGGCACTGGACTAGATTGCTTCTAAGGTTCCATTTAGTTCTAATAATGTGGTCCTTTATCTGTGCTGTTTACCTTTACCTTGTTTTGCTCAAAGTAGAGAAGACACACATTTTCTATATCTCTGAGGCATGTTAAGGGTATTGATGAGATTACTGCCCATGTGTTATAGTGTTCTTTATTCCAAAGAAGTAAGGATCTGTATAGATTCAAAGCCTTATTGTTCCAACCTTCTACTTGTGATAATCACAGAGTTCACTTCACTGAGAACTTCTTGTGCTCTCTGTGTGAAGCCTTAAATTTACATAAGCATTTCAATATTGTTTTATGATCTCTACAAAGGTGGAAATTCCTAAGCTGAGCATCTGTCTGTAATGAAATGAATACAGGTCTTGGTCTCACCATCTGTGGCCCCTAAGTAAACATCTGATTCAGAATGAAATTAGTCAAGTATAGTGTGTCATCTCTGTTAGAAATCAGAGGGTCCTGTTTGTATGACTGAAAGGCATAAAACCAGGTATCACATGAAAAAAGGAAGCAGTCCTGGCTTAATGAGTTGTAACCTGTGGCGATTTTTCTGCTAACTGCTG
This sequence comes from Vombatus ursinus, assembly GCF_900497805.2. Lineage (NCBI taxonomy): Eukaryota > Metazoa > Chordata > Mammalia > Diprotodontia > Vombatidae > Vombatus > Vombatus ursinus. The sequence goes on from NW_020954704.1 coordinate 4,650,347, forward strand.
GCTCTTCTTAGCTTCTTCTTATTTAATGCCTAAACTCTTTGGCATCTCCCCACTGCTCTTTTGCTTTTTCCCCTAATCTTTGACAATGGCCCTTGATCCTCAACCCCTTCTGTTGACCCCAGCTGATGACAACTTCTATGATCACCTTTTTCTAATATTTAGTCTTTCCCCATCTACTAGTTCTTCCCTTAATGACTCTAACGATGTCCAAGACACCCCCACTCATCCTTAAAAAATGCTCAGTAGATTCTACTATCTCCTCAAGCTACTATCACACATTACTCATCTCTTTCTCAGCCAAACACCTGAAAAAAGCTATCTGTGCTTGCTGTCTCAACTTCCTCTCCTCTCACTAACTCTTCAAACTTTTACAATCTGGTTCCCAAAATCATCACTTGACTGAGACTGTGCTTTCCAAAGTTATCAATAATCTCTTGTCAAATCCAACATTCTTTCTTTACTCTTCATCCTCTTGACCTATCATTTGACATTACTGACCACCTTCTCCTCTGGGATACTCCCTTTTCTCTGGACTTTAATGATACTACTATTTCTTGGTCTCTTACTTGTCAAAACTGACATTTCCTTTGCTGGCTCATCATCCAGATCACAACCCCCAAATATGGATGTTGCCCAAGGGGATGCCCCAAGCCTCCTATTCTTCTCTCTCTACACTCTCTTGGTGTCCTTATCAGCTCCTGTGGGATACCATCTCTATGTCATTGACTCCATGATCTATAATAAGTCCAGTCTTAGTTTTCTGCTTGAGCTTCAATCCCAAATCATCAATTGGATATTTCACACCGGGTGTGCTAGGGACATCTTGAAACAAAACTTATCTTTCTCCTCCCAAACCCATCTATATTCCAAACTTTGTTATTTCTTTCAAAAGCACACCATACTTCTTTCAGGTTCACAATCTTGGCATCATCCTTTCTTCCTCACTTTCCCTCATTCTACATTTCCAATGAGTTACCAAATCCTGTTGTTTCTAACTGTAAATCATTTGATATTTCCTCTGTTCATATAATTATTATCTTATTTCAGGCTTTCATATGGCTTCCTACTTGGTCTCCCTGCTTCAAGTCTCTCCCCACTCCAATCTAATTTAAATGACTTAGTCAGGGTCACAAGGTAAGAAGAAAGCAGAACCAGGTTCTGAACCCAGGTTCTTTTACTCTAAATAAAGAACTCTTTCCAGTACACTATGGCTGAATCACCATTAATCAAGAATCTCTGATTAATATTAGGAAAATTTTAAATTGTGTACTAAGTGTTTTTAGTGAGGCTTTTATAAAAAAATGGTAATGAGAAGACAGAAGTAAACCTTTGAATGTGAACAAAAAGGTAACAAGTATAAGCCCATTGTCTCTGGGTGCTCCATTAGTTTAATGGTGAGCCTTTATTCTGAACTTCAACCTAAAACATTTCAAAGTATTCTCTGAGTCTATTTTTGGCTTTACAAAGTTTTTAAAATGTTAGTTTAAGTCAGGGGTGAGGAACCTTCGCCTTCAAGGTCACATGTGACCCTCTAGGTCCTCAAGCGCGGCCTTTTGACTGAATCCAAACATCACAGAACAAATCCCCTTAACAAAAATATTTTTATAATATATTAGTATTTAATAAAACAAATAATATAATATAATTCATATTACTATATTATTACATATAATACAGTATGATATAATATGATATAGTATAAGATAATATAATATCATATCATGTCATATAATGAAACATTTGTTCTGTGAAGTTTGGATTCAGTCAAAGGGCCACACTTGAGGATCTAGAGGGCCACATGTGACCTCAAGGTCACAGGTTCCTCATGCCTGGTTAAATTATTAGACTGAATAAAGTTTTACTTTTTTGTTGTTGAATTTCGGTTTGAATTCCCAAGTGATTCTACTATCAGTAGTGACACAACCTTTACCTTTGCATACCCTCCCTACTCTCCCATCCCCATTCTACTCACATTGCCTTCTTCAAGCTCCAGATACTTCAACAAGAGGGGATATTTTAGTATAAAACAGAATTAAAAAGGAACAAAATTCTTTTCTGTCCTAGATACGAATAAAATGTCAAAAGTCAACATATATTAATAGATATTCCCTCTCTCCCTACATATACTGATGTCTATCTGAACTGAGCAAGGCTATGGGAACAGAAAAAAAATTTCTTATCATCTGCCTTTCTAGAAAAAGTCTAAGACACTGTTTCAAAAAAAAAAAAAGAAAAAGTGGGGAGGGGCAGCAGGAAAGAGGAAGACAATGAATAGCTTTGTCTTTGTGGCCTCAGAACCTATCCTAGAACACGTGGTTAGATATAACCACATTAGAGCTAAGAGAGATTTTGGATAGATACTTTAATTTTACCTTAGAGTTTCTTATCATATACTCTTCTGGAACACAGGAAGCCTTGTTCCCATAAAATGATTTGTTCTTTCTCTTTCAGAGCTAGAAACCCAACATCTATACTCTAGAACTCTTCTCTGTTCAGGTGATACAGATACAGCTGTCATTGTATACATATTTGTTCATATGTAAATTAAATAATTCTTATGCAGTTGTCTCATATATGCACACTCTGATTTTATTATAAGCTCCATGAGGAAAGGGACAATTCTTTTACTTCTTCTGAACTTCTCTAGAGCATCTAGTAGGCCCTAAATAATTGCCTGCTGAATGGATGAAGCATGAACAAATAAATATGACCTATGTAGTGATGGAATAGAACAAAGTCCACAATAACTACCACTAAACTGAAATAGTCAATGGCTAGTCAAGCCTGATCCAATCTCTCCAAACCAAAACAAACAAATCAAGCTTGTAAACCTGATTATCTGCAATAACCAAACTAAATGATGATTGTGGGTACTGTTTAAATTTAACATACATTTTCTTGTCAGATAGTAATGTAATTGACTTGAAGAATTACATTTGCTTTTTTTTTTTCTTATGTCCTAGAAACAATCAAGTGAGGCAATATTCAAGTTAAGTCTCTCAGTATCAGCACACTGATGTGTGGCAAGGGAGAGTTGCATATTGACTCTATGCAAGAAAAAAGAAAAAAAGGAAAAAAAGAATTAAATGTACTTAATTACTTACTGCTTTTGTTAAATTCTTTAAACAAACCAAATACTTTAAACATTACACAATGACTAGCTTTGGTAGAAAGGTATTTACCTATTGCTTGCAAAATGACTAAAACAGTCAATGCTCTCAAATTTTATTGAATCTTTTCATTCTTCCATAAAAGATCATTACAGAACATCAAGAAAATTGTAACTGAATCATAACAACCAGCATTAAGTAAAAACAAAAATAAGCCAATTCCACTGGCTCTCAGATCAAACGAGCATAATGCACTGGGCACTTAGAAATTCCTCCTTGTTAGACTTACCTGGGATGAAAATGTACAGACTATGAAATCTGCCTGTGACAGAAAGTGTATATCCAAGATCACACCTCGTAGGGAATTTTCTGTGTATCGATTGTGTAGTCCAGCTGACCAGGATATGGAGTTATCACTGATAAATTCATAATTTGGGTACCTGAAAAAAAAAAAGGAATTACAAATATACTGATGGGTTATTTTAACATTCAGTTCAAGTAATCAACAAACATTTCATAAGTCACCTACTCTGTGCAGAGAACTGTGCTGGGTGCAGGGGCTAAAAAGTTAAACAGCCCCTCAAGGAACTTCCATTTTATTTTAAAGCCCACAACATCCTTTTTGAGAAGCGGATCCCTAAGCCTTTTGGGATGGAGTCTTTGGCATTCTCCTTAGCAAGGTTTTATATCTTTACCACCAAAAGGGGAAGATTTTAATCTTGACATTCAGTAGAGTAATCAATGAGCCATCTCTGAATTCATCATTGGGAGAGAAACTATCCTTGAATAACCAGAATATTAAAGAAAAATTAATGGTATGCCAAATAAATAACTCATTGGAGTCTTTTTTCCCAAAAAATTAAAGGGCTGTTATTTATTATTTTTGCCAGGTGTAATCTCCAACAGCCAGCCTTTTCAGCTTGCTTGAGCAAGTGACCTTTTCCTTTACTACTTAAATGCTTTGATAGAAAAGTTTATTGCAGGTAGTGCAGTAGAAAGAATCCTGGAACTGGAGTTGATGGACCTGGGTTCAAATCCCATCTCTACCAGGTACTACTTCTGTGATGTAAAGCAAGTCACTTAAATTCTCCGGGGCTCAGATATCTCAACTATAAAATGAAGGGGTTGGACTAAATGACCTTCCAGCTCTAAATCTGGGACTGTGTATTATGAACCCATCATAACATTTTGCAATTCACTAATTAAGTGTAGGAAGCTCTCTGAAAAAGCTTCTCATTACAGATCCCTTAATTGTGTTTAATAATTGACACCAGACACTTGTGGAAGGCACACAGAAACCCCTATGCTCTTCTCCCCACTGCTTCCCTGTGGGTCAGCGTGCTAAAAAGACATACAGACACCCCTAATTCAGGGAAACTGTACCTGGGGAAATCAAGATAATGACACTAATGACGAAGTACCCCTTTTCATGCCCAGACTTAGCTGGGTCTTACTCTTGTATCTGGAATAATTCAGCCCGCCAAAAAGGCACAGAAGTGGGCCAACCTAATTAAATTGAATGGACCTGATAATACCACCCACTACCAACTCCTTAAATATCCCTGGTAACACCTTTCCGTGGCAACTCATCTGTGAGCCGTTCAGTGCTGTCCACCATTATAGTGCTGAATCATCCAGCTACAATCAGGTTCACCACAACTATTGGTGAAAACTTTTAACTACTGGTGTTAAACTTTTACAGCTAGCACAACAGTGCTAATGGAAACACAGTGAACCAAATTTCCCCATTTTGCTCTGAGTATCTCTCGCCCTATTTTACTCAAACTGATAAAATAGGTCCTTGAAGTAAATGAGACGTTTGGAAGCTGTATTAACTGTCATAGGGTCCTATTCAGTAAACCTGGAGCAGTCATTTGGAGGGTGGTGCCTTATAGATTAAAGAAAGTTAATTCAGGTTTGAAACGTGGCTGTTACCTTATTTACCCCCAGGATAAAGTTTAACTACCTGAGTCTGGACCATTTCCTTTCCTTAACAACAACTTGAGTATTCTCTCCATTTCACTACCACTGATGAGCTTTCTCCCCATTGCCTTTCAGTGATAATGGCTGTGAAGGTAAAGCCTTTGAGCATTGCTTTAGACTGGCATTCACTGTATAGCTCCATTTGGCCTCATTATTTTTTAACATTTTGCCCACTATAGCTCAGACTTTGGGAGATGAAGTAAATGTCACACTTGTTCTGAAAAGAAAACAGCCAGGAAAGCTTTTAATGTGGTCCCTGTGAAGCTGCATACTCAGGAATGGGGCAGAAACAGCTCTAAATAAATATGAAAGGAAGGTTGTTAGACACATTGGAATTGGTTAGTAAGAGAAGTTATAGCATTTCCTTCCTAGAAGAAATATCAATCTTGCTAGTTGAACTTGGGTGCTGAGTGAAGACAAAAGAAGGGGTTATGATGAAACTTTGCCATCAAGTGAAATGATGACACTAATATCACAAGGGATCTGGTAACCAAATCAATTGAACTACATGATTAGAAGATCAGACTTCCACATACTAGAAACGACTTAATGGGGGACACTGACTTCTTTAAAATGACAAGGGAGAAAAACCAAAGAAAAGGAATGATGGGAGAGGAGGATTTCTTGTCTCTCAAGTGACAATATTCAATTGTCCGAATTTTGTTATAAGACAATGATAGGAAATGTTTTATTCTTTGCAAAGATGCATGCCAACATAGAAATTATTTTGTAGGTATACTCTACCTAAATTGTTCTAACACTTGTCATTTTGTGATAAGATTTTTAATACATTTTAATTAAACTTACTAAAGCCATTAAGCCCATTGCAATGTCATTTGGTCAATTACTTACTTATAGCATCATTCTTATGGGAACTGTCTCCTATAATGTTGTTTCTCCTAATGTGTTTTCACAGAACCAATGAAATGATGTTAGGTAGGGTAAGCCTGTAATTTAAGGATACTTTAGGTAACACAAAGTGACAAAGATTGTAAACCATATTTTTTTTCACAACTTAAATAACTTTCTCCTCCTCTCCAATCTAAAGAACTAGCTTAAGTTTGTAAACTGAAAACAGTTTGACTAGCCCTATTTTGCTAGTTCCATATGATAAAAGAAAAACCAAGCGTCAATTAAAATTAGTATAGTCCTTTTGATTCTGCTCATTTCTATGTCCTATTTATAAGATGCTAGCATACCCTTTTACAATTCTCAACTCCAAACTTGTAATCTAGATGCTTAGACACATCAAAGGAGAGATTCTTGAACCCATGAGATAAGTTTTTATTTTCTCCTGTCTTACCACCCAACTGGACAAAGTTGCTTTCATGTGTGTGTTCATACCTCATGTCTACTGGTTAGCAAAATCACCCTCAGCACCATCGTCATCACTATTCAGGGCACATCAGTAATAGTGGTTAATAATATGATTATTACAATGATTACTTACTAGTATCATTATTATAATTATTTAATGTCAATGTAATTATCATTATAATTGCTCTTTTAAAGTTTGAAAACCACTTTTTATAACATGTCATTTCAGCCTCAAAACATCCCTATGTGGTATATATGTAGATGTTTCTCCTATTTCACAGAAGAACCTGAGGTTCTCAGAGATGAAATGACATTGGGGCAGCTGGCAACAAAGAAGAGAGAACACTAGGCCTGGAATCACGAAGTCCTGTGTTCAAATCTGATTTCAGACACTCAACTAGCTCTGTGACTCTTAACTGCTATTTGCCTGTTTCCTCAACTGTAAAATAGGGATATTAATAGCACCTACCTCAAAAGTTGTGAGGATCAAATGAGTTCTTTGTAAAAAGTGCTTAGTGCAGTGACTGACATATAGTAGGTACTATATAAATGCTTATCACTATGTAAATGCTTGCTTGCTTCCTTCAGAGGTAAAAGCTAAACATAAATCCACTACTTTTCCCACTATACCATACTGATTCATATAAGATAAGGTGGTTTGTAATTTTTCCATTGCTCACACAATTTTGGGAGGCAGTATTATCCTGCATAGCCTTAAAAGGATTAGGTTTGACTCATTTCTTTGACTGGTTTTTAAACAGCTTTAATACTGTCCCACATCAGAACCACTTATCAAGATTAAGGACAGCCATCAGTCATCAACACAACCAAATTGAAACTTCCTTCACCAACAGTACCAATTTCTAACCTAGAGAATCCTAAGGCTTCCCACCCATAAAACATCATTTGCTCATCTACACTTAGCAACCAATTATGTAAAATCCTTACATGATAAATTTTATCCCTTTCCAAAAATCTATTTTAGGTGTCACATACTGAGCGTGAACAATAGAATATAATATGTTTGCTTCTGAATTTTCAGGGGCTATTATACGCATTATGTTTATTTCTTCCTCTGGTTCCTTGGCCTTGGACAGCGTATAAAAAGACAGCACTACTGAACTGAGGGTCAAATTCATGATTTGGTGTCCTGGAACAAAGGCAAAGCTTTTAAGGCTTGCCTACATCAATTTTTCTGAGAAACCTAAACCAGTGCTACAAAAGATTTAACTAGAATATAAGGAATAAAGGAAACAGAATTTAAAACACTATGGAAATCTTGGAGGAGATTGACAAGGCTAACACTCAAGAAAGTACAAAAGGGAAGAAAGGGAAGCATCATGAAATCACTGTATCATCTTTAAGCATGGAGAAATGTTACATGGATTCCTATACTACAGAGAAAAAAGGGAATATTCTAGCTTTATTTTTCTCACAATCAAAGTAAACACTGTCACCTATGTTACAAGGGTTAGCCTACTGGTGGAAGAATGTTGTGCTGCAATTACAGGACACTAGATGGAGCCTACAAAAATTAATTGCTTATATCCAAGCAATACATAAATTTAGTCTGTGTTTTAAAATGAAGGGCTATAGAGTATTGTTTATCCTTTCCTTTCACTAGTAACAGAACTGAATGAATTAAAAAATGTTTACAAAATTTTGTGTCCAAGACATGTATTTGATGCCAAAATTTGCCTTATAACAACATTTATAACAACTAGGCTAATATATTGTTTGGCCTGGTAATCACTTATTTGAAAAGATAACACATGGACCAAGCAGTAGACTTGGAGTCAGGAAGACCAGGGTTCAAATCCCACTTCAGACACTTACTAATTGTGTTATGTTGGGAAAATTACAAACTTTCTAGGTCTCAGTTCCCTCATCTGTAACATGAGGGGCCTGGACTTGATGACCATTAAGGTCCCATTAGCCCTAAATGTTTGCTCCTGTGACGTTTATACAACAATTTAGTACAGCAGCAAAACACAACAAACCAAAGTTAGAAGACTGGGTTTTAGTCCCAGTTCTACTGCTTTACTAGCCACAGACAAAGTAATTAGCATTTCGGAGCCTCAGTCTTCTTAACTGTAAAATGAGGGTAACAATATTTGTACCACCTACCTTGAGGGCTATTGTGAAGAAAATACTTACTGAATTATAACTTAAAAAAAACCTAGAAAACCAGCATAATTTAAAAAAACCCCAACTAAGTACAAAATAAATTCTGAAATTAAGAAAATTGAAAGCAAAATAAGAATAAATAAAAAAGCTTTATTTTAAAAAGCAAATAAATCATTAGCCAATCTAATTTAAAAAGAAAGGAAAACAAAACAGTCAATGTTAAAAAATGAAAACAGCAAAATTACAACAAAAGACTGATAAAGGAAATTATTAAAAATTATTTTGCCCAAAACTAATTTGTCCAATTCTGACAATTTAAATGAAACGGATATATGTCTAGAAAACTATAAAACACCCAGAGTAACAGAAAAATAAACAGTGAATTTACATAACTCGATTTTAGAAAAAGAAACTGAGAATACAAAATGAACTACTAAAGAACAAAAAACCTAGTACCAGATGGATTTTATTATTCAAAGAACAATTAATTCCAATAGGACATAAGTTTTTTCAAAAATTGGAAAAAGGATTCTATCAATTCCTTACATAATATAAATATGGTTTTAATCAGGGGAGAGATGAATCAGAGAAAGAAACCAATACATAAATATCCCTAATAAATAAAGTATAACATTTTTGTTTTCCTTTAGGAGGTGTGAAAAAGTTTTTCAGTCAACTTGATAGACTTGTATCATAGCTAGCCACTGGATGGCTGTAAAATGCATTCTTCTTTGGCCACCCCCCCCCCCCCCCCAAAAAGCAAGCTGCCCAGATTAAGAGTCAATCTAGGGTGAAGTTCTGACAAGTGAGAACAGTGAATTCAGGTACTAAGATCTTCTTCCTGACTATCAGAGTACCAATCTTAAGGAGCTAAAATCTGAAAGGTGGATGCCTTTGCTATGTGCAAATAGGCCACTTCATCTTATTGTCTCTGTTACTTGTCTCTCATGTGTGTAATTTCACTATGATGGTTGGGGGAAGACTCAAATGATCAAAGGGTCAGAATCAGAATCAGAAAATAAAGCAATCTTTTGTTAATTAAATGAAGAGCAAAATGATCTCTATAATATTACATCCTATATGTCTATTTTCTTCTTCCTTCTCCCTACTACCAGACAGCTTAAATAGCTTAAAAAATTATAGTTAAAAAAAAAACCACAATTCACTAATTTGGGGCTAATATGGGGCTGATCTGAATTAGTCAGACTGATTTATAGAATATCTTTACAAATTCAGTTTTCTTAGTTTCAACTACATGAAGCAACTTGAACTGCTTACAATATGTTGCCAAGAGAACTTACTTTAATGAAGGGCTTCTGGCTCATGTCATTCGAGGGCCAGGTGAACTAACAACGAATGCTGAGCCCAAAGAAGGAAAAAAAAAAACTTAAGTGAGGATATAATAATAGCCGTTTTCAAATGTCTAAAGGCCTTTTGTATGGAAGGGTTAGATTCGTTTTGCATGGCTTAAAAGTACAGAATAAAGAACAATGGGTAAAAGCTGCAAAAAGGCAAATGTAAGTTTGATATCAGAAAAGCCTGCATATCTCAAGAGGTAATGGTTTCTTCCTCAATGGGAGTCTTCAAGCAAAATCTAGATAACTACCTTTCAGGTATAATGTAGAAGGGATTCTGGTTCAGGTATGGGTTACACTAGAAGGTCTCTAAGTCATCCAACTTTGTGATTCATAAACAGTGCAAAAGTAAGCTTCAGTCTTCCCCAAAACTAGTCATCACAAATTATATTTTAGTAGTTTTCTTAAATAATTAGGACTTTTTTGTAGGGTATATGATTGATTGTATTCTCCACCAAACCATAAAACAGACAAATCTTTTCTTCCCTTTACTCTTAACAGACATGAAAGGTTTGTGTGTACGGTGAACATTTTCTTTATGCATCTGCTTAGCTAAATGTTTGAATATCTGACTGTCTATGTTAAGTTTCTAAGAAAGGAAGTTCCTAAAGCAGGGAATGGATATTTAAATGCTTTTGATGATGATTATGACACAACAATATGGCCTAACATATTTCAGATTCATGATTGCAGAAAGTATCATACATTACTGATAAGGACCCAGATAAATATATGTGTACACATATGCTTTAAAAAATTAACATTCAAGAATAGAGTTTCTTTTCAACTGGAAGAACCATTTGCACATAAATATCACTACATTTGAAAATTCAGCTTGTTTAACTTACTTGGATTTTGCCTCCTTCAATAAAGAAGGATCATCTGTGGCCAAATAAACTCTTTTTTTGTCCACATGCATTCTACGTTCAAGAAGCTGGAAATGCTCTTCTACATGCACCATGTATTCCTCAATAGGATGGAACGCGGCTTCTGTCCCCACTTTGTCTGTACGTCGGACATGAACTCTAGAGAGACAAAACAAGGAACTCAGACTCTGCTACTCAAGTTTGTTGGGAACTTGAAAAGCATTTTACATCAGAGCTCTAACACACTGATTTCTCAACATAGCTGCAAAGAACACTGAACAACGGCTATATGAAATGAAAGAGGAACTACAGGAAAAAAATCAGTTCCATAAACTACTTTCTGACAGAAAAATTAATTAATGAATAAGAAACCTAACAGTTGGAAGTCGCTTATTCTGACTTATACTTCTGTTAATAGTGATTTGGAGCAATCTTTCATATAACTAATAGTTTGCTATTCTCTTACAAACTTTATTATTATTATTATTATTATTACTATTATTTTTTTGTCTCACATCATTGTATTACAAATTTTTTAAAAAGAATTATTTGACTGTGTATCTACTGGGAAAAGAGCTTTTGGTCTTATATATCTGTGTTAATTACCTATATATCTTGGATATCCAACTTTTTTCAGATATATTTGCCACAAAGATTTTTTTTCCAAGTCAACAACTTCCCTTCTAATTCTAGTTGTGTTGACTCTATCAGTGGGAAAGCCTTTTCAATATCATGAAATCAAAACTATTCATTTTACCCTTTGTAATCATATCTATCTTTTGTTTGGTTAAGAACTCCCTCTAGCCACAGTTGCAAAAGGTACAGTTGCTCTTCTAAATATTTTATGGTGTGATCTTTAATATTCAGGTCCCATATTTATTTTGAGCTTATTGTGACATAAGGTACAAGATACTGGGCTAAATCTAATTTTGGCCAAACTGCTTAAGGGAGGTCTTTCTCAAGTAATTTATTTTCTCAGATTAATTGAATGCTGAATTTGTTTGACTTGTTTTAAGAGTCAGAAGATCAGAATTCAAATTCTGATTCTGCCACTTAACACCTACGTGACCTTTGGCAAATCATTCATCTAAAGGCTTCAGTTTCTTCATCTGTAGAAGGGTGAACGAGATGGTTTCTGAGGTTCCATCTAGCTTTTTTTAATTTAGCTTATTTTTTTTTAATTTAGCTTAGTGAAACTATTGTCTCAATTCATTGCTTTACTGAATTTTTTTTTGAGGTTTTCTGTGTAAACTACATGTCATCAGCAAATAAAGGTGGTTTTTATCCTTTTTTTTGTCCATTTTTAGGCCTTTAATGTTTTCCACTTGTGTTACTGCTATCACTAGAACCACGTCCAAAACAGCAGAAAAAGGATGTATCTTTGCTTCATTCCTGTACTTACTGGGAAATTTTCTACTGTTTCCCTATTGCATATAAGCCAACTTTTGGCTTTTTAGATTAAATGATTCATGGTAAACTTTATATATTAAACACCAGTACAACCAATGAGACTTGCTTTGTAACTATTTACATTTAAATGAATAACTTCAATTTCTAAACTGCTATAACTTTTCAATTATACTCGTTTTTTAGCCTTTTATCACTATAAGGTCATTCTCCTCATTTACAAATGAGCGCTTTGCACTGAGGAGTGCTGTTTTATGAGCTAATCTTCTCTGAATTCTGGTCTGCAAGAAATAAAGCTCCTTCTTCCTGGTTCTCAGAAACTAAAGAAAACAACTGAGAGAGTGGGTAATTCTCAACACTTAATAATTCTACTTTTTCACTATTCTTTTGTAGTGTTTCTTTATAATGTTCAAGAGGGAGAGGAAAAAACAATTGAGAGATCATGATGGTATGGCACTATGAGCTGAATGATATCAAGAAAAGAGGAAAGGATCCTAAGTTGGTGATATGATATTGATGCTTTCCATTTACCCTTGTGAAATAACCAAACATGTTGGCTAAGGGTGTCAACACACAGCTGTGAGGCAGGGAATAGCTCAATTGAATTTATATTTTAAAACAAATACTGGAAAAATCTGTCTTTTAGAAAATACATGAATCATTACCTGTTAAAAAAAAAAAAGAGGATTGGACTAAATGATCTTTAAAGTCCCTTCAAGTTCTAAATCTATGGGTCTACGAATTGAATTTAAGTGGTTTTTTATTAAGGAAATGTGCCACTGAACAAAGAGTAACCTTATATAGGTCAGATCTTGCCTGTAGGCTATACCTCTGACATCCCAACTCTAAGATCTTCATTAGATTCCTTCTTGCTTTCAAAATTTCCTGACACCTCTACCTTAACATAAACATAATAATAAGTAAAGGTATATGTAGTGAATCTGAGAGGACCCTAGAGATTTTTTTTAACGTAACTTGAATAACTTATTTTTTACATTACTAAAAATATGCCTTTTCCTTAAAGCAACCTCGAGTGATGAGGACCACAAAACAGAACGTTAACAATATTAAATCACTATAAAGTTTTTTAAAACCCACTTATTAATTGCTTACCGTGTGCTAGGGATATAAAGAAAGGCAAAACCAGTTTCTGTACTCAAGATCATGGTCTACTGGTGGAGACATTTAAATAACTAGGTATATACAAGATAAAAACTGAGTAGATGGGAGGTAATCTCAAAGGAGAGTGGTCACTAGCAGCTGGGGAGGATCAAGAAAGATCGCTTACAGAAGTTAAGACGTGAGCTGAGACTTTCAGGAAGCCTGGGAAACTAAGAGTCAGTGGTATGGGAGATAGACAGCAAACAGGCACAGATAGGAGATGGAATGCTGCGGGCAAGGGCAAGTAGGCCTGTGTATTTGCAGGGGAATACTAGTTTATTATTAGAAGATCACAGATGGAGGGCAAGATGGAACCTCAGAGACCATCTCGTCCCCCCTTCTACAGATAAAGAAACTGCAGCCCTTAGCTGAACGATCTGCCCAAAGTCACAGAGGTATTAAGGGGCAGAATCAGGATCTGAATTCTGATCTTTTGGTTCTTAAAACAAGTCAAACAAATGATATAAAGATGACAGCCTTACTTCATGGCCTCATTAGGTTAAGACTGATTTCATATTTTATCCCACAAAATATTCCTCTAATTAATTTCTCTAGGAAAGGAAAAGCACTCTAATGCTATGGCCCCTCCGAGTTCTAGTGCCAGGTCAGGGATAATAATTAGCATCTCAGCTGTTCTAGAAACATGCTGGGGGTGGATGATTATTTCAGTAGTGATCAGATGCATGACACATATTTCTTAGTTTCTTGGTAGAGTTATCAAAGGGCACTAGATATCCCCCAAATCATTGTAAATTCTGACACAGTTCAAGATATGAACAATCAAATCGCATTCTTACCCGATAACTGGATGCTTGAAACCAAGCTTTTTGGTGGCCTCTTCAATTTCCTTTTCTAACCAAGGCTGTGGACGGATTAAGTATTTGACAAACTGGGAAACCCACCACACGGCAGGATCTCCATGGACCCGCACAAGTCGATCTGCAAGGTCTTCTGGAACAGCCAATGGCAAATAGGGTGGCCGTGGATGAAGGCTGTCAACAATGGGAAGCTCTACCACCTGAATGTTTTGGTCATTTATCTCACCTACAAGAGAAGACCACAACATACAATGAACCTCAATGGCCATGCCATCCTAGTGACTTACTCAAAGACATAATCCAAAGCTTGTATTGAGCGTTCAAAATTGTCAACATAGGGTATTCACATGTTGCCAGTGGGGACAGAGGACTTGGCAAGGTTCTGTTTTTTGTTGTTGCTGTTTTTGAAACACAAATATGCGCACTCTCACTAGCTTGCAATTTATCAGAGTAAGGAGCTTTAAAACTAGAAAATGGGAAGCAAAGGGCACAGTGATTCTTGCAAATCATTACTGTCTGGGGTTGCCTAATGGTTCCAATTGTAAGCCAAGCATCTGTCTCTATTTAAAGGAAAAATTATTTTCCTAAAAAATAACTGGATAATCCTGAAGCATCTCAGTACCCAAAGAGAATCACTTTTGCACAAACCAGTCTTTAGGGCTTATTTCTTAATGAAAACAATAAAATCAGTGTTGATTGTGTATTGATCTCCCTGACATTTGAAAGTTAGGATAGCAATGAGACATTCCTTTTGTAGTAGGTTACTTCTTTCAGTTTCTAGCCCTCATATGCTATTAAAGGTACTGCCACACAATGAATTTTTATAACATAATGTTAAGTAAATACAAGCCAAAATGAGCAGCCAGGGTCCCCAAAGTTGATATTACATATTAAAACTATAACAATAATAACTAGAAGACACAAAGATACCAATAGAAAGATTTAGAGTATTAAATGTACTGAATTAAATTTGCAGTAATGAAAGATATTAACCTGAGCATACAAAATAATTTCAGTTAGGATGTTGTCATTCTGCATAATGAATTAGAATCACAGTTAATCATTGGACTATTAATGAAAGAAAGCATCTATATCAAATAAACCTTAATATTTAAAATGTATACTCCATCAAAATAGGCCACAGACTTCAAATTCCATTTTTCTGCACATTCACAAAACGTTTTGAAAAATATCTAATGATCTAGCAACATGGTCAGTCAAGCCAACAGTTTAGCTAAAAGAAATAATGCTTTGCATAAGTAAGAATTAAAATTATCTACTTAATATTTTCACTCACATTCCAGCATTTCAGGACCCTTGTAAACAAAGTCCTTGAAATATGACATTTGTTGCATCAATAAAAGGCAGGTGGCAAGAATTTACCATTGGTATCACACAGTTCACTAGTTAAAGAAGAGCCTGCTTGGCACATCTATTAGATGAGAAGCAGTAATTAAGATGGTTCAGCAGAAGAGTAAGATGCATTTTTCAATTATGTCACTATAACCAGAGTCATCCTTGAGGTATGGCAAGATGGACAATAATTGGAATATGGAGGTGACTCTGAATGCAGATAAATTACTCTACTATTCCCTCCCTTCCAAATGAAGTGAATCTCCTAGGAGAAGGAAAAGGAAGAAGAGAAAAAAGAGGAGGAGAAGGGGATAAGCATTTATATAGTGCCTACAAAACATCAGCCACTGTGAAAAGCACTTTTTACAATTATCTCATTTAATCCTCAGAACAACCTTGCAAGGGAGGTGCTGCTATTATTACCCCCATTTTACAGTTGAGGAAACTGAGGCAGAGGTTAAGTGACTTGCCAAGGGTCATACAATTAGTTAAGTGTCAGAGGCTGGATCTGTATTCAATGTTCTTGACTCTAGGCCCAGTGTTCTACAGGAGGAGGAGAAGAAAGAAGAGGAGGAAGAGGGGAGGAGGAGGGAAAGAAGTAGGAAATGGGGGAGGAGAAAGTGGAGGAAAGGGGGGAGGGAAGAAATATTTCCTATGAAGACTATAGGGATGTGTGGGAGGACATACACACTGCTGCAAAGTGGAATAAGCAGAACCAGAAAACACACACACACACACACAATAGTAGCAACATAAAAGTAAAGAACAATCAAGTAACTAAAACTGAATGTTTTGGAATTACAATGACTTAAATCTGGCCCTAAAAGGTAATATGAGAATATGCCTTCCTCTCCTTTGTAGGAGCAGTAGCCTATGAATGCAGGATGTTGGACTTGTCTGATGTGTTGGTTAGTTTGCTTCTTTGATGGTCTTTGTTAGCAAGGAATTACTCTCAGGGGAGTAAGGGAAGGATATATTGAGAGATGTCAGTGATACTAAAAACAAAACATACTAATATAAACATTTCTTACAGAAAAAAATTTCCCGTAGCTATATGTGTGAAAAGTGTATAATCTCTTGCCTTTTAATTTTTTTTAATGGTATGAACTTTTATATTTAGGTCACATATCCCATTTAAGCTTACTGCAGAATATTGTATAAGTTTTCAGACAATGTAATTTCTGTTGAACTGCTTTCTTGTTTCAGCAGTCCTTGTAAAATGGGAAAGATTTCTCTAGTAATTTATGTTCTTGTGTTTATCAAACTTTGTAGATTATGTGTTTCTTGCTTATCCAGTCCAATGATCTACTTATGTTTTTTAGGTCTTCCTTTATGCTTCCTTTAGTTGTACTTTTTCTCGTTTTTAACCTTGAGATTCTAGACCTTTCATTTTTCCAAATGAATTCTGCTACTATTTTGGCTAGTTCTAAAAAGTGTCTCCTTGGTAATTTTTTGGTATAGTACTAATTATGTACATTAATTTGGATAATGTCATTTTCATCATATTGAGACATTCCAACTATGATCACTAAATATTTTTTCATTTATTTAAAAAACACTATTCATGCTATTTATATAAATCCTATGTGTGTCTTAGTAGGATGCTAGACGCTTTATGTATTTTGGAGAATAGCAATTCATTTATGGCTAGCTTGATTTATTTTCCTGATAGCAGACTGTTTACTACCTCTAATTTTTTCATTCTTTCTTTTTTCCAGTTCAGATACAAGTATGATGCTAAATTTTCCATGCCCCTCTCCCACCAACTTCATCCATTCTTCTATTTTGGTGATATTAATTTGAAATACCCTTTTGCTAGAAGTGCCATTATACCTCCCCTCCCCAATTCCTTACCCCTTCTAGGAATCTCCAGAATCAGTTCCCAGGAATGCTGATTATCAAAGGAGGCAACAGGGAAGAGCTATATGACCCTGGCTGGGGTAGGAAGTCTCATTCTTTTTGTTTTCATTTATTAACTTATTCTGTTTTTTGGGGGGATCACTTTAAGTTTTATTGATGTGCTTTATTTTTATATTACATATACTTAACTATTACCCCCACTTTTTGAGAGGTCTCTTGTAACAAAGTAAAACTGTTAAGTAAAACCAATACGGTGACCTCATGTGAAAATGTATGCAATGTTTCACATCTCTATTGCCCCCACCTCCCTACTAAAAAAAAAAATAACAGAAACCTATTTTCTATCCTCCTCACCTCATTGGAAAGAAAAAGGAAAATTAAAAAAAAAAAAAAAACAAATTTCTTTAATGCATAGTTAAGCAAAATATTGGAATGAATTAATTACTATTGAGATTAATGACCCTTTCTTGTAGAAGCTGCTCCCGTGAAATGTATAATGTACTCTTCTCCCTACACTAAAGAGCAATATTCATAGTAAAACCCTCTTCACACCCTCTTTTGCCTTCAGGGTTACTACAGAATGTTGACATATCACTCACTTTCTGGGGCCATACTAAACCCACACTCTTCATACAGTCTCTTTTGTTTTCCTTATTCTCCCACAATCCCAAGGGGAAGGGTAGAAACTGAAATCCTCTTCTGTAACTTTCCATCTGAGTCTTGATCAGTCATCTCTTGACCTCTCCTACCCTCTTCTTTCCACATCTGAAATAAAATCCTCTGTATGACCCTACCACCTATAATGTTAATATATTAATCATGATATAGGATTTTTGCCTTTAAATATTAGTTCACTTCTCTCACCTATTTTTTTTTAAATGAATGAATAAAAGCACACTGACTAAGCAATTATTCTGTGCAAATCACTCCTGCTCTTAAGGAGCTCATATTCTAATAGAAGATACATATAAGGTTTGGCTACAAGTCATTATACCTTTATCTTCTTACAATTTTTAGTCCATTGATGCCTTTTGTCTTCTCCCTGTCACTTAACACAAACAAGAGTATTCCTCCATGCTACATTCATGTCCCTGTAGAGTATGAGACGTGAAAATAAACATGTCATTTTTTTCATTACTATTTGAAAGTATAATTTTTTTTTCATTTTTGTTAGCTCATATTTTGAATACCTTGCTCATTCCTTGAATATCTGGAAAAAATGATTTAAATTCTTCATTTTTATTGAAAATCTTATTTTCTTCTTTCTTTTTGATGTTTAGATTCAGTTTTGTGGGATGTTATTTTTTTGGTAACAGATTGCTCTTCAGAATTTTACATCCAAATCGTTCCTCTTATTGCTTGTAAATATGAAGTAATCCCATGCTGTTCTGATTGTTTCTACTTGGATTTTGAAGTTGTTGGGGTTCCCACCCCCCATGCTACCTGAAATATTTCTGAACATTTTTTCTGTATGACTGTTTGGAGTATGGTATTTAGTTGTTCTTTTTCATATTTTTCTGTAAAACTTACAATCCTTATGTTACTTTTATCTCTATTTCATTATTTTCCTTCTATCTTTGCACTTTTGTTTTTTTTTTTCCCCCTTTCCAAAGGATTTACCAATCTGTGATATGTTCAAATTTCTCTTATCTCTCTTTGGTTAGACTTGCTGATTTCACTTTCAAATGCTCCAATTTCTGTTTCCTTCTTTGATATTTTCATTTGATTCTTTAAATGCTCTTTTGAATCATTCAGTTGCTCCACTGTCATTTCAAGAATCCTTGTCAAATTTGAGTGATTTTAAATTTCCTCAAGAGATTTTGTCTTTGTTTCCTTTGTTTTAAAATGCTTTTCACTGAGATCTTTCCTCCAAATACATGTTTAATTCTCCAAAGCTGAAGTTTTGGACTGTCTTTATCAATCACACTGTTGTTGATTTTTTCCCTCCAAACATGGTGTTCTTGTTCTAAATGTGTTTTACTGACAGTCTTTTCTCTTTATAATGCCCCATTTCATGCCCCTCTCCTAGTCCTTTTTTTCAGATGTCACTTTCCACTGGTTGCTTGGGGCCTGCTTTCTTCAGAGGCTGACCAGGTTGACCTCTAGGTAGACTACCAGTGGCCACAGTAGCAGGGCGTATTCTCTATCTTCAGGCATCCCACTCTTCTGAGAACCACTGTTCTTTCTGGAACCGGCTTTCATTAGTCCCTCAGCTGGCCCCTGGGGACTGGTCATAAAGGGATTGGGGTAGCTGCCCCTAGGACACTGCTGATTGGGAAATTTTAAGAAACCATTGCAATTTTTTTGGGGGGGGGGTGGGTAGTCTCTTTTTCTCATTCTATTAACTGACTATTTCTTCCTTTGCTCTATTAACTTTAATCAGTGGTGCATTTCTGGTTTCTTTCCTCTCCCACTCTCTTTTCCCTTAGGTTCTACACTTTTTTCTCCACAAATTCTTACCTTTCCTTCTTCTCAGGACTTAGAAATAATCTGATTCATGGACTACATCTTCTTCTAGCAGCGAGCTTCTCCCTCAGACATTGCCACAGGGTTAACTTCAAAAGCCAGATGGCTAAAACCACAGAAGTTTGGTATAAATGCAAGCTGAGGGGGTATGGAAGGGATGCTGGAAGCAGCAGGAACACCAGGAATGATGGGCTGGTCAGACAGTCTTTGGTTTTTCTGCAAGAATTCCATTGTGGTAAGTCCTTTCACTTATCCTCTTTTTATCAATAACTTTTCTGAAATTGGGAACTTTTAAGTTATATAACTTTTTAGTTACATAATTTGATATGGTGGGGGAAGACCTGTGCTTAGAGAACCTCTCAATCCAATATATTCCGAGGATTCTTCCTGGGAATACTTTCTTCATTTAAATGCAGACAGATGGAGTTTTGCATTCCTTTTCAGTGAATTTGTAATGACCCCTTTTGATCTCTTCCATTATTTGTGACTAAACAAACTCTTCAAAAAGACCACCTATAATAGGTGCCTCTACTTAACCCCTTATACTTCAGACCTTATCATTCCACAAATTGTTCTCCCTAAAGTTACCAATGATCTCTTAATGCCCAATTTTTTTCTTTTCTTTCTTTTTAAAAAATTTATTTTATTCTGATCTGAACCTTTCTTTTCTTTCTTTTCCTTATTTATTTTATTCTAAACTTAAGAAAAAAATAAGCATCTCCATAACATAACAGAATAGGAGAAAGAAAAAAAAAGATGGTTGACCTTTCTGCATTTTCTGACACCACTAATCTCTATTTGTTGCTTCTTCTCTCTGGGTTTTCAGGATATCACTGTCTCCTGGTTCTTCTTCTACACCAATATGACCTCTCTGTCTCCTTCACTGGCTGGATCCACCTTTAGATCTTGGCCTCTAATTGTAAGTGTCCCACAGGGTTCTGTCCTGGATCCTCTACTCTTTTACCTCCACACAGCTTTACTTGGTGATCTCATCAACTCCCATGGATTTAATTATCATCTCGATGCCATCTACCCATCCTGATCTCCAGTTTTACATCTCCAATTGGATGTCCAGTAGAAATTTTAAACTCTCAACATGTCCAAAACTTAACTCATCATCTTTCCCCCAAACCCTCCCCAACAACTTCCCTATTACTTTAGAAGGCAACACACCATTCTCCTAATTCCTCAGACGTGCTACCTGCATCATCCTCAACTTCTCACTATCTCTCATCCCCCATATCCAAATTCTTGCCAAGCCTGTTGATTTCATCATTGTAACATCTCTCGAATAAGCCCCCTTCTCTCCTCTAACACTACCACCACCTTGGTACAAGACCTCATCACCTCATGCCCGGATTACAGCAATAGCTCGCTGGAGGTTCTGCCTACCTCAAGTCTCTTCCCACTGGAATCCATCCTCCATTCGGCCACTAAAGTGGTTTTTCCTAAAGAAAAGGATTATGTTGCCACACCTCACTCAATAAACTTCAGTGGCTCCCTACTGCCTCCACTATCAAATACAAAATACTTTTTTTGGTATTTAAAGTCCTTCATAACCTAGACCTCTCTTACCTTTCCATTCTTCTTATATCTTATATCTCTTTAATCCAGGGACAGTGATCTCCTGGATGTTCCATGAAAAAGACATTCCATCTCTTGGTTCTGGGCATTCTCTGTGGTTGTCCCCCATACCTAGAATGCATTCTCTCCTCTACTCCACCTACTTACCTCTCTGGCTTTAAGTGCCAAACAAAATTTCCTCTTCTGAAAAAAGGTTTTCCTCACCATTCCTAATTCAAGCACCTTCCCTCTCTTTCCTATTTATGAATTTCCTATATATCCTGTTCATAGTTTTTTTTGTACATGTTAATTTGTTCATTATCCCCCCCATTATACTGTGAGTTCCGTGAGGGCTGGGACTGCTTTTTTTTGCCTCTTTTTGTATCCCCACCCCTTAGCATAGTGCCTACCACATAGTAGCCACTTAATAAATACTTATTAACTGACTGACTGTTAAATAAGAATGTGGCTGAGATTAGTAAACAAATTTCTACAAACCCTTAGTAAACTATGTGGCTTCCAATTATAATAAGGCTACTATTAAACATCAATGCAGCTTAATGACTGTGTTTAGAAGAAGAACAGCAGTTTTAAGACAGAAATGAATTAAGAATGCAGTCAACATCAATCAGAATTCACTGAGGGAAATGGCTATTTATCCAGCATTCTTGTTTCTCTACATACAAAAAAAATTAGGTCTATTCAATTTTTCCCAGGGACATAATACAAACCTGCATCTACAAAAGATCATTTATCATATGTCTCCAATTCTTCAGGAAAGAAGGAGGGATAGAGAGAAGAAAGGAAAGAAGGAAGGAATTTTCCCCCAGAAAACCAAGAGATCCTAGAGCACCTTAAGAGTCAGACCAAATGGGCAGGTTTCATTAGTGGTAAATGACCAAAAAAAAAAAAAAAACAAAACCAAAAAACAAATTGAGAAATATTTGTCAACCTTTTTTGGAAAGTTTCAAAACGCCACTGATGTTTGCTTGATTTTATTTCCTCCTCTCTGAAATATACCTAAAACAGGAGTTCTTAACCTTTATAATATCATAGACCTCTTTGGCAGTTTGTGAAGTCTATGGACTTCTTAAAATAAGGTTTTTAAATGCATAAAAAAAAGTAGGATTACCAAGGAGACCAATTATATTGAAATAATTATCAAAATTATAATAAAAACAACTTACAGGACCAGGGTTAAGAACTCCTGCCCTAAATATATTAGGTAATATATTTCTCTGAAATTAGCTGCATTTACCATTGTATGTGATATAAATCAGGGCTCTTTAAACTCTTTCCACTCCCAACCCTTATAACAGGGACCCTTTCCCCCTTTAAGCAGCATTTATTGGTGCTGTGTGGCCTGAGGGCATGCGCAGTACAAAGTGCACACGCTCTGTGTTCAGAACCAAGGCTACAGTGAAGTTGTACAATGCAACATGGGCAAGCACTGGCAAAAACACCTCGGATTCATTACACATTTGATTTTCAACTAATGTTTGGTCATTGCATGTTCACAAACCTTTTGCTGTTGCCAAATTTTTCATGACTCCATGGGGTCATGGCCCTCAGTTTAAGAAGTGTTGAATTATAAATAAACATTTTGCATTACTTCCAATGTAACTGACTGAGGGTTTACCTACATTTTTTTCTATTTGGTGGCAAATTATCATAGACTACAGCAGGCTGGGTTTGGCAAACTTGAGGCCTGCAGGCCAAATCTGGCCCACCACCTATTTTTGTATGGACCATGAAATAAATGATTTTTACATTTATAAATAAAGAAAAACGTCTGATGGCTGGTTGGACCTAAGACACAGACCACAGTTTGCTATCCTCTGGACTGGAGGAAAGTATTCAAGTTTTAGCTCTAGAAGAAACTAGCTGTGTGACCCTGGGAAAGTCATTCTTCCTCTCTTGGCCTTGGTTTCCTTGTCTGTAATTGGGATTGATAACTTCCAAGTTTTCTTCAGCTCTAAAATTCTAGGAATATTAGAAACTTAACTAGGAAAACTCTACCAGACATTTCCTAGAAAAGGCAGAGCTACAAGTCATTGATATAAATAAATGGCTGGTTGCAAAATTCACTGACCTCTGAACGAGTTATTCTATTTTGTCTTGTGATACAAATGATGGCTAATATTCCCAAGCCAAGGAAATTAACCTAAAATGCCCTCAACATTAAAATTTTAAGCACTGGTTCTCAAACTGTTTGGTTACACTCTTGAAAAATTACTGAGGATTCCCTCCCAAGAGCTGGGTTATGTGTATATCAATATTCACTGCATCAGGAGTTAAAACATCTTAGCATTATCATGAAAATAGTTTCAACTTCTCAGACCCCCAAGAAAGGATCTTAAAGAAACTGAGAAGTTTGTCAAGCATATTCCATGCTAATTTGACAAATTACTACCTTGATATTTAAATCATTTGGGAGCTATCATGTATTGATATTTTAATTATCTGATAGTTATTTAAAATATGGAGAATGGAAAGGAGGCATCTGGGCCACATTCCTTTTATTTTTCATTCCATGTAGCTGAAGATTTCTTCTTAGCCCTGAATGAGCCACTGTTGCCGGTCATATGAATTCCATCACTGCTCTACTTAAACAACAACCCAAAAAGCTATTACCGCCAGTTTGAAGCCTTCACCCAATCAAGTGAGAAGTTCTCAATTCAATCAGATGAAACACAGTGTAGCGTTTGTGACATTCTTAAGAATTAGCATATCACCCAGTGGGAGCGACTGTGCAGAATCCTCATGAGGGACTTTCTGTTCTTGCTGGCAACTGCAAATGCAATGCAAAGACATTGGGTTCATGGTTCACTGACCTCAATGATATTCTCTCCACTCTGGAAAGTGTGTTATGAGAATGGCTAATGCAAAAATGTGCATTCATCTTGGTGAGTTATTCAGTCCAGGGTAGAGTTGTGTCAAAAGAAACCAACCCACGAGGTCTGCTTTGCTTTGTGTAGCTAAACAGTATTCGTATAGCCACTCTTAAGGCTTCTGAAGCAAATTTAGGCATTTTACTTTAATATATAAAAGTTACTCTGCCAAGCCTCTTGTTTCACTAGACAGCTTGCTTATAAAGGGGCCATTGCCAACAATCACTTGGATTAATCTCATGGAAGAAAGCCATCCCAGCCTATGGCGAGAGGCTTGGGGAGCTTTTAAAATTTTAGCTCTTTCTCCTAACAGCCCCTCCTCTCTTCTCAGGCTCCCCTTCTGGTCCTAAAAGAGCCAGAAGCAGCATCTTCCCCCACTGGCAAGACATAGTAGGGTAATGAACAGAAAGAGGGGGTTGAGGGCTAGGAGGGATGGCAGCCTTAATTTCATAAAAACTCCCAATAAACAAAGGTATATGGGCATGTCTGGGTGTGTGTTTTCTTTTTCCTCTTGCTCCTTTATCATGGTTCACCTTTCCCTGAATAAAGCTATGAGGAGGAGAGAATCTACTAGGATGATCTCCTTTCTATCTAAAGTTTCTACACCTTTGTCACAGGTCACTGAGAGGTAGAAAAAGTATTGGCATTAAGAGTGCTATAAAGGATCACATTGGTAGGAGGGTTTAATACTAAATGCTAATTTTATCTTTTTTTTAAATTTATAAATTACCATCACTTAGGACAATATTGACTTTAAAGCCTCATGATGAACACACTCATGATCTAAACAACCTATCTGACCAAATCGCTCCCTAAAATCTTGACAATACTAAGGAAAGAAGAAAATGAAAAATCATACAAAGGAAACGAGAGATAAGAACAATGACATCTTTGTGGATAAGAGTGATGGAAGAGTACTTACTTATTTTGTCCATGAGTAGGACCACCACCAAATTAAACCTACCATGAATGTGGTACTGTGTAAGCTGTACAAAATGAAACTAAAACTGAGGTGTGGTGGGGTCAGCAATGCCCACAGACCACACAGCAGGCTGATGGGCCAGGCTCCTCTCCCAAGAAGTGGCCTATGCTACCATACCAACCACGCTGATGTCTTCCCTGCTCCCACCATGATTCCACATGCCCAGCTCCTCTGAGCTCTTCTATGTCTGCCGCCACCTCTATTTTGGAAGGAAGAAGACAGTAAAGGCACTGGCTTTAAGTGCCAAACCACAGCTACTGTCGTCAGTGCTGCTGGCAAATTGGCACACACCTCACACGTCTCCTTCTTTTGCCTTCCAGAGTGGCATGAATACCTTACAAGGTTGCCAAAGCCTGCTTCCACTAGTTTACAATCCATAGCTACAGGCAGCAAAGCTTAGAGAAACATTACAAACACACAAAAATACACTTTTCAGAGTTTGCCATTTTGTTGTGGTGGCTAATCGAGTTCAATTAGTTGAAGTTCATGGAAAGGGTAGGAGAAGAAATGAGTGTAGGGGGCCATAAATGAATTTTTTTTAAAAGATTAAAAGTGCACTAAGACTTTTGGGACACTCGTATAAAGGGAAACATGACTGGGAAAACTATGAGAATAAAGAAAGAAGGAATATTTGATATAATTTGAGGAATGTTTTTACCCAATACTGTCTGAGGATGAGGACAATACTTCCTATCTGTACACTGCTTTATAAATTAATATTTCAAAATATTTGTGGTTCAGCTGATTTCAACACCCTCCATTGAGCAGTTTCATGAACTGCTCTTTGACTGAACCTGTAATGTCACTGACATAGTTCCCTGTGTCAAATGGAAATTCCCTTCACTGACACAGATCTGTGATTCATCTGTAACTCAGTCTTAGAAATTTGCTTTGGGGAACTGTAAGGTTAACAGTACAGTGTCTGGTACATAGTAGACATTTAATAAATGCTTATTGACTGACTAAATTATTTTCCCTTAGTCACAAAGACAATAGGATCATAGATTGATAGCTAGGAAGTCAATCTTGCCCAACTCTTTCATTTTACATATGGGGAAACTGAGGCCCACGGAGGTTATGTGACTTGCCTAAAGTTCTACGGGCTCTAAGTAGCTGAGTTGTAATATGAAGGCAAAACCTTTGATTCCAAATTCGGGGCTTTTTCTACGATACCAAAATTATTTAAAACCTGATTATAAAAAGATGGCATGCATTTGCTTAATAAACTATTCTATGATATAATATGCTTTTCTCATGACAAATCTTCAGAATTTATTCTCATAAGAGCAGATCTGGTGGCTGAAAAAAAAGATTAGTAGAAATATTTGTTCAATCTATCATAATTCACTGTAACTAATCCACTTATATACAATTTTTCAACTATTAGATATAAGAGCAGGTATTTAGGTATTTGGACCTAAAACAAGTCTCCCTTTAATCTTATAAATAACATTATTAATGATAAGCAGATGATATTTTCTAATAAAGATTAGAGTTTGATCATCTGTGTTGTGCTTGGGGACAAAGTCTAAAATTTAATACAATAAATTAATACATGCAAAAAGAATCATGAAATAAAAACAAAGAAAGCATGGCCAGATGATGTAGACATTCTATTAGATTACAACTTTAGTCCCACCTTTTGGGTCCCTAAAACAGCTCAGATAGAACTGTTGGGGTTGACAAATACACATACACATAGTGACAAAGTTAAGATGTGTTTCTATCTAGAAAACTGCAATTTTCATTGACATCGTAGGAAAAAGAAACAGTCCACAGGTGAAAGAATGAGATCAAGAGAGATCCTTCTGAGATGAAAGCTGAGGAGGCAATTTGCTCCAAGTCTCTAAGATCACAAATCTTCAAAACAGAACAGGTATTGCTATCCTTTTTTACTCATAAGGCTAGTTGGGCATAAAAACATTAAGTGATATGGGTGGGCCAAATGATCTCTGAAGTCCCTACAGGAATGTGCTGGTAAATGTTTAATAACCAGGTTTTTCAAGGGGGGGAAATGTATGCATGACACACTTTTGAGTTTAATCTGAATTACTAATATTTTCTCTATTATTTTTATAAGTCTACGCAATCAAGAAAATAATGAATCAAGCCCTGATTCATAACTTTTGCTGATTTCAAATGTGTAAACACTCACACTGAAAATCTAACAATTGGCTTTCCAGAGTTGGTTCAAATCAGTTCCAGCTTTGCCGTGGGTCCTCTCAACACTGTGATTCTATGATCTGCATCAGGTTACACATCAAATGTTAGAAGTAGAACTAAGGTCTTTGGATTCTATCATACTCCTCTGCTAGAGGTTTCCTCCTTTATAAAAATAATATTTGTATCACCTGCTAAATTTATATATTAATAGTGCCTACTATATGCTTGGCACTGTACTAAGTGCTTTACAAATATGATTTCATTTGATCTTTACAACAACTCTGGGAGGTAGGTGCTATCATTATCCCCATATTACAGTTGGGAAAACTGAGGCAAACAGAGGTGAAATGACTTGTCCAGGGTCACGCAGGTAGAATGTCTGAACTCAGGACTTCTTGACTCCAGGCCCAGAATCTCTACCCACTATGCTACTGAGCCACCTCTAAATAGGACAATATAAACAATGACATCTCCAAATCCCAGAACAAGGGTCTATTCCCTTTTAGAATAAAATAGGAAGTTTAAGAACAGTGAAAAGGAATGAACAGATAGAAAATGTAGGGGATTCCTTATTCAAGAGATGTTATAACGCTAAAAATGTAAAGGGAGGGACCAGAGGGGTACAGCCAAGATGGCAGAATAAAGGTAGAGACTCGTTTTAAGTCTCCCAAATTCACCTCCAAAAGACTTTAAATAAAGCCTCAAAATGAATTCTGGAGCAGCAGAACCAACAAAAAAATGAGGTGAAACAATTTTCCAGGCAAATACAACTTAGAAGGCTGGCAGGAAATGTCTGTCTCACTGAGGTGAGAGTGGAGCCTAGCGCTGTTCAGTCTACGTCCTAGCAAGTTAGCAGCAGGGCTTGTGGTGACTGAATCAACATCAGTGGCTTCCAGAGCTCTCGGCCTTCAGACAGTATGGGGGCCTGACAAGTGGTCAGAAGGAAATTACAGGGTACCCTTTGTGGGCACTAGGCATAGGATTCTGTTGCATTGTGGTTCCAAGTTGCAGTCCCAGGGGGAAGAGGAATACTAGCAGGAGTTCCAGGATGGAAAACAGTGCTTGTAGCTACTCAAATATATAGAGAAATCGGTTAAGTTTATTAGAATACAAGTCATTCCCCAATTGATAAATGGTCAAAGGATGCAAACCGGTAGTTTTCAGACAAAGAAATCAAGGCTATCTATAGTCATATAAAAAAAAAACCTCTAAATCCCTAATTGATTAGAGAAATGCCGATTAAAACAACTCTGAACTACCACCTCATACCTATCAGACTGGCTTATATGAGAGAAAAGGAAAATAACAAATGTTCAAGAGTGTGTGGGAAAATTGGGACACTAAAGCATTGTTGGTGGAGCTATGAACTAATCCAAACATTCTGGAGAGCAATCTGGAACTATGCCCAAAGGGTTACTAAACCATGCATACCCTTTGACCCAACAATATCACCACTAGGTCTGTTTAACAAAGAGATTTTAAAAGAAGAGAGAGAGAGAGAGAGAGAGAGAGAGAGAGAAAGGACTTACTTGTAAAAAATATTTATAGCAGCTCTTTTTTGTGGTGGGAAAGAACTGAATATTGAGGGAATGGCTGAACAAGTTGTGGTATATGATTGTGATAGAGTAATATTGTGCTATAAGAAATGATAAGCAGGATGCTCTCAGAAAAACCTCGAAAGACTTACATGAACTGATTGAAAGTGAAGTGAGCAGAACAGAACATTGTACATAGTAATAGCAATACTGCACAATGTTCAACTGTGAATGACATTGTTATTCTCTGCAACACAATGATCCAAGACAATTCTGAAGGACTTATGATGAAAAATGCTATCTACCTCCAGAGAAAGAAGTGATGAAATCTGAATACAGATCAAAGCAAACTTTTTTTTTTAACTTTTACTTTTCTTGGATTTTCTTTCTTTCTTTCATTTTCTTTCACAACATGACTAATAATATGGAAATAGATTTTGCATGATTACACATGTATAACCTATATAAAATTGCTTTCCTTCTCAGTGAGGAGAGGAGGAAGAAGGGAGGGAGAAAATTTGGAACTCAAATTTAAAAAATGAGTGTTAAAAATTGTTTTTACATCTAATTAGAAAAAAATAAGGTATTTCAAAAAATAAAATAAAAAACCAGAGAAGCTAGTTTTTTAAAAGGGAAAAGAAAAACAAGCATTTATTAAGTGCCAACTACATGCCTGGCAATGTGCTTTCTGAAAAAATAAAATGAAAAATGTAAATGAGCTCAAGAAAGGTTTAGACAAAGTGATGCATAACAGTCTAAAATGAAAGGAAAGCAAGGATACTTGGAGTACATTCCTAACCTCTGGGGTGCAGCCATCATATAAGGCCACAGAGTGTGTGTCCCATGATCAGTGTAAGAAGAAGAATGATGATAAAGAAAACCAAACCAAAATGAAAACTAAAAAATCATAATGACCACTACAGTAATTATAATAGCCTAACCTGGTCCCAAAGGATAAGAAATGTATTTCTCACTCTTGCTTGCAGAACTGGGAGATTATGAGTGCGGAACAGTATATCTACTACAGGCACATCTCATTTTATTATGCTTCATAGTTATCGTGGATTTTTTTTCTAAATAAATTGGAGGTTTGTGGCAACCCTGCATCAAACAAGTCTATCAGCACTATTTTTTCCAATAGCATGTGCTCACATTGTGTCTTTTGTGTCACATTTTGGTAATTCTCACAATATTTCAAACTTTTTCATTATTATATATCAGTGATCTATGATCTTCGATAGTTACTACTATAACTGTTTTGGGGCACCATGAACCACTCCAACATAGGACAGCAAACTTAGTTGATAAATGTTGTGTGTTCCAACTGCTCCACTGACCCTTTCCTTGCGTCTCCCTATTCCCTGAGACACAACAATACCGAAGAATAAAACATAAACTTATTTGTTAAAGCAGCCGCAGAGTTTGAGAGGAATAACTCCAATTTTGAAAGAAGTTCTACTGTAGGTAACATGCTATCAAACAGTATCACCTGCTAAAGAAAAAAAATTCGTGACAGGAAGAGGCAATAGATGTGGCAAACTTCATCGTTATCTTATTTTAAGAAACTGCTCAGCCACCACAACCTTCAGCAACTACCACCCTGATCAATCAGCAACTATCAACATCGAGGCAAGACTCTCCACCAGGAAAAAGATTACAACTCATGGAAGGTTCAGATGATGGTTAGTATTTTTTAGCAATAAAGTATTTTTAATTAAGGTTATGTACATTGATTTTTTAGACATAATACTATTGCACACTTAATAGACTACAGCACAATGTAAACATAACTTTTATATGCGCTGGGAAACCAAAAAATTCATGTGACTCACTTTATTGTGATATTTGCTTTTTTGTAGTGGTCTGGAACCAAACCCACAATCTCTCTGAGGTGTGCCTGTATTAGACTTAGTATGGTTAATTCTGATAAAATGTTTTCCTTCACCGCTTCCATTTTAATTCTCTATTACAAGGGAAGGGATCATTGGGGAAAATAATATATAAGAAATGATGGTGGTACAAAGACCAAAGATATCATTACTTTCTTTTTTTAAAGGAGAACAGGTCTTGTCTTTAAAAAAATGTCATTATCACTTGAGTCATTCTGTTTCAGTTATGTCTGGTTCTTCATGACTCCATTTAGGGTTTTCTTCACAAAGATATTGGAGTGGTTTACTATTTTCTTCTCCAGTTCATTTTGCAGATGAGGAAACTGAGGCAAACTGGGTTAAGTGATTTGTCCAGGGTCACACAGTTACAAAGAGTTTGAGGCCGCATTTGAACTCAGATCTTCCTGACTCCGGGTATGATGCTCTATCCACTGTGCCACCTAGCTGCCCTTTCAGATATATTACTTTCCTAGTAGTTCCTCCTCTATAAAATGGGGATTCTAATGCTTGCATGACCTAATTTGCAGGACTTTTGTGAGGTAAGTGCTTTTGTAAACCTTAAAGCAGTGTAGAAATGTTGGTGTATTATTTCTATCACTCCTGTCAAGTAAGCAGACATTTACAGACATTTTATGCTTCCTTGTGTACTTTATTTCCTTTGCTGCCTTGGAAAAGTTAAAGTGCTTTCATTGGTTGGTTTTAAAATAATTCTATAAACCATTTGTATAGTCTGTTTAAGATTCAGGGACCTGTGCTCCCGAAAGGGCTAAGTCAGATTCATATTGAGCTAGTAAAAATAGAGATAATCAAGTCTCGGAGGAATATTTTTTTTCTTCACCTTAGATACCAATGCAGAAGTCAATTATTCAACAATTACATATGGTGAATCTATTATTATTCAAGGTATTGTGCTAGTCATACAGCATATAAGCACAATAATAATCATTGGGATATAATCATAATTAGTTTGTTATCAAAGAGCTTACCTTCTAGTTGAGGAGATAATGCATGTATGTATACATGAAAAGATAATTAACTATGCTGGGCAGTAAATATTAAGTGCCATGTGGACTATAACTGGGGAATACCAAATTTGGTGTTTCCTGTTTTGAAGTAGTGGCCAATACAGTGCTAAGATTTGAGAAAACCATGGTTTCTGACACTGATCTTTCTGGAAAATCTCTGACCTCTCCTCCCTTCTTTCCTTTCCCTCTTAAGAGAGAAAATTTCCTGTTCTTCTGGTACAAACTGAAGATAATGCTACCAGCTCATAGGGACTGTCGGATGAGGACAATGAATGAATGAAGGCGCATTGGCCAGGATCTTTAAAGATGAAAAGCACAATACCCTGTAAACTGTTAAGCATTATCAGCAAGGATAGAAAATAATGATAAGATTTTTTTCTTTGAGTAAGAGAGGAATAAGACCAGAGTTTTCAAAGAGGTCCCTAAACGAATTAACCAGGGCTGAACATCACAAATTTGGAAGATAAAAAAGGGCATTCTATTAAATCAAAGGCCTTATCAGGTATAATCAGTCCAAATGCAAGGGTTAGCTGGAGAAAGAAGCTAAATTAAATTAAGCATGAGTCATAGGCTACCTGAAACTCCTGCTAGAGGAGAAACCTGCTCTGACTGAATATATTTAATTACTTCTTCAGGTCAAGTCTTTTCAACTTCAGTATCTAATAACTCTGTTAATTTTGTAGTCAATGTAGTAGAGCATTCTAATTGGATGTAAGTAGAAAACTGACTATTCTAATGTTTTATTTTATAATAAACAACATACAATATCCATCCATATATATAACTTTTTTGACTTTGTAAAAAGAAGGAATTTGTGATTTTAAAAGTTATATCCTTCCATTAATCTTGACCACAGGCTGCTGCCTACAAAAAACAAAAACAACTCTTAATGAACACTAATCTTTTATTCAGAATGATTTGGATGTAATGCAACATATCTATTAAAAAGGCATCAAAGTCATTAACTTAAGCCCATATAAACAGCTTGATCAGGTTCCATTGTAATAATGCATATTTTCTTTTAATCCAGCCTGCCTGGGCACAGAGATTTATTTCATGTTAGACTTATTAAAAAAATGAATTCAGAACAGGTGTCACAGGCTAGATTGGGGATTGCATAAGTAAGCTTTGTGTTGGGAAGTGATAAGGATACATTTAAAATTTTAATAGGAAAAAAAGCTTGAGACCAAAAGCAAGTATGCAATTCCTTAAAAGTCAAAATAAAACCAGTTATAAGAGAGAGCAAACATGGTGTTATCTTCATGAGACAAAAACAAATTCTGAATTCTGAACAAATTCACTGAAAAGTGAAACTTTGTGAATGGAATGAATGAATGAATGAAAAAGTATTAATAAGCGCTATATAAACACTGCTAAGTGCTGGGGCTACTATTAGAAAAATCAAGAGTCAATGTTGTCAAGGAGCTTACATGATAACTGAGGGAAACAAAACATCAAAAAAAACAAAACCAAACCAGTTCAACTGAAGGGAAGATGGCAAAGGCCAAAAGTCTTTATGTTCCATAGGTAGCTGAGATGACATGGCTGGGGGACAGAAGATGGTAGAGACAGGAGAGATGGTAAATTTTAGCCTGGAGGCTCTTTGGAGGCAGTGAGAGGGCAGAAGACAAATCCCAGGGGTTCCTTCATCATATCAGAAGAAACATGAGCTGTCCAACAGCTTGGATCAAAGAATAAGGCAAGAAAGGAGGGCACCTCTGGTGGCGGCACCTTCTCCCCCTTGGGTTTCCCATATGCGGCAGCTCTTCCTACCATCCAGGATGGGCTCTGGGATGTCTTGGCAAGGGGAATACTCTGTAACTCTCACATGGCCACCCACCCTTTCTTTCTGCTTGACATCTCACACAGCTCAGATGAAATGAAAGTCAACAAACTCTCTTCCTTCCAGTAACATGGAGTTCCACCAGGTTTTACTACCTTTTACTATCTGTCTATGCCCTGTAGTCAGTCCTCAACACTGTTATTTGATGTATATTGTTACTTGATATAGGTGACACAGTGGACAGAGTGCCAGTCCTGGAGTCAGGAAGACTCATCTTCATGAGTTCAAATCCAACTCCAGGTGCTAACTGTATGTCACTGAGTAAGTCACTTACCCTCTTTGTCTCAGGTTCCTCATCTATAAAATAAACTGGAGAAGGAGGTGGCAAATCATTCCAGTATCTTTACCAAGAAAACCCCAAATGTAGTCATGAAGAGTGTCAGACCGAAAAATGACTGAACAACAACCTAGGCACCTCTGGATTTATCATCTAGATTACCACTGTATCCTCAGGATAGCTGGACCTTTCGATCTTCCCTTCTGGTAAACTTTCTTTTATGTGTTGTCTCCCTTAATGTGAGCTAGGTAAGAGTAGGGACTGTCTCCAGTTTTTTAAAAAGGCTGATGAGAATGGCTGGGCATACTTTAAGTGTATAATAAATGCTTTTTTTCATTCATTTATCATATTTAATCACATTTAAAGTTATTCATATATGTATATTTTCCTACATTACCAGTATGGATATGGCCATGAGACCAGTGGCCATATTTTGTTTACCTTAGTATCTTCCTCAGTGAATAGCAATCAATAAACCAAAAGACATTTATTAAGCAACTACTATGTGCTGAGCACTATGCTATGCATCAGAGATACAAATAAAACAAATGAAATAATCCCTGTTCCTAAGGCTCTCACAATGTTCTTAGTACAAGAAGTACTTAGGAGTTTATACAGAATATAAGAAGAATAAATGCAAAGTAGTAGCAGTTGGAAGAAATCAGGAAAGGCTTTATGTAGTAAGTAGTGTCTGAGCTTCATCTTGAAGGAAAAGAGGGAGAAGTGAAGAGGGAATACATTTCAGACTTGGGGGGGAGTCAGTGGAAAAGCAGGGAGACAAGCTGGAGGGTTGTGAGTTCTGAAATGAGAGGTCAGTTTGGCTGGACTGTGGAAGGCAGGAGGGAGAAATGTCCAATGGCCTCAGAAAGATAAGTTGGGGTCCAGATGTAGAGAGCTGTTAAAAGACAACCAAGGAAATTTATATTTTAACCAAACGGCAATAAGAAGCCACTGGAATTAAATGACTAAGGAAGAAACATGGTCAGATCTGTGTTTAAGGAAAACCACTTGTGGAAGATAAACTAGAATAGGGCAAGATTTGAGGGAGGAAAACTAATTAGGAGGCAGTCCAAAGGAAAGACAATGAGAGCTTGAACTAAGATGGTAGCTGTGTGAGTAAAGAGAAAAAATTTGCTAAAGTTGATATATGGAGGTAGATATAGCAAGATTTAGCAACAGATTTGATAGAAGGAGCGAGAGAAAGTGAGAAGTCGAGAAAAACACTGAGGGTAGAAACCTGGGAAACTGGAAGGATGGTAATACCTTTGGCAGAAATAAGTAAATGGGGAAGAAGGGAGGGTTTGAATGGGGGAGGGAAATAACATTCAGTTTTAAAGGTGAGTAGCCTGGGAGAGAAGATAGGGATTCCCTTTTGCTTTGAGGGTTAAGAAATCTTCCACAATGGTGTGGGAGGGACATCTCTGAGAAGGACCTCTTTGGTACACCTTCTGGTTAGAAGGCAACACTTTCTTTCTCTAGATACCAGACAGAGGTTGGTGCTCCACATGTTCACAAGAGTGGTTTTTTTCTCTAAACCGTACGCAGTCACATCTGTATTTTGTGAACCACCATTCAAACATGATTATTCCTGAAGCTGTTCTTGCCTGATTTTATCATCACAGTCAAGGATAAGGAACTTGTTAATTTCTTCCAAAGTGTGTCCAATTTAAGAATATGCTTTTGCTTGTGGGGCAGAAACTTCAATGAGGACAATCAGATCATCTTTTACATGGAAGGACTTGACTTCTTTTACTCAATTCTTTTTCTTTGGTTTTTGTCCTACATGGAACCTTTTCTAAGAATGGACATTTTGGCCAAGGTTTCCTCCTGTAGACACTTAAGAACTTCCAGTTTGTTTGTTTGTTTGTTTTGTTTTTGTTTTTGTTTTTGTTTTTATTAGGCAATGGGGTTAAGTGACCTGCCCAGGGTCACATAGCTAGTAAGTGTTATGTGTCTGAGGCTGGATTTGAACTCAGGTCCTCCTGACTCCAGGGCTGGTGCTCTATCCACTGCGCCACCTAGCTGTCCCCTTTTTCGTTTGTTTTTTCTGAAGAACTTCCAGTTTGATTCAAGTTTTCCAAAACTTCCTTGCTTATAGTAGTTAGTATTTATATAGAGTTTCAAGGTTTGCAAAGCACTTTACATATATTATTTCATTTGGTCCTCACAAAAACCTTGTGAGAAAGGTGATATTATTATCCCATTTTACATATAATATAATGATAATGATGGCCAGCATTTATATAGTACTTTAGAGTTTGAAAAGCACTTTATACATATTATCTCATTTTTATTCTCACAACTACCCTGGGAGGTAGTGTTATTTACTGTTCTAATTTTACAGATGAGTAACTGAGGCTCAGAAAAGTTAAATGACTTGCCCAAGTTATGTGTTTGAGGCAGGCATCAGGTCTTCGTGACCCCAAGTCCAGCTCACCTTCCGCACTGTGACATCCAGCAGGTACCTCATAAAGTCTTGCTGAGTGATTAGTAAATGTTTTGTTGTGAAAAATAACTGTTGGGGCAGCTGGGTGGCACAGTGGATAGAGCTCTGGCCTTGGAGTCAGGAGGATCTGAGTTCAAATCCGGCCTCAGACACATAACACTTAGTAGCTGTTTGACCCTGGGCAAGTCACTTAACCCCATCGCCTACAAAAAAGAGAAAAAAAAGATAATTATTCTTCTCTTATTGAATTCAGTTAGGAAGAAACAAGTTTAAATGGCCATTAGGGAAAAGCTTTGAGAAAAATGTCATATACTCTTTGGAGAAACAGAGCCCCATTCTGACTTTTATCTGAAGTAATTAAAAAAGGGAGACAAATGCAGCCTGATAAACCTTTTCAAAAGAGCAGCTATCAAATGGAAAAATTTGCTTTTAGCTCATAGGATCACAGATTTAAAAGAAGACCAAAATTATTTCAGTTCAACACTCTCATTTTAAAGATGAGGAAAATGATTAACTGTTGATCAGTTCAATGAACAATAAAATGAACTGTCCTGTATCTCAGGTGGGTGATAAGTAGCACTCAGGTTTGGAACCCATATCTTCTGATTCTAAAATGAACATTCTTTCCATAGCACCATCCTTCTTCCCATATACTATCTCCTCTAACCTTCTAGTAGAGTTATTAGTTACTAACTAGTGATAAAACACCTAAAATGAGGAAAGAAGTGGCAATTATCTTGACTAAGCCATAAAATGGGTTATACCACGAATAACACAGTGGGACATAACAGAAATAAAAACTATCTGCTATTTGCATACCACTGTAAGATTTACAAGGTTTACAGGAGACTTATCATACCCTGTAAAGTAGGTTTCACAAATAGCATATTTTTTTTCTATAGCAGGAAAATCATATTCTGAAAGGTTAAGGTTAAGTGACCTATGCAGGTCAAGAGACAAGTGCAAAAGATGGGAATCAAACCTAGGACTTATAATAGGATCATAGATTTGGAGAGCTGGAAAGGACCTTAGAAGTGATTTAGTCCAACACCCTTATTTTACAGATGAGGAACCTGTGGCCTCAAGAGATTTGCTTAGGGTCACACATCTACTAAGTGTCTAAGGAAGGATTTGAACCCAGGTTTTCCAGACTCCAAGTCTGTCCATTACCACTTCTGATTTTAAAATCAAAATTCTTTTCTTCATGTCATGTTGTCTACCCTGCCATGTCTGTAAAGTAAAAGTCTTTTTTTTTATGGATTTTTTTTTTTACTGATCTTTTTTTGTATCTAGGTAGATTTGCCCCATACCCTTTTCCCCTTCCCTTCCCAGAAAGCCATTTCTTATAACATATAATTTTTTTAAAAATGAGAAAGAAAAAATTCAGTAAAACAAATTAATGTATTTAAAAAAATCTGAAGTTATTTGCAATGTCCCACAAACATATACCCTAACCTCTGCAAAGGAGTAAGAGGGGGTTGTTTTCTCATTTTTTAAAGGGCCAAACTTCTTCATAATCTTGCAATATTCATTTTCAGTTGTTTTGTGGTGGTTGTTCTTTCCATACACACTGTTGTAGCCACTGTGAATATGGTTTTTCTAGTTCTTCTTACTTCACTTGATATTGGTTAGTTTAAATCATCACATGTATTCATCATGGTTGTCATTTCTTATAGCAGAGTAATATTCCATTACATTCATATACTGCAATTTGTTTATCCATTCCTCCAGTTTATGGGTATCTACTTTGTTTCCTAATCTTTGCTATCACAAAAAGTGCTGCTATAAATATTTTGGTGTACATGGGGATTTTCTTTCTATTCTCAGTATCCTTGGGGTATATACAATAGTGTAATATATTGGTGATCAAAAGGTACAGGCATTTTAGTCAATTTATTTACATAATTCCGAAATGCTTTCCAGAGTGGTTGGACCAATTTCCAGCTCTACCAACTACATATTAATGTTCCTGTCTTTCTACTACTCCAAAATTGACTATTTTCTATCTTTTGTCATCTTTGCCAATTTTCTGCCTATAAGGTGAAACTTCAGAGTTGTTTTTGATTTGCATTTCTCTTCATGATTACTGATCTGTAACATTCTTTAATATGGTTAACAGTTCTTTTGAGAACTATTTGTTCATATTCTTTGGCTACGTAAAAATCTTTCCTAAATTGTGTTCCTAAATATGAAAAAATTGGGACAAATTTGTCCTTGATTTCTCCATACAACTGGACATAAGAAAAAGATGTATCATGGTTCCCAAAGAAGATGTTCAAGTTGCACTTGCCTCCTCTCAACAACAAATAGCTTGATCAGTATGTAGTTGTGGAGAACTACTTCTCTTTGCCACCACCCCCAAACATTTCCCAAAAGACATTATGAGACATTCAAATAATTTTCCAATTTCAAAAGTAAGACTGCACTTATGCCATCAATTTTTACATTCTCCAAAGAGGGATATTCCATGACCCCACCTGTTTAGTGTAATGAGCACTGAATTTGGAGCTTGAAATCTCTCTCAGTTCTGCTACCTATGACTAACTACTACTGGGCTAGTCAGAGTAACTCATTGGGCCTCTGTTTGCTTTTTTGTTAAATGAAGCAGTTGGACTAGATAATCTAAGGTCCCTCCAAGCTCTAAATCATTTGATAACTTAAATGGAGATATGAAACCAGATTAGATGAAGTTCCTTAAGAGACAATATGCAAATTAATTCCAAGAAAAGTTTGTATATAATGTATCCATGACTACAGGCAAGATGGTACAGTGGAAAAAGAATTGGGTTAAGTTTAAACGACCTGGGTTCCAATTTCAGCTTTGTCACTAATCAGTGGAGTAACCCTAGACAAGTCACTTAAGCATCCTGAGTCTCAGGTTCCTCTTCTATAAAATAAATTACAATAAAATTGCTTTCATTACCTGTTTTACAGGGTTGTTTTGAGGATCAAATAATATAATGTATACAAAATTGGTTTAAAACTATATAATACCATAGAAATGTAACCTATTATTCACTGGAATAATTACATAAACATTTCTACTGCTAAAAAAAGAGATGGATATATACTGGCACCGTTAAAGAGATGCTTCAATTGTAAAGTTAAATGTGCATTAGTGACTCTCCTTTCAAGCAACAGAAAAGGCAGGTTAATGGCTAT
Source organism: Vombatus ursinus (assembly GCF_900497805.2). Classification (NCBI taxonomy): domain Eukaryota; kingdom Metazoa; phylum Chordata; class Mammalia; order Diprotodontia; family Vombatidae; genus Vombatus; species Vombatus ursinus. The sequence continues at coordinate 4,689,946 of NW_020954704.1, forward strand.
TTTAATATAAGAACACACCTACCCAAACACTGCTACCATTGCAGAACAAAGAGGGAAAATCATTACTCTGTGCCATCTGTGTATCTTTCCATTCTGGTAAAGGAAAATGATCCCATAAGCAATTTCATTACAATGAGGACTATTTATTTTGAATTTTAAAGGCACAGACTATCAGGGAATAGTGATTAATGATTTATCCATGCATATATTAAGTAGTTCACTGATAACAGAACTAACACTATTCAGAGAACATTTAATTTTCTTTTTTTCTGAGAAGATATTATAAGAATGAAAAATTACCATAAATTAAGATAGCACATTGCTTATTCCCATAATATACAAGGACATACACAAATTACAAAACCAGAAGGATGGCCTCTTTTGGCTTCCTTACCTGTAAAATGGGGTTAATGACATTTAAGATTGCCTACCTGATGAGGTTACTTTCTGATGAAAATACTTTCAAAATAGACATATAAAGGAATTGCTTTTTTAAATAGTGCTTTACGGTTTATAAAAGGACATATATACATATATGTGTATATATGTAGATATGTATGTGTGTGTATATATATATGCCTCTATGTGTATACATATATATGTGCATGCATACACACATAAACACACATAGTTTTAGTTGAAAAACTATTTAGAGTAGTACATATTAGGAGTATCATACTAATATTAGTAGTATGAGTAATATAATAGGAACTACAGAGTAGTATTATTTCTGTCTTAAAGATGAAGAAACTGAGGCTGAGATAGATTAAGTGGTTTAGTTAGGGCTATGACTTGGACACATGACTTTAAATCTAAGATGTGAAATGACTTTCTTATCAAAGAGAGGAATTCACCTTTTTTTCTTTTTTTTTTGACCTTTCAGAACAACCTGAATTCAGCCAGCCATGGGATCAAGTAATTGGCAGTTATTCCTCTCTATATTAGCATTTCCAAATTGCTTTACAAACCAACACATTTAAGAGTGTTTTAATTAACTGCAACACTCTTTAAGAGCAGCATTCACTGTTTTATGTTTTTGGCATGGTTTTTGATGTGTACTCCTTATCATATGAGTCACATCCTTGCCACCCTATAAACAGGGCTACAACAATTCCTCGATTTAATTAAAAATTCAACTTAAAAATTCTAAATCAGCTGTCTACTTTTGTGAGCTTTGCTCAAAAATATGTCTGCTATCAAGTTTTCTCAAATTACTGTTAATGTGTCATAAAAGTACAAGAAAAATTCCTATAAATAAGGAACCTAGTAGAAAAATTGAAGCAGTTGTGAATGTAAACATCTGTCTTCAGTTTATCCAACCAAGGGCAGTCAAGTATGAATATAAAATATGAGTTCTAATTAACCAGTACATAGACATTTTTAAAATATTGTAGCCTAAAATGAATACTTGGAAATTAAGCTAAGCTGGCCATCTATCCAACTTACCATAACCTCTTCCCTGATTCCATGGTAACAATATAACTACTGATGTCTGATGATAGAAGAGGCTTATATTCTGCTTTTTAAGGACTTCATAGGTCTATGTCTTGAAACTGTATTTTCAGCCTTTTGAGGACAAAGAACTTATAGTCTGTATAGTGCCATGCCTGATAATAAATATTTATTGAATAAATGACTTACATTTTTAAAAATTAGCACAGGGTATTAAAACAGGGCAGCTCTGTGGTGCAGTTGATAGAGTGCTGGGCCTGGAGTCAGGAAAATTCATCTTCCTGAGTTCAAACCTGACCTCAGAAACTGTGTGACCCTGGGCAAGTCACTTAACCCTGTTTGCCTCAGTTTCCTCATCTGTAAAATGAGCTGGAGAAGGAAATGGTAAACCACTCCAGAATCTTTGCCAAGAAAACCAAATGGGGAGCTGGACACAACTGAACAATAACAAACACTAAAACACTACTACTACTGTTAATTCATATTTCATGCTACTTGCCATCTCCTTTAGTTTCTTTCTTAGAGTTCATTCCTTAGTCGTTATCTTTTTTTTTAGGCTTTAGAAGAGTCTAGACCAAACCCCTTATTAAAAAATCATTTTGTATTTAACACGAAATGAAATGGTTATTTCCACATACAAAGTAGAACAGAAGAAACATGAAACTTCACATCTCTATTATGTAAGGTAAGGGTTGGCAAACTACAGCCCAACGGCAAAATCTGGCCAGCCATTGTTTTTGTAAAGCCCAAGAGCAAAGAATGGTTTTCACATTTTAAAATATAATATAGCTTTATTTTAAAATGTATAAACCATTTTTAGATTACCAGCTGTAAAAAACAGATGCTATTGTATTTTACCGATTCCTAATGCAGAACTTGTTTTTCTTTCAAATATATAATAAATTCAACATGTAACTTTCAAAGCTCTCCTCCTTGTCTGTTTCCTTCTGTTCTTTCCTGGGAATGAAAAAAATGGTTCAATGGCCCTCTTTGATTTCTTTCTTTTTTCGTGGGTTGGAGGAGGCAACTTTATCAGTAACTCCATTCTTCCCCCTCCCACCCCAACCATACTGAACAAAAAAGAATAAACAAAACCCTCGCAACCTCTATGTGTGGTCAAGTAAGACAAATCCCCACACTGGGCCATTGTCTTATGATTAGGCAGTTTGTTTTTCATTTGTAAGTGTATTTTCTTCTTTGTACCTTTCCCCAATAATTAAAGTGTGTTTCTGTCTTCCCAGTTGTAGCAACTCCATTTAGCCTAAGAACATGTCTTCAAGACTATTTTCTAAGTCACTGATAGAAATGTTAAATTAATTTAGACTTTTAGAACATCATTTATGTTTTTTTCCAAAATGACACCAACCCTCCCATTTGGTATTCTTTCTAGGTGAATCCACAAATAGGCATATTCATACTTTCCAGTAAAATTCACGTTATATGATCCCTAGTTAGTTGATTCAAGTACTTTGTCAAAAAATCCCAAAATACACACCTAGCCTAAGAATTGCCTGTTATTGTATCACAGAAGTCAATCATCCATGATAGTTGTAAAAAGATTTATGATGATCATAAATTAACTTTGGATGTAGATCATGATTACATGGAATTTGCCGTACGGCTTTGTCAGAATTGTTGTCTTATTATTGTCTAGACAAACCAGACCAGGGATAGTCAGGGCCCAGAAATTAGACATACCCACTGATGCAAGGCAAGTAACCAGGTAAGGATTCAGCAGCATATAGGAAAATGAAAAAAAAAAAAACAAAAACCAGGTGAGTAGTTAGCATCAGGGAGATTAGGCAGGAAGCACAAGTTGCATGTCTTGGTAGCCAGACAGATCAAAATGGAAGAGTCTAGTGGTTGCCAAGAGGAAGGTCTGTTAGCAGTTAGGTGGGATCTAGCCATAAGGACTGGTATTTAGGGCAGAATTCAATGTATAAGTTTGGATAACAAGTAAGAATACCTAACAATCCTAATACAAAGAAGCTAGTTTGGCTTTTAAGTATCAGTAAGACTGAGTAAAATGGAACCTATGACAAATTCAAATAGGACAATTTCAAGAGGAACAACAGAGATAAAAGATAGCATTGTGTATTACGATGATATAATCATCTGACAAAATGTGAGAAAATCCAGTAACCAGAGGGGAAACCATGGTGGAGAACATCTGAGTGAAGACCAACAGAGACAAAAACAGAAGTCATATTGTCCCTGGAAGTATAAGCAGACCAGCTAGACAAGAGGAAGTAGATTAAGAGTGTGGGGAAAAGACCACAAGCTTAGTATGAAGGGTGGTGATATACAGTTAAAAGGGATTTCCATTGTCTGGACATCTGGAGTTCTCTCTCTGTTCCAAGCAGAGAAGCTAATACATTGAAGGCTCATCTAAATGATAATTTCATCTTTCAAAAGCTAGAGGAAGCAATGAGAGAAACCAGACCTGATTCTGACACACTGGTTGCTGAAGTAGAAATGATGAGACTTGGGAGTTTGATTGCTGAGGAAGTATTCACTCCATCTTGGAAACTGTGTTAGAAAGGGAGAGGAAAGTTGTTCAGAAGCTGATATGCTCTCCAGATTTTGGGAGAGTAGATTTGAAAAGGTCAGAAAAATAAAGGACACAGGATCACAGATTTATGGCTAGCTGAGATATTAGAGATCATCTATCAGGTCCATCATTTTAAAGATGAATAAACTAAGGCAGAGAGAGGCTTAATTACTTGCCCAAGGTCATATAACTAATAAGCATCAGCATGCTTTGACCAGATCTTACTGACTACATCACAGATAGCACAGTTGGGAACTTTACAAAGGCAAATGGTTTTGGAGAGATGGGAAGCCCTCAAGAATGAAATTCTGAACACATGAAAAATGAGTTTGACGAGGAGAAAAAAGAGACCAATGTGGTACTTTCTGCAGTAGTAAAAAACTATAAAATAGGTGCCCATTGATTAGAAATGGATGAATACATTATGACTCAGGACTTTGTCATCATGCTTCACCTCATATCCCTTCTTTCCCCTTGTACCTCATGGTCCCCCCTTCTCTAATTGATGAGTTTCTCCTTGAACTCATTCTGAAGGAGTCCAGACTGCCATCCTTCATTCTCCAGGCTTTACCACCATGTTCCCAGGTAGATGCCCCCCACCTCCCAGCCTTCTGTTTTTCAGCTCCCTTGTCTGTGTTGTCTTCCCCCAAAAGAATATCAGCTCCCTGATGGCCAGCACTGTCTTTCTTTTCTTTAATTTTTTTTTATTTTGTTTTTATTGTTTCTTGGTATCTCATGGAGTTATTAGATTCCGCTTGCCCAGTTCTGATTTTCAGGAAATTATTTTCTTCAGTAAGATTTTGTACCTCTTTTCCATTTGGCCAATTCTGTTTTTTAAGGAGCTCTTTTCTTCAGTAAATTTTTATTTTATTTTATTTTATTTTTTTGTATAATGGGGTTAAGTGACTTGCCCAGGGTCACACATCTAGTAAGTGTCAAGTGTCTGAGGCCGGACTCAAACTCAGGTCCTCCTGACTCCAGGGCCGGTGCTCTATCTACTGCACCACCGAGCTGCCCCCCAGTGCTTTACAGTTCCTGGCACATAAGCACTTAGTAAACATTTACTGATTTGCTTGTTGTTGACTTGAGAAATAATGACTACAAGAAATTCAGAGAAATATGGGAAGATGTATATAAAGTGAAAGAGTTAAGTAAACAAAACCAGAAGAACAATACAAGTAAACAAAACCAGGAGAATATACACAAAGATTACAATAACATAAAAGGAAACGACACCAAAAGGCAGCTGAACTCAGATTGACTAATCTTACTCCTGGAAAACAAATGATGAAACACATCTCTTATGCTCTTCATAGACAGGCAGAAAACTATGGAATAGAATGTCACATGTTATTAGACATAACCATCATTTTTGCTTAATTGTTTATGTTATTGTTATGAGGGAAGGTTCAATAGGGGGACATGTTAGGAAATAACCATACTGTTAAAAAACAAAAGGCATTTAATTAAGCATGAAAAAGAGACTTGCATAAAGATACAGAAACCTTATTGATCAACTTAGGTTTTAAAACTATGTGAAGAAAATAGAATCAAGATAAGGGCATAAAAGAGGATGAAAACAAAGTAGGGCAGAGTTTTATAAAATCATCAGTTGTGTTGCTAAAACTAACAGTAAGTTAAGTCCAGGAAGGAATGCTGAGGGGAAAAGAAAAGAGGATCACTGCCTAGGGTGCATAGGACATGGTAACAATTGTTAGAGAGGTGAATCAGTCCAATTTGTATTCTCTTCTATCTTTTTCTGCGAAGAAAAATGGCTGTTAGCTTTAAAAGGAAAGGAAAAAAATGACTAACCAGCACCTGAAACTGAAAATAAGTAAAGAGATATGAGTACCCTGTGATGACTTAAAGTCACCAGGCCTAGGCAAATAATAACACAAGTTACTGAAATAATTAGAGATGTCATTATTGGAAATGTTAATTACTGAATTACTCTTAGGAATTTCTTAAAGTTTTAAGAGAATGAGAGAGATGGTGAAGAATTAGGGAAGGACAAATATTATTCAAATCTTCAAAAAAGGGAAGAAATTTAATGAAGTCTATAAACTACTGGCCAGAGAGTTTACAAAATTCTTGAATACAATAATATTCAATATTCATGATATTATGAATATCATCATAAAAAATAGTGAACGTATGGGGAAAAAATACTGAATGCACAACTCCATTAAAAACATGCCATAATCCAAGACAATTCCAAAGGACTCATGATGAAAAATACTCTCCACCTCTAGGGAAAAAACTGATGAAGTCTGAATGCAGATCAAAGCATGCTTTTTTTCCACTTTCTTTTTGCTTTTTCTTTTCTTTCCTTCTTTCTCTTTCTTTTTGGTCTGTGTCTTCTTTTACAACATGACTTACACAGAAATAGGTTTTGCATAACTAAACATATAACCTATGTCAAATTGCTTGCCTTCTCAATAAGAGGAGAGGGAAAAGGGGAAGATTTAGAACTCAAAATTTTAAAAAAATAAATGTTCAAAATTCTTTTTACATGTAATTGAGAAAAATAAAACAATTTAAAAAACCCCCTCCAAAACAGGTCATGCCAGACTAAGCTAATTTCTGTATGTTTGTTTTCAAAAAGGATTATAAAACTGGTAGTTCAGAAGAATGTTTTACTGAAGTAGACTTAAATTTTAGTGAAGTATCTGAGAGTCTCATGCTATTCTTAAGGAAAATATGGAAAAAAATGGGCTAAATGATAAAACAGTTAAGTCAGTTTGGAAGTAACTGAATGGTTTGAACAACAGAATTCATTTGTTGGTTAATGTCAACATGGAGAGGTATCTTTAGTAGAGTACTGCAGGGATTTGTCCCTGGTTCTGTGGTGTTCAACCTTTTTTTTTAATCTATGACTTGGTTGAAGGCATAGAGAGTTTGCTAGTCAAATTCAAAGTGGATACAAAGCTTGATAGGATAACTAACTCACTGGATGATGAGTTCAGATGCAAAACTTCTTGGCAATCTATGGAATGAATCTTACATATAAGATGATATTCAACAGGGATGAATGTAAAGTCTTACACTTGGGCTCAAAAAAATCAACATAACAAATACAAGGTGGGAAAAGGATGGCTAGGAAACAGTTCCTAAGAAACAAATCTGAAGGTTTTAGTGAAATGCAAGTTCAATATGAATCAATAGTATGAAATGGCAGGAAAAAAAAGCTAATGCTATGATAGAATTCATTAAAAGAATGATATCCAGAATGATAGGTAATTTCTGGTAAAAAAAATTTTTTTTTAAATAAAATAGGCACAAGGTCACAGCCTTGGGGCACTCCACTAAAGGCAATTCTCTAGGGTTACATGACTCTACCAATAATTTTCATTTTGGTGCAAGTCATTCAACCAGTTCCAAATCCACCAAATTACTTTTTAACTCATTATTTCTCCACCTTGTTTACAAGATTTTCATGAGAGACTTGTAAAATCCCAATGAACTCTGTTTCTGGCATTCCTTTGATTGTCAAGTCTAATAATCCTGTCCAAAAAAAAAAAAGAAAAAAAGAAAGAAGGCTAGCCTGGTATGACCTTTTCTCGAAAAAATGCATTCTGCCTGTGAATAATCACCATTTTCTTTCAGAGTATTGACAAGTCATCCCTCCACATGACAACTTTATTAGAAGTTCTAGAAATTTACCTCCCTGTAACTTCTATTCATTTATTTTAGTTCTCCCTGGAGCAATTTCTCTGGATGGAGCATAGTAGACAAACAGGATTAGTTCTTCTTAAAAGCATTTTAAAATTATCATCTGGAGGCACCTAGGTGCTGCAGTGGATGGAACACCAGCCCTGGAGTCAGAAGGACCTGAGTTCAAATCTGGCCTCAGACACTTGCTAGCTGTGTGACCCTGGGCAAGTCACTTAACCCTATTCCCTAGCCCCCCCACGCCCACCCCCAAAAATTATCATCTAATTCACTGTTTAGTGGACTTTTTTCATTACAGTGTTGATGAGCATAGACATAATCTTTATTTTATAAAAAAGGTACTAAAAAATTATTTTATAAAGCTAGAAGAAATAATAACATGATTCATCTGGAAGAACAAAAGGTCCAGAATATCGAGGGAACTAATGAAAAGAAATGCTAGGGAAGGAGGCCTGGCCACTCCAGATCTTAAATTGTATTATAAAGCAGTAATCATCAAAACTACTTGGTACTGGCTAAGAAATAGAGTGGTGGATCAGGTTAGGTACACAATAGTCAATGACTATAGTAATCTGCTGTTTGATAAACCCAAAGACCCCAGCTTCTGGGATAAGAACTCACTCTTTGACAAAAACTGCTGGGAAAACTGGAAAACAGTATAGCAGAAACTAGGCACAGACCACATACCAAAATAAAGTCAAAAGAGGTACATAATTGAGATATAAAGGTTGATACTATAAACAAATGGGGAGAGCAAGGAATAGTTTACCTGTCAGATTTATGGAGAACAGAAGAATTCATGACCAAACAAGAGACAGAGACTGAGACAGAGAACATTATGAACTGCAAAATGGATAATTTTGATTACATTAAATTGAAAAGTTTTTGCACAAACAAAGCCAATACAACCAAGATTAGGAGGGAAGCAGAAAACTGGAAAAGAATGTATACAACCAGTGTCTCTGATAAGGGCCTTATTTCTAAAATATATAGAGAACTAAGTCAAATTTATAAGAATACAAGCCATTGCCCAATTGAGAAATGGTCAAATGATATGAACAGACAGTTTTCAGATGAAGAAATTAAAGCCATCCATAGTCATATGAAAAAAATACTCTAAATCACCACTGATTAGAGAACTGCAAATCAAAAGAACTCTGAGGTACCACATTACACCTATCAGATTGGCCAACATGACAAAACAGGAAAATGATAAATGTTGGAGAAGATGTGGGAAAATTGGAACACTAATGCATTGTTGGTGGAGTTGTGAAATGATCCAACCATTTTGGAGAGCCATTTGGAACTATGCCCAAAGGGCTATAAAAATGTGCATACTCTTTGACCCAGCACTAGCACTTCTAGGGCTGTATTCCAAAGAGATCATAAAAATGGGAAAAAGGACCCACATCTACAAAAATATTTATAGAAGCTCTTTTTGTGGTAGCAAAGAATTGGAAATTGAAGGGATGCTCATCAATTGGGGAATGGCTGGAACAAGTTGTGGTATATGAACGTAATAGAATACTATTGCGCTATAAGAAATGATGAGTAGGGTGGAAAGTATCGTATGGACTGATGCTGAGTGAAGAGAGGAGAACGTTGTACACAGTAACAGTCACACTGTGCAATGACTGACTTTGACAGACTTAGCTCTTCTCAGCAATGCAAAGATCTAAGACATCTCCAAAAGTGTCATGATAGGAAATGAAATCCACATCCAGAGAAAGAACTATGGAGTCTGAATGCAGATTGAAGCATACGATTTGCTCTTTTGTTCTGTTTCATTTTGTTTCTTCTTTCTTGTGGTTCCTTCTATTGGTTCTAATTCTTCCTTACAACATGACTAATGTGAAAATATATTTAATAGGAATGCATATGTAGAGCCTATATCAGACTGCACGCCGTCTTGGAAAAGGAGGAGGGAAGGGAGAGGAAGAAACTCAAAAGCTTAAGGAAGTGAATGCTGAAAACTAAAAATAAATTAATTAATTAACAAGAAAGGGGGGGAAGAATACAGACTGCTTGAGAAATCTGTCTCAATGAGTCAACAGAAGAACCTGAAGTAAAATTCCAGAGTTCTATTTTTCTTTCTTTGCTTAAAATCATCCTAATGATAAAGTCATAGAATATTTTCCCCAGTAACCATGACTGAGAATTGAAATAGTTTGAAAAACTAAGCTAAACAATATAGATATTAAATGAGCCTAGCAGAACAGGGAGGTTCTAGATTTTCTAACATCCTTAATTAGCAGAATTTACCTTACATCAAGAATCCTAAGGAACTACTTCCATGATTTATAGCACGTAAGAGTAGCGTCCATTTAGAGTTTCTTTTGTGAAATGTGAAAACGGCACACATTTGGCCCTGAGATCTAAACAAAGATCTTCACTGAAGATCGATCTTCCTCAGTGATTTTTCTATTTTCTTTAGGTACTGAGGTGTTAGGGTCCAAATTCAGTTAATTAAGAAATTGACAAATCTAGTCCATTTTAGATCTACTTGCTCTATTCCTGCAGCTTTCTCTTGGGATGATGTGGCTCACTTGAATCTATGCCAACATTTCGACCAACTTTTCTGTTCACTTTTACTGCTTTTCAGTTGTAGGAAATATTGCACAAAATATTCTGCCACCTTTCTTTAAAATGAAAAAGTGTTTTATATCAAAGTGTTTTACAAGTTTCATTCTAAACCAATGTTCCCCTTGGCTGCCATCTCTCTCTGCTCATCAAGAAAGTCAAGTACCTTTTGGGCAAGGTGGTTTGGAGCTTCTCTTGGCCTCTGGCAATCTTTTAACATATGCTAAATTTCTGCAACAAAAAAAGTGGTGATAATGAAGATCAGTACCTTTAGCTTTTTTTCTGCTCCCTACTTCATGGACTGCCTTGATGGCTATTCGGAGTAAGTCAGTTGAAGTAAGTCAGCTGTTTGCAGTATCTTTTCTTATTTATCCTTCAAAATGATGTTATTCTGAACTTTGCAAACAGACCTATGATTTTAAAATGACTTTCGCACAGCAACCAGCTGTTTCCTGACTTTCTCCCTTGCTTCATTCATTCCTTTGTTCCTTCCTGGTGATGTATACCACTGTACCTTCTGCATCTCTTCTGGAAGAAGTATTTGTGATATACAAGTGTGATGCTTTTGAGTAGTCTAAAAGCTTAAGTCTTTAAATTTTTTCAAATCTATGTCTTATTTGCAGTTTTAAAAACCATCTTTCCCTATTCCTCTGTTGGCACTGATGTTATCGAGTATCAAAATGTATACTGAACTAGTTTGAAGAATCTTGTCAGGTTCTTTGAAGAATTTCTTTATCTCTTTATCTGCAACAGATTCTTCACAGTAGGCTTTTTCCTAATGTTTATCATGAGTACTGCAAAACAAAATGGTCAAAGAATCCATGAAATGAAGTTTCCTACTGCTTCTGAATCGACTATGAAACCAAATCTGCCAACTCCTCAGCTTGTCTCTCCAAGGAAAAACTGTACAGTTTCCATTTATCCATAATATCTTTTTCTCTTCTCGTTTAATTTCTCATGACAATACCAATACCAATACCCATGTGCCTCACTTCTAATAGTAAGACAACTAGGTCATTGTACCCTGGTATCTAAACAAACATCATACAGTCAATATTTTCCCCAAACTGATCTGGTGCCTTTTTAAGCTACGTGCAATATAGAGTATGAAAGATATGACAGAGTTTGTTTTCTTCATGAAGTCTAAAATACTTTTATTTTCATGGATTTCAGAACAATTATTTATTTTCTACTTAGCCTGACAAGTTAGAAACTTTTGTTTTCTCTCCTGTCAATCATAACCCTGCAGAAATAGCATCCTATGTACCCAATGGTATTCAAAAGTACAGTAAAAATGCACACTTAGGTGAAATTTAGCAATTCAGTACAAATAAAACATAATAAGGTAACAGGATGAAATGTTGTGATGAATGGCCAGGACCCAGATTCAAAGATGACAAACAATGTATCAATATATTTAGATCTATCATTGCTTTTAGACTCTCACATAACTTAAACAGGTACTTCCTAAATACTCACTTCTAAAATGCCAGAAGACAGTGATTTCTTCATGTGTGTTGAGTTATTTCATTACTTTTCTATTCATTGGCCAAATTCAGGGTTGGGGGGAGCACACTTGTCATGTTTCATTGGCTTGGTAAGGCCTGGTGCTTAGCCTATGATCACTCGACTGTGTAGAGCAAGCAGATCACTGTCATCATAGTTCAGGCAGCTATTATTTGGTACTGATGTAGCAATGATATAGCAAACCAAGGCCTCTCCCACTCAAGGTGACCTAGGAATATAGTCCTAACACCCTATCCCTGTATTTTCCAAGATCTGGTAGAAGCAACAACCATTAACAAGATGTTAATCACCAAAGCAAACTAATGGATTTTGGCCCGTCTGCTCCATTTTACACTGTTGACCACACTCTTCTCCTTGAATATATTGTATCAGTAAACATAATATATCCTCAGACATTCTTTCCTCTCTGGGTTTTTGTGACTACTTTCTCCTGGTTCTCTAGCTCTTCCTTCTCAGTCTCCTTTGCTAGCTCATTATCCACATTATGCCCCTTAACTACAGGAGTTTTCAAAGGCTATGTCTTGGGTTCTCTCTCTCTCTCCTCCACCTCATCAGCTCCTATGGGTTTTAACTATCATCTCTATATAGATGACTCCTTGATCTACATATCCAGAAAGCCTAGTTTCTCTCTCTCTCTAGCTTCAGTCCCATATCACTAATTGCCTATTGGACATTTCAAACCAGATGTCCCAGAGACATTTTAAATTTAACTGAACTCATTACTTTTTCCTCGAAATCCTCCCCTCTTCCAAACTTCCCTAATTCTGTCAAAAATATAATTTTTTTCAGTTTCTCAGGTTCAAAATTTCAGCATAATCCTTAATGCTTCACTCAATAGTATCTATCCAATTAGGAAATCTTGCTGTCTTTACTTTCACAAGTCTCTTGCATTTTATACAGCAGAAGCTTAATAAGTAATTGTTGACCTATTGATGAAATGCTAATCTGCTTTTGTCACAATCAGGAAAGCAATACAACTGATCTGTGGGACATGAAGGCACCTGATAGTGCCAATGAGAACATCAGTAACTTTTCCTCTCTGAGGCTGCCAATTAGCCTAGGCTCTTGATTTGGCCTTCCTTAAACCAGTTCTCAGAAATTCAAGTGGTGACAAGGAGAGGAAGAGAGACAAGTGAGAATAAATTGTGGCAGAGCAGTATAGCTCTGAGAAGTCTAGTAAACTGGGAGTCATTCCCTCCGCATGTATTTGAGTTCAGTTCTCTGTGTGCCAGAAGTGTCCAGTGTCCAGTCCTGCAAGCCAATGAAGGTTCTTGGCAGAGTATACTGAAAAGCTGGGAAGTTTTGATTCTTTCAGCAAGTCAATAACAACTAAGCATATCCTTGAAACCCTTAGAGCCCTTTCCTAGTTTCTGGAGGCAGACCTAGGTCAGATTATGGAACCCTCTCTCATTCCTAAGACCATGAATAGGAGAAGAGCAAACTATTTTAGAAATCAACATACAATCTCACCTCACACATAACAATTCTAATCAGTCAATGGACAAGAACCATGAAAACAGGGTCTCAGCCAGGAGCCCTCACATATGCGTTCAGTTCCAATATCAGTGGTCAAAAAGAAATGCATTCTTTACTTCTTCAGATAAACCTTTCCCCACTCGTGCATACTGGAACTTAGAAATGAATTGTCAAAATGTTCTAAACACCAAGCATTAATTCTAGCAGCATTTCCAAGGTAATAGAAAATCAAAGTTTTTTTTTACCACAAGCTCCTCTTTTCCTCTCCTTATCTTACAACCCTTTCATCACAGTTCATACCATATCCTCCATCCCTCCAGTCTCCAATGAAGATGGCCCTTCTTGACAAAGACAATTCCTCTAAATGCACGTATCCTTGACTACATTTCCCTTCATTTTTTCCAAAAGACTGCTCCTATTACTCCCTTCACTCTAATCTGAAATCTACTCCTATTTACCTATTCCTTCCCTGATTCCTATAAACATGTCTAAGTCTCCTCCATCCTTAAAGAAATCCCTCACAAGTTCCTACCATCCTCACTACGATTACGTGTGTGTGTCTGTAAATATACATGTATGTCCTCCCTTTCTTAAACTCCTTAAATGAAGCATCTACACTTGGTGCCTCCACTTCTCTTGCTCTCTCCTACACTAACTTCAATTTGGTTTTGATCTGACCACTCAACTGACACTGCTCTCTCCAAAGTTACCAGTGTTCTCTTAATGGCCAAGTCTAATGATTTCTCGATCCTTGACGTTCTAGACAAGGATAATCAACTTCTCTGCAGTAGTTGACACCATTGACCACTTTCCTCTTCTCTCTTCTCGTCTCCAGGTTTTCATGACCCTGCTCTCTCCTAGTTCTCCCTCTGTGTGACCACTCATGCTCAGTGTACTTTGCTTGTTCCTTATCCATGTCATGTCCACTCGGGTGTCTTCTAAAGCTCTGTGCTAGGCCCTCTTCTCTTTTTTCTTTACACTATTTCTACTTGATGACTTCAACAGCTCTCATAAGCACAATAATCATTTCTATGCAGATGACTCCCCGATTTATTTATCTAGTTCTAGTTTCCCTCCTAAATTCATCCTATATCACAAAGTAGCAACAGAACATTTTAAAGTAGACATCCCATTAGCATCTCAAACTCAGTATATCAAAAACAAAACTCATTATCTCCCCTGTGATCCCTCTTCCAAACTTCCTTATTACTGCTGAAGGCACCATCAACCTTCAAGTTATTCAGATCTGCCAAGCTCAGCATCATCCAGAACTTTTCAGTTACCCCACACATCCAGTAAGTGGCTTTGTTTCTACCTCCACAATATCTCCTACATACATATATCCTGTTCTCTCCACTCACAGAGCCACTATTGTTCAGATTCCTCATCAATTCTTGACTGTACTGTTATAACAGCCCCTTATTTGGATCACCCTGGCTCGAGCCTGTCCTCCCTTCTAGAATATATCCTCTTCCTAAATAAACTCCAGTGGCTCATTATTATCTTCTAGATCAAATACAAACTCCACTGCCTGGCATATAAAGCTCTTCACAACCTGGCCCCTTCCTACTTTTCCTGTTTTCCTATATATGATTTCCCTCTAAACACTCTGCAATCCAGCCACACTGGTCTATTTGCTATTCTGTACACACAACACTCAATCTCTCCTTTAGTCTTCACACTGGCTATTTCCCATGCCTAGAATGCTGTCCTTTCTCACCTCTACCTCTTGTAATCCCTGGTTTCCTTTAAAACTCACCTCAAATGCCACCTTCTACAAGAAATCTTTCCTGATTCTACCAGCTGCTAGTGCTTCTCTCCCTAGATTATCTTTTATTCATTTCATATGTATCTTATATATGGTTATAACGTACATGTTGTCTCCCCTGACAGGATGAAAGTTAAGTTTCCTGAAGTTAAGGATGAAACACGCTTTTGTCTCTATATCCCCCAGTATGTGTAATAGGCACCAAGACTGCAAAGAGATCATGTGCTGGGCTCCACTGACCTACTGACACACATTTTTAGAGATTACATTAGACCGAGACATGACATTCACTTTTCAAGGCTCCTGATAATACTATTAGTGTAAGAAATACCTGATCATTTAGCTAGAAGAGTTTTACTCCTTAAAACATGATTTATACTCAAACAAATATAATTACTTTTGTAATACAACCAATGCTTTGCTTCATTATTTGTGCTTGCACAACATTTTTAACATATACTGTCTTTGGAGAAAACTATATTGAGCATTCTCTTTGTCATTTATCACATTCTTCAGATTCTTTAACCTCAAAATCAAATTCTTTAATTTCATCTCTATTGGTCTCCTTAACTTCTGTGCGTCGCTCTCTCATATTCCATAAGTGGCTATTTCAAACCCTTTTTCCTCTTTCAAGGCTCCTATGCCGCTTTCTAATCATCTCTCACTCAGCAGATGACCTTGTGTCTTACTTTACTGAGAAAATCAAGGAAATACATGTGAATTCTGTCATCACTTCTGCTCTGTACCTTGCTCCTTTCTCCTCTTCCTCCCATCTCCTCCTCATTCTTCTTTTCAGCAATCTCTCCCAAGCTAATGACTCCTTTTTCACTGCCTAAAAACATGCTTAGGTCTTAATAAAACTTTCACTTGACTCTGCTGTTATGCTGTATCTCTCTTTCCTCTCATCAATAACCTCCTAGAAAAAGGCCTCAATTCTCACTGTCTCCATGGACATCTCAACCCCTAGCATTCTGGATTTGACCACACCACTGAAATGAAGCTGTCCTTCCAAATACTGCCTGATCTTTTGGTTGCCTTTTCTCAGTCTTCATTCTCCTGGCTCCCCCTTTGTTTTTAACCCCTGTTAACCACCCTCTCACAATCCTGAATACTCTTTTATCCCTTAGCTTCCATGATATTGCTCTTGCCTTAAAGGAAAATCTGTCTGATTTATTCTTCTCCTTCCACTGCTGAATCATCACCCATCTCCCGCCTCCCTAAGCAAAAGTTCCTTCTCTCTCCTCCCTGATGATTTACTCAGTTGCTATGGGTTCAAATATCACCTCTATGTAGATGACTCTTACATGTGTATGTCTAACCTTCCTTATGAAACTTAGTTCATTTCCAGTTTCTTGTTGGAAATCTCTGCCTAGTTGAAACAAACAAACTGCTGACTGCCCTACTGACATCTCAAACTGACCAAGTTCAAAATGGAACTGATTATCTTTCTCCCGAAACCCATCTGTGAATTGCCCTATTTCTGCTGAAGGTATCAGCTCTCTACTCAACCAGGTACAGCCTCTTGCTCCTGTCACCTCAATTAGCTGCCAAATATGGCAATTCCATCTTCACAATAACTCTACCATCCTTCCTCTTTTTTCCACTTAAACAACTGTTGCAATAGTTCAGGTCCTCAAAAATTCTCACCTGGACTATTATAAATAGGCTTCTAATTAATATTCTAGCCTTTAGTTTCTACTCTCTCAAATATAGCCTCTACACAACTGTCAAAATAATCTTTCTGAGGCACAAATTTGACTGTATCATTCTCCTGGTCAAAACTTTCAATGGATCCCTAGTACCTCTAAGACACTATTCAAACTCCATGAGCTGACATTTAAGTATTTCAGCAATCTGGATCCAACTTCATTTTCCAATCTTAAGTCACATCAGTCTCCTTCACACACTCCACATTACAGCTACATTTGGTTATTATATCTGTTCCTCAAATTCAATATTCAGTCTCCCATCTTCATGCACTTGTAAAAGGAAGCCTCCACTCTGTTTAAAATACATTCCCTCTTCCTCATCTCTCAGCAATTTTATCTTTGTTAAAGCGTACCTAACGGACCACTTCCTCCATGAAAGCTTCCCATAAATAAACCTTGTCTCTTCCCCACCCCCAGTTATCAGCATATTTGCTCTTCTTAAATCACCTCCCCTCCCCTTATTTTTGTATGCACTTTATCTTGTCACTTCAATAGAATGGAAGTTGCTTAAAAGTTGAGACCCTTTGTTTGTCTTTGTACCATTCAGTGCTTTTCTTTTCCTTCTGTATGTATATTCCATTTATTTTTTAAAAAGACTCAATCAATACTCATAAGGCAATGTTATTCCCATAAGGCAATAACATGTTTAAAAATCTTCCTATGCAAACGATATCATACTACTCATATAATAGGACATAGAGCTATGTCATTTTGCAGTGCTTTTGGGAAGACCGTGACTGTCTGGAGGGATTTAATTCCCAAGGAAACATTTCACTTACTAGCTCTGCACCCCTGGAAGGCAGACAGACATTTGATTTGGCTGTATCATCAACAGCTAGGGAGGCTGCCTGGATGACAGGTCATTCTTCTATTGATTGGGATGTGACTTTACAATAAATTTTAAAAATTCATTAATTTGTTTTTAGCATTCAGTTTAAAAAACATTTTGAGTACCAAATTCTCTTTTCCTCCTGCCCCTCCCCCACCCATTGAGGAGGCAAGCAATATATCAATTATACAAGTCATACAAAAAATATTTCCATATTAGCCACGTTGCTAAAAACAAACAACCAACCAATAACACCACCATACACACAATAAAAAACAAGAAACATAAAGAAAGTGAAAAAGCATGCTTCAGTATGCATTCAGAATTCATCAGATCTCTCTCTGGAGATGGATAACATTTTTCATCATGGGTCCTTTGGAATTGCTTTGGATGACTGTATTGATCAGAATTGCTAAGTCTCTCACAGCTGATCACTGTTACAATATTGCTGTTACTGTGTACAATGTTCTTCTGGTTCTGCTCACTTCACTTTGCATAGTTTATTTGCTTTTTTATTTTTTTGGTGAGGTAATTCGGGTTAAATGACTTGCCTAGAGTCACATAGCTAGTATTACGTTTCTAAGGCCGGATTTGAACTCAGGTCCCCTTGACTCCAGGGCCTATGCTCTACCCACTGAGCCACCAAGCGGCCCCTCACTTTGTATAGTTCACATAGGTCTTCCCAGGCTTTTCTGAAACCATCCTACTCATTATTTCTTATAACACAATAGTCATCTACCACAATCATATACCACAAATTGT
The DNA here is from genome assembly GCF_900497805.2 of Vombatus ursinus. Lineage (NCBI taxonomy): Eukaryota > Metazoa > Chordata > Mammalia > Diprotodontia > Vombatidae > Vombatus > Vombatus ursinus. The sequence goes on from NW_020954704.1 coordinate 4,708,272, forward strand.
TCAGTCACTCCCTAATAGATGGGTAGCCCCTAAATTTCCAATTATTTGCCACCACAAAAAGAGCTATTATAAATATGTTTATACATATAGGTATCTTTCCTTTTATTTTATTTTATTTTTTTAAATATCAAGGAGATACAGACCTAGTAATGGTACTGCTGGGTCAAAGAGTGTGCACAATTTTACAGATGTTTGGACCTAGTTCCAACTGTTCTCCAGAATGGTTGGACTAGTTCAGTACTTCACCAACAGTGCATTAGCACCCCTGTTTTTCCACATTTCCTCCAGTATTTGTCATTTTCCTTTTCTGTCATGGTAGCCCATCTGATAAGTGTGAGATGGTACCTTGTAGTTGTTTTAATTTGCATTTTTCTAATCAATAATGATGTAGAGCTTTTTTCATGAGACTACTGATAGTTTTGATTTCTTCTTCTGAAAACTACAGTTAACTTTTAAAGCAAGTAACAGTAAAGGAAAAAAAATCAGGCAAAATTAATGAGATACGAATATAAATAACAACTGATCCACAAGCTTTATACAATTATCCTTTTCATTACTTAATAGTCACAACCTGGGCATATCAGGAACAATGTTGGAATGCTTGCCTAGAAGGTGTGAGTTAAATGAAAAGCATAATTACTGAAGCAAGTTCAAGCCTTTTAAATATACACTGTCATTAGTATGGGCTGCAGAGGTTTTAGTTACTACTAGAATAATGTGAATGATAAGAAGATAGGGGCAGCTAGGTGGCACAGTGGATAGAGCACCGGCCCTGAAGTCAGGACTCAGACCAAACACTTGACTAGCTGTGTGACCTTGGGGAAGTCACTTAACCCCGACTGCCTCACCCAAAAAAAAAAAGTACATAAGAAGATGAAGAATGTTTTCCCTTTTTATGCTTTCCTTTTTTGTTTTGATTTTTTTTCTTCCTTTTCATTCCCTTGGGATTTCTGCTCCTTTTGTTTTGAAGAGTCTTCTTCAGAGGAAGTAGATAAGATTTTTTCCTTTTCTTTTTTGATTTAAACTTTCTCTTTGTTATATTTTTTTTCTTCCTCATTTGTATTTTTCTCAGGTAAAGTCTGCAATTTATTTAGTTTCTCAGTCTCTTCCTTGTTTTCTTCACTACTTGTGCTGCTGACTTCTAAAACCATGTCTTTTGGGTGGGGGTCCCATTAGAGAAAATTATGGCATTCAGGGGACCAGGATAGCACCCCCCTTTTATTTTACATTTTGCCCTTGTTGCCACCTCTAACTGAAATTTAGCATTTCTTCAATTATTTAAAAAGCATTCTTCTAAGAAGCAGTTCATCTATCTGTCTGTTAAATGGGTACATGACACACACAAAGAGCTTAAGGAACCTCTAATTTAGGGTCATGGGATTTAGAGCTGGAAGGAGTTCTTAGAAACCACCTAGGTCCAACCCTCTTTTACAGGCAAGAAACTGAGGCCTGGAGTCAATTTTTTTTTGGTAACAGCATATATGGTAGGCTCAATTCTTTGGAGTTTAAGTTGATAAGGCCATAGCACAACATGGGGCACTGGGTCTCTTGTTGTCTTGGGGATACCCTCATAAAGTACTTTAAAAAATGTCTATTGAAATCATCCTAAAGACTGAGATTGGGAGAATCTTACATCAACTGTTAATAGCCCCACTCCTTTGACCTACACCAATGAGAAAAATCTTTCCTTAGTGTCTAATCAAAAGGTACCTAGTCTGCTGAATGTGAGCACTCCATTCTAAGTCTTCTAGGTCATGACTTCTATATTCCTGGACAGCAGATCACTCCTGGGAGGGGGAAAAGTTCACCCTGATAACTGGCTCCAGCCAGTACAGATCACCTCAGTATTAGGTCAGTGGTGGTTTTTTCTAAGTAGGATGACATTGCTATTTAGCATGGTGTTTTCAGGCCACTTGAGACCCTATATCTGAACACGATTAGGTTTCTGAGGGTAAAGGAGCTCCACTTTCAGAGCATATAGAGGGTACGCTGCCTGTTACTAATCCCCTGGAAATTGAGGAATCTGCTTCCAGGAAGGTATCTTGATGTGGAATGCATGGGTTTTGATCACCAAATTGGAGCTGACATACTGTAAGTGGTTCTGGGCAGCTAACGATGTGATGAAAAGACAGATTGTTCACTTGCTACTGAGAATGAACTAGTCAACCAAGCCAGCGAACCCTTGCTACTTTTTTTTTCCTTAGCCTCTCTGTCCTGGTTCATGTGAGGAGTCAGGAATTACTGATTTCATCTTCCTTGAATCTCTTCTATCATATTGTTAAGATTATGTCCTTACAATCACTTTCTTTCTATATATACGTATAGTTATTTATTTGTCATGTTCTTCTAATAAGTTGTAGAAACCAAGGCCAAGAGTTATGTATTATTGTGTATTTCTATCTCCAGTGCATAGGAAATAAGGGTATTTCATTATACATAGTAGGTGCTTAAATATTTGTTGAACTGAACTAACAGTAATACTAATGATTATATTATTTGCAAAAATCAATCTTTTTCTTTTCTTTTTTTTTTTTAAATCAATTAGTCATGTCCAACTCTTCTTGATCCCATTTAAGGTTTTCTTGAAAAGGATACTGAAGTAGTTTGCCATTTCTTTCTCCAGCTTATTTTTACAGATGAGGAAACTGAGGCAAATGGGGTTAAATAACTTGCCATGGGTCACACAGCAGTGTCAGAGAAACCAGATTTGAACTCAGGTCCTCCTGACTCCAGGGCTAGCACCACTATCCACTGAACCACTTTGCTGCCTACAAAAGCATTATGCACTTGAATAAGATCTCCAGTACTACTGGATTTTCAACAAATAAGGATCCATTACCAAAAAGCTGCTGAAATAGCTTACTCTTCCTTTTATGCACTCTGACGTTTGAATTTGAAAGCCAAATATTACAGTAAAGCTCAAAAATAAACATAAGCATGCCCAAGGGGAAAAAAAATTTAAAAACAACCAAAACCTGAGACAGAAAAAAATCTAAATCTGAAAAAGAAATGAGTAAGAAGGTAACTGATTCAAATTATAAAACAGTCATTACCATAATGAAAAAAATTATGAGGAGGAATCAAGGAAAGAGTCCTTTTTTTTTTTAAAGCAACTGGGGTTAGCATGGTTTATGATCTGTATTGAGAGAAAAAGTAACCACACTGATAAAAACACTACATTATAAAGTAACTAGACATAGAAACATAGTAAATAGTAGATCTGGAGGAAGAGTTAGAATTTTTTAAAATTTTTTTTTAGGCATCTGGGGTTAAGTGACTTGCCCAGAGTCACACAGCTAGTAAGTGTCAAGTGTTTGGTCTGAGGCTGGATTTGAACTCACACCCTCCAGACTTCAGGGCCAGTGCTTTATCCACTGCACCACCTAGCTGCCCCAAGGAGTCCTTTTAATAGCCAACTACCCTTGACCATGTAAAATATAACTTCATTTTTTAAAAAAGTAACTTACAAACTTTGTAGGAATACATTTGTGCCACAAAATAATATGAACCTGTATTTGTAAGACCTGTATTTTCTAAGCAAGCTATCAAGGCAGTGTAGATTGAACAAGAATCAAAGCATGATAATGGTTATGATGATGGATTACATCTGCATAACTTCTTAGAAACAGTTTTACATATCTCTTTTTTGATGGGCATTTAGGGCCTATTTCTGACAGTGGCAGCTAAGTAGTAGTTCACAGTGCGTTGGATCTGGAAATCAGGAAGACTTGAATAAAAATTCTGTCTCAGACACTTACTATGTGACCCTGGTCAAGTCATGACCTTTATCTGCCTCAGTTTTCTCATCTGTAATATGGGGACAATAACAGCCTACTTTGCAAGGTTGTTATACGGATAAATTGAGATTGCATTTATAAAACACTTTGTAAACCTTAAACTGCTATATAAATGTTAGTTGCTGTTGTTACATAACCTTGGGGAAGTTTTATACATACCTAAGAAAATTTCTAAATCATTTTTTTCATTATACACTGACTTTTACTGTTACTATATACTACTACTTCCTGTGCTTCATTGCTAAACTCATTCTGCCAAAGCTTAATCAACCAAAAAGCCAGAAAATATTGCTATAGAGATTCAGAGTTAGTAGTAAGCTATAGTTTTATGTTTATTACTCATAAAGGCAAATTCTAAAAACTGTATAAAGACCTAAACTGGTAAAACATTATAGAGTTTAACAGCTGGGCATTTTATGAAGATAAAACTATTATCTGTCCAAATAAAATGAATAGCACATTTTAAAAAAAAAAAGATTTTTAGGAAGGAAAAGCTTTTATGCTGAAAGGTCAAATTTCTAATTTGATAGGTTAGCCTAGTAGGCCCTAGTGTATCAGAATGCTGAAGATATGGATTGATTCATTCATTTTAATAACATTTATTCTCTCTCTCTCTCTCTCTCTCACACACACACACACACACACACACACACACACACACACACCTTCTTTAATTAAAATGGACATCTAGGGCATCCTTGCAATGTCAGAAAAAAGTAAAGATGGCCCGCAGAACATGGGGTGGACCCCATGTGGAATATTTATGGCAGAAGATAGGTTAGAGTCACACAAGATGGGCAAATATGATGATCATTGCTGTAGGGAACACCTAAATTAGTTAAATTGGAGCAGACAACTAATGAATGTTAGAAGTGAAATTCAAATCCAGGTCCAGCAATCAGCACATTATAAAATACTAATATAAAAACTGAAATAAGCTTGCATGTATGCAAAGATGGTAAGAAAAAAAAGATGGGTTATCATCCTTCCTTCTCCTAAAGCAAGGGTTTTAATTTTTGTGTGTGTGTCAGGCACCCCTTTGGCAGTCTGGTGAAGCCTTTAGACCTCAACTTGGAATAATGTTTTTAAATGCATAAAATACAATACACGGAATTACAAAGGAAATCAACTAACACTGAAATACAGCAATAACAACACATAAAAAAAAAAAAACAACCCACAAGTTCACGGGCTCTCACTTAAAGAAATTTTGTTCAGAAAAAAAAAATTCTGTTCAAAAGTAACTATGATCTGGGCAAAAGTTTTATTTCTTTAAAAGAAGCTTTAGAGAACACATACACTATATAATTTACAGCCTTCACAGGGCTGCTGAGGTAATAGGTATGAAAAGATTTTAAGTTCTTCAGAGAAATGATAATTTTATTATATTAACATTACACTATTAAAACAAAGCCATAATTTTTTTCACTTGATATTGAGTTGGCAAGTAGTAACAGAGTGACCCCATCCAAAAAGTTAAGTAGAAAGTACTCCTTCACTTCTTTACTGATATGATCGTTTTTGAAAGATAAACAGGGGCTTACCACAATTATTAAATTTTCAGCATGAGGGGGGCAGCTAGGTGGTGCAGTGGATAGAGACCGACCCTAGAGTCAGGAGGACCTGAGTTCAAATCTGGCCTCAGATACATATCATTCACTAGCAGTGTGACTCTGGGCAAGTCACTTAAACCCAATTGCCTCACCCCCACCCTCCCAAAAAAAAGGTAAGACAGAGTTGCCGATATTTAAAAGGGGCAGTTAAGTGGCACAGTAGATAGAGCACCAGCTCTGGAATCAGGATGACCTGAGTTCAAATCTGGCCGCAGACATGTGACACTACCTGTGTGACCCTGGGCAAGTCACTTAACCCCGACTGCCTCACCAAAAAGCTAAATAAATAAATAAATACATTCTCAGCATGGGTATTTACACCTTGGAAATCAGCAAATTCCACAAATCAAGGCTTGATTTATTGTTTTGTTATGATGATTATAATGCAGATAAACTTAAAAGTGTGCCACAAATAAATTTTCTGCCTCCCTCTCACACACATTTCATACCATCCCCCTCTCCCCAATCCCCCAGCTGGTTGTTAAATATTTACTATCACATCCCTGCAGATAATAAGCCTTCCAGGAATGACTTAAAAAGCTTTTACTCTAAAAGCTAAAACCTTGACCACAGATATTTCAATCTACTTGAGAAAGGGGCAACTTTATAACCAAATGTCAAATAGTTCCTTGGCGTCATGCCCTGGTTGGAAATAACAGGTTGTTCCCATACGCCTCTCTAATGTGTTTAGATGAAATAATTGACCTTAGGAGGCAGGAGACCTGGGCTGCACAGACATAATTCTGCCATAGGTCTGATTTGCCTTTTCCTCATCTGAAGGTTCAGTCACACTTCTCAACACATTCATGCCACTAATTAATACACTCCAGTAAAATTTTCACTTTTTAAAAAAAATCATGACAAAACTTACATAAAATAAAATTTTAGTAGCAGTGTAGTCCACTGGAAATAGTACCGTTTTTAGAGTCAGAAAACCTGTGTTCAAATACCACTTCGTATTTGCTATTTGTACGACCCTGAATTTTCCTTATCTGATCATAATCTGTTATCATTCCTCTTCACCTTCTGCCTTGCAACCCCTAAGCATGTTCTTCATCCTCATTGTAACCTCTAAGGCCTCCACCCCAGTTCTTTCCCAGGCCTTCTATCAGCCCTTCACTTGCTACACTCTCCTCCCTTCCCTTGGTGAGTAAGTTCAACTCTACACTGTTTTCTTCTCTGGAGTCCCTTGCCCCTATATCCTGTCAAAGATATTGCCTTGCCAAGCCTCAGTCTCTGGATGATAATTTTTCTCCTACTTGTTCTATTGGGCAAAGCTGAAAAGAATCACAAAACTGCATTACTGGTTCTCAACTAGGCCTTCACTAAACCAAGGTGATCCTTTTACATCTCCTTAATTGACTCATTTTCCCATTCAAAAAACAGCTGCTCTTCCAAATCTTTCCATTCCTTCTCTAATCTTCCATGGCTCCCTCTCCCCCCATTTCTCAGCTGAGAACCTTGCCTCACATTTCACCAAAAAAATTAAGGCCATTCCCCATGAACCTCTTCCTTCTCCCTATCTCACACCACTCAGATGCCTTTTGCCAATTTCTTTTCCTTGACACTCTTTTCTCTCTGTTTTCATGACACTGCTCTCCATGGTTCTTCTACCAATGTGACCACTCCTATTCAGTCTCCTTTGCTGGATCTTCATCCAGGCTATGTCTGCTAATCATGGCGGTCCCCCAAAGCTCCGTCCTGGGCCCGATTCTCTTCACCTTATACACTATTTCACTTGGTGATGTCATCAGTTCCCATGGATTAAACTATCATCTCCACAAAGATTTGTTTTCAGTCTCTGCTGACCTCTAGTCTCACATCTCCAATTATGTACTGGACACCTTGACCTGGGTGTCTCATAGATATCTTAAACCCAGTATGTCCAAAACTGAACTAGTTATCTACCCCACCCCCCAAATCCCTCCACTTTTCTTAACTTCCCTATTATTATGGAGAGTAGCATCATCTTTCCAGTCACTTGGGCTCACAACCTGGATATCATTTTCAACTTCTCACTCTCTCACCCCCATATCCAATCAGTTGCCAAGTCCTGTCATTTCTACCTTCAAAGTATCTCTTTTACATGCCCCCTTCTCTCCTCTGACACTACTACCAGGCTGGTACAGGCTTTCATCAAATTGGGCTTGGACCTGCAATAGCTTTCGGAGTTTGACCATGTTGCCTCCCTATTCAATGAACTCCAGTGGCTTCCTTTTGCCTCCAGGTACAAATATAGCACTTTTTGTTTGGCAGCCAGACCCCCTTCCTGCTTTTCCAGTCTTCTCACACTTCATAACTCTTCCCCACACTTCCCTACCCTATTGGACTTTAGGATTCAATGATATTGGATTTCTCTGATGATGAAACCTTTTGTAGTATCATTTACAGACACAGCATATATTTCCATATTAAATTCTCAATGGAACATCTCAGGCAGAGATCCATCTTTGATATTAAAGACCTATTTACATTAGTTCACTCAATGAAACATTTTTATAAATTCCTTTTTTTTCCTGAAGGGGAAATAAAGGAAAAGGAAGGAGGAAATCCATCTACTCCAGTGAAAAAGAAAATATTTTAAGGTGTAAATAAATAGTTTTGTCCATGAATGCTTTTGTATTCAGAAAATTCAGTAGTTTCCCACTCTTTAGGTCATAAGAGGGTTATAGAGTCCAAGGATGCAGTCTGATTATGGAAATACAGCAGATGGCTATGTAATCATGGTATTTATATTAAACACATCTCAACTGAAAAACAACAACAAACCTCTCCTACTATAATTAATGTAACCATCAATTCCATTTAAAAAGAGAAGCCCTAGAGGTTGTGAATCAGCTCTAGCTTCTAGCCAAATAGGATATCAATCAAAGAAGACTAGTGGGGGAGGAAGGGGGAGAACAAACACACACAAACAAAAATGTCAAATTGGTTTAGTTATACGAAGGTAGCTAAACTGTCCATATTTCAAGAGAAAAATAGTATAGATGTGGGGATTCAGTTAGGGGAAAATCTAGCTTGGAGTATAATAATCACTGAATCATTTACCGGTGGGATTTTTCCTTACTCTCACCATCAAGATTTTGGAAGTTACATTTAGAAACAACTTTGTAAAAAGTCAGTATATTTAATTCAAGAGAAATCGAATTCAAAAATGGCATTTATTAAACTCTTAAATACCCAGGCCAAATTGACATTCTAAATTAGCACAAAGAATCTTTGTAGGAGAAGAATCAGGACCAATGTAACCTGTTAGCTTGAGTTTGGGAAATATCTTTGCTCTGTTTAGCAAAATAAATAGATTGTTTTGTCAACCTCTTTGGAACATGCACCTGTTGGGAACAGACATGACATTTTCAGGTGTTGAAAGGATTTTTGTTGTTTTTAATTGAAAACATGATCTTTCCTATTTTTCTTCATTTAAGCCAAAATGCTTACTCTAAGAATATGGTTCCAGAAAGGATGTAAAATAGTGAAGGAAAAATAGAATTAAATCTCCAACAAGGTATGATATCATTACTATAATGATCAGCTATGCACCCCAAGACCTGTACAAGTGACAGATTTGAGCTAGAATCACTAAATTCCACCTGCAGGCATATCATGTCAAATGGGTAGGAACAATAATAATTCATGGCAGTGATGCCAAGGGAATTATCCCAAGATTCTTTGCACATGTCAGAACAATAACTGATGTAGTTACTTTATGCCTAACTAAAGGAGTAATGTCAAAGTAAACTCAAATGTCATTCTGGTTTGCTTAATTCTGAAAAGACACCAATAAAAATACACGCATATAGATAAAATATGCATATATAAAATATACATTTATATAAATAACAAAAATATAGATACACAGATAACAAACAGCAAAAGAAAGCAGCTATAGTTCTTAAAAAATAAAAATCACTTCAATTCAAATAAAAATTTCTTAACTATTCTGACAATAAGTTAGTATTAGTTCAGTTAGGATGTTCTCTATAATCTTTTTTTAAAAATCACTAATCCGAATAAATTAAAGCTGTCTAACAAGGACAGTTCGATTCAGAAGCATGACAATAAATGCATGATTTCAAAGAGTACCTGCAGTGATAAGGAGAGCACGATTTACTATAAACTGTACTTCTGTACCATTGGCTGCAACTTACTGATGAAATGGGTCCTTTATAACCCTGGAAAATGAATGTAAGTGACTGAGAGAATGGATGCAGATGCACTAATGGCAACTTTCCCTTTGTGGCTGATTAACTAAAATATCTGTTCAGCTTCATGCAGATTTTAAATAAAATGTTCAAACATGTGAATACTAAATATATGATAGGCTTATTAGGAGGGAATAGAAAGAGAGTAGGAGAAAAGGGATAGAATATTTTAGTAACAATTACACATGACTCTGGTTTTCAAAATAGGCTAACTCCTTTTTACATTCTAATAATAGCTCATATTTGTATAGCAGTTTACAAGAGCTTTCCCCCAACAACACTGCAAAGTAGGCAATTTGAGTATTATGCACTATCTCCATTTGAAGTTACTCTAATTAATTAAATTATCTCCATCTTAAAGATGGAGAAACTGAGGCATAAGGAGGCAAGTGAGTTGGCCAGAGGACAAATTGGACTAGATGACCTGCTGAGGCCCCTTCCAACTCAGAGAGTTTCCAATTGTGACATAACTACCACAGAGGGAACTTCAACTCCTATCTTCTGACCTCAAATTCAGTGACCCTCCCACTAGACCTCATGAAATTCAACAGCTTTATTTATTGTCCTGTTATAAAGAAGAGTTCACATATGAGGCAGCATGAGGTAGTGGAAAAGGCAGGAACCAGAGATGTGGGTTCTGAGCACTTCTGTAGGAGTTGTGGTTCTGCCCCTAATTATCCCAAGTGACCTCAGAGAAGCCTTGTTACTCCCTGGGACTTCTATTTTCTCATTTTCAAAATGGCAGGGGAGAAGGGGGTGGTTGAGATGATCTTAGCCCTATGAACCTGTGACAAACTTGAATTTCTAAACTTTCTGCTACCATAACCACTACCAACTGTAGAATAAGAACAAAGAGAAAATTTAAAACCAGTGGCTCAAATGAGGTCAAATTGGAGAATTAGATTTTGATCTATCCATTATGCTTCATTTTTTCTAACTGGTTACCATCTAAAAACTCAGATTTTAGTAAGAGCAGTGAAACACAGCAGTATCTGGGCCAACCTGACTACATAGTTTCACATTCACAGAAGCCTGAAATTGGACATAGTCTACAAAATGAAAAAGTTAGCCACAGGGAGCCAAAAAGAGCTGCTTCTCTTGGCTGACAGATTTAGCATCTTCAAAACCTTGATACTCAATCTGATAGCACCAGTGGATGACAGCAGCAGGCCTGATCTATAGGAGATGTATCCCTGGAACTAAAGATTAGTTCTGATTTTTAGGGAAGAGTCTTGTTTTAAAACATGAGAAGAACTTTAAGGAAAGAACCAATTGTTGAATAGATTCTAAATCTTCCTAAGCACTGATTAAAAACTACCTTTTAAGAAAATGCTTTGTATTGCACTAAACAGGGGTGGGAGCCTGTGGCTGATGATGGAGGTTCCCCACCCCTACTAGAGACTAGCACCTTTCTCACAGAAGCTCAAAGCACTTTACATGCCTTATGTAATTAAGCTTTATGAAAACTCTGTGACAAGACAGAATTATTTCAATTTTTCAAATGGATCCACAGAAGCAAAGGGGTCAATTTAAGGCTATCTACTTAATGTCAATTATACATCACATTAATTGTACTGGTTTGAATATAGCTTCATATTTTCCCCAAATATGACGTGCATAAAACCTTAGTGAGGTCTACACACACACAGACATACACACCGTACTTGATGCTATTCTTAAACTTATATCTACTTTTTCTTTTTCTTTTAAAGAGATATCATTTCAGGGACGTAGTCAATATTAGTAAGATACCAATCAATAAGGTTTTTCTAAACTCCAAATACAATGCTTTATCTTGGAGGAAAAGGGTATCAGATTAACTTAGTGGGTCTTATTTGGTGGTTTTCTTTTGATAATGCCATTGCTCTTAAACCCCAAGATTAAAAAATTCTGTTAAATGAAATTTTACAGATAGGCAAAGTTAATAATAATAATAGCTAGTATTTATATAGTACTTTAAGGTTTGCCAAATAGTTTACAAATATCTCATTTTATCCTTAAAACAACTCTGGCAGATAGGTACAATCATTACCTTCATTCTATAGAAGAGGAAACTAGAGCAGCATAAGGTTAAGTGACTTGATTAGGGTCACACAGCTAGTAAGTGTCTAAAGCCGGATTTGAACTCAGGTCTTCCTGACTGACTCCAAGTTCAACATTCTATCCATCGTACAACCTCACTAGCATTGAATTAATCTACTATTTCTAGGAAGGCTATTAGCGAATTCTTTGATTCCACATAAAAATGTGGGTAATCAAACTATAAAATTCAATACTCTTCAAGTTTGGTTTCCATGAGAAAAGCTTATCACTGTGGTGCACAGAAGAAAGAGAACTGCAATATTTTTAAAACCTCTAAACAAAAGTCAGAATACTTGGTCATTTAATGATTCAATCCTGAGATCCTAAGTGCTGTACAAATTACCAACCTAAGAAAATAAATACCTATTGAATTCTTACCTGTCCAGTGTCCAGTAGTAGTACCTGTTTTATCTGTGCATGTCTCACTTACAGGTCTAAATACAGTCTCCCATCCACCAGTAGCATAGCGCCAGTTATGGGATTCCAAAATGAGAGTTCTCTGAGTGCCATAGGCAATCATGAAGCAGTAGACAACATGGTGGAGTTGACAGCCATATCCACAGCCTTTGTTGATATTACATACCAGCTTCTTGGCTTTTCTGCAATCCTTGGGGTTCTGGGAGTAGAAGAAAGAAGTAAAGTTGGAGACAAACTACAAGAGAGACTTGTTTCTCTAAGTGAAAAAATGACAAGGGTCTTAAATCACATGTAAGCTAAGACTATTCCAATACATTGCCCATTAAACAAAAGAGCAGGCTTTCACTCGGTGAAAATTCATGTGCATTCTTGGTAAGATAGTAGTGAAAAAGGAGAGTTATTTCACATACTTGATTGAACAAATGTAAAACAAAACAATTGGCATTTTAAATTACTCTTTTGCTTTGCCATCTGTCAGAACATACAAATGTGATCATCTTTGAACTCAAAATTGTGTATATCATGAAGAAAATCTTGGTGAAGAGACTACTTGATTTACTTTGGCAGTATCTCAGTGCCCTGAGCTTTCCTTTGGTGAAAAGGCTCAAATTTTCCTGAAGGAAAACTACAACTTACATGAAACTAGAACTCTACATGCTACAAATGTGAGACCAGAACTCTAAATGTCACAAGTGAAATCAACATTGAAAACATGGCACCACAAAGCCATCAGGTTGAAGTTGACATTCTGGTCAGAAACACTCAGGTACGTCAGAGTTGTTCTATCTACTGCTACCCTTTCATGATTTTTTTTTTTGCTGACAAACTTTCAGTATATAAAGTATGTTTTGCTGTAGCTCTCATAAGAATGTGTTATGACATTTTTTGACCTAGGGAATTATTTTCCTAAATGCATATGTTGCTATTAAAAAGAGGCTAAATATGGTTAAAACACTGAAGATTACTTAACAGTGGGTATACTGGGGCTAACTAACATGGGAATTTTTTTTTTCAGTTTATTTGTAATGTTGCCTTAATGTTTCTACTTTCGCTAAATGTTCTTAGGTATCATTGTTACTTAAGTATAACTCTGTTCTCACGTGAGATCTTTAGCATGAAATTTTCTCCAAGCTGTTTTGCCTCAGAGGAAAATGAAAATGGATACAGTTGGAAATGCCAAAAATTTGTCTTCAATATATCAAGTGGCAAAATAATTACTTCTTAGTCTTTGTGGGTCTAAGGTAAACTAGTCGCCCAGATTTCAAGTGTGCACCTGCTTTCCAAAGGATGTTTTTATTTATGTTGTCAAGTAGAAGCCAAAGATATTGAGCATAGGTGATAATGGTAAAACTAAAACATAATTTGGAGAAAAAAGCCAAGGTAAAAATTCGGTACAAATAACTGGAGGTACCTTACAAATTCAAATGTGATTCTGCTAGCAGGCTGTTTCTGAGAACAAGCCCAGCACAAATCATCAATGACCTTTTAGAAGCGAGGGGTCTTAAGTGGTCCCAAAGGACTGCTCTGATAAGTGTCACCCAGGTTTGGCCAGATTTATCTCCAGACCAGGTACCAGAGTTGCTGATTCCCTTTTACCTGAGCTTCTGAAAAGTCTGTCAGAACCCATCAGAAGCTTCTCACTGAGGCAAACAGCACTCATTCCCCTCCCAGCTGCTACAGATGCATCAGACGTGGGAGATACGTGAGAGTGGAGAGATGGCAACGATGGGCAATGCACCATTAATTCTTTGTTCCCTATCAAACAGTGACACTGGGAATAAATAGCCCTCTCAAGCTGATTCAAAGTTTTACTAGCTATTTAGAAGTTTATCAAGAGAATACAGAACACCAACATTTATCAGATTTTGTTATTTGAAAGAAATACAGTACTACTCTGTGAGTTAAATTTTTATATATATTAAAAAAGGAATGTCCTTTACAATGGAAAAAATAAGAAAAAGAACAAAGAAATGTTGTGACTTCCATTATTAAAGTGAATAAAGCTGTTTGACCAGAAAGCTTCAGCAGCTTTACATTGTGCACTTTATTTTTCTACTTTCCTCATAAAAACTATCATTCTTCCACTTGAGAAGAATGCATATAGCATACTTTACAATAAGAGTTTAATTAGATTACAGTACTTTTATCACAAGGGCTTGGGGCTAAGGGAAAGAAGAGGAATGCGGCTATTAGATAAAATGAGATTTAATACAATAATCTAAATGTATCTCAAACCAGTTGAAAGACACTGTCATTCAATATGTGATTTTGCTCTCCTGCATCACAAGTAACATTGAAGAAGGAGGGAAAATTCCATTATGTTTTGCTCAGGAATGAGAAAGGTCTAAAAGTATAAGGTAAACAAACAGAAGCCTTCAAGGCAGAGAGTTTGTGATAAGAGAAAAGGAAATAAGGTGCTGCTTGGATTGATAACCACAAATAAAAGAACTCAGAAGTATAGCCCAATTTATTGTCATAGTAGTATTTTAAGAGAAAAGACACAATGAAGACCCAGAGTTAGAGGATGCCATTTACACTGCCATCTTAACACTAAAGGAAAGTTTTGAAGGGCAGATGACAGAAGACAACATAGAAGTTGGCATCTGCAATGAGTCAGGTTTTAGGAGGCTTACCTCCACTGAAGTCAAGGATTACTTGGCTGCCAAAGCATAATATGCCAATGAATGAATCATCTGAAGTTTCAATTGATTTACCACTTTGAAATGTTTCAAAACATTTTGGTTTTTCTGTTTTTTGCATACTTATCTCTATATAGTTGAATGGACTAAAGTTTTTAAAAATGATAGATGTAAATCCTAACGAACTACTCTCTCCAACTGGATTGAGTCCAGAGAACACGTAAGACGTTGGCCAGAAAAGGTTTGTGTGTGTGTGTGTGTGTTTGCACGCATGCACGCGCAAGCTAACATTTAAGACAAGGTTATTCAGAATTAATATCTGGAAAAACCAAAATAGCTCCATGCTTCTGATCTAAATGGGAAGCAGTGTTTCATGAGAGAGAACCAGGATGAACAAGACAAAGTTAGTTTTGTTGGAAGGAAGGCATACACAACTTCTCTGTGACCCAATTTATTAATGTATAGAGTGGAAATAAAAGTATCTGCCCCTGTATACTTCATGAGCATACTAGGATGATATATGTCAACTTTCAGGTGGAGAGCCACTAGATAATTCCAAGGTAGTTGTATGTCACACAAGATAAATACAAGACTCTTTTATAATGCTGGTGTTGGCAGACAGGACTAACACCTGGGCTATGGGATACCTTTATATTGTATGTGGCTTTTACTGAACATGGTGAGTTTATTTGAGGAGACATGATGTGACCCTGATATATCATAACCAAAAAAGATAATCTGATGTTGGGTATGACGGTGGAGCTGTTCCGTAGCATGTGCTGAAATAGCCTTAATGTGACATAGGAAAGACAATGCCAATATTACCTTAACTTGACTAACAGGGCAGCCTGTTCCCAAAATCTAGCACAATGGACTTAACACATATTGACTGAAAATAAGTGAATTTCCGCAAAAAACACTAAGTCTGAGTCATGCTGGCTATCCTCAAAAGGCATCAGCAGTATAAGCAGTACCATTAGAAAAGTGAGGTGCATGTAATACCATTGATATCCGTAATAATATTTACATTTTCCTTATTATCTTATTTCAACTTGCCAACAAGCATTTACTAAGTGCCTCTTATGCACAAGGCTCTGTTCCAAGTGTTAGGGATATAAAACAACCCCTGCCCTCAAGAACCCTATATTCTACTGATCCTTAAAACAATCCTGCCAGGAGATAGGTAACGCAGGTATGATTACTTCCATTTGGTAGATGAAGAAACTGAGGCTAATGAATCTATAGAGCAATGTTCAACAATTAAAGAATCATAGTTAAAGATTCACAGATTCTCTGAGTTGAAAAGAGAGACCAGAGATCTTTTAGTCTAATCAATATCTGATGCAGAAATGCCCTCTGTAATATCTCCTTATCAGTAGTTCCCACTTGCAGGTCCCATTTGAGGAGATGGCTCATTCCAGTTTTAGACAGCTCTAACAGAACATTTTCTCTAATTTCTAGTTCTGTTCTCTGGAGCCGAGTGAAACAACAGCAAGGTCTTTTCCAGATGCCAACTTTTCAAAGATGTGAAGATGGTGCCCACCTCCCTTCTAAGCCTTCTCTTAGCCTAAATGTTTCTAATTCCTTCAGTGAATCCTCTCATGACCCCTGAGTTATCCTCCTGTGGACATGCTCCTATTTATTAATTTCCTTACCAAAATATGGTATTCAGAATTAAATTAATACAATATTTTAGATATGGTCTGATGAAAACAGATTGCAGTGAGCTTTTAATTGATCCATTTTCTCAATATTAGGTTTATTTTAATATCTACCTAAATTCAGATCTGCATTTTAAACTGCAAAATCACACTTTGACTTATATTGGGCGTGTAGTTCAATAAACCTCCAAGTCCTTTTCAAAAAAAACCATTGTTTATTTTTGCCCCTCCTGTTCTATACCTGGTGCAGTTGATGTTTTGAACTGATGTGTAGGACTTTATATTTATTCTTACCAGATTTTAGAATCAAAGATTGTTAGAACTGAGAGGACTTTGGAGATTTTTGTAGTTAAAGCAGATAATATTATAAACAAAGAGAGACTAAGAAAGTTTAAGAAGTCTGCTCAAGGTCATAACAGTAGAGCCTACACCCTACACATGTGAATTGCTCTTTCCACTGCACTATAGTCTCTTCCATGTCAAAAGAATAATAAAGAGGAAGGGATGGGTACAAACTACAAAGTAGTCTTACACTAACTCTGTGAATTGAGGATAATTAGCCCCACTCCAACAACTGCCCACAGGTTGTATATAGAGTTTGGTTATAAATAGTTCTTATTTCCAACAGACAGACAATGGAATTTTTTAAAAAAGGAGAAGGAAAAAAAACCAGACATTTAATAAACAATTATTAGATTTAATTCTAGTCTAGATGTTCTCTGATTACAAAACTAAATACTTTTCAAAATTACAACATTCAACTTTGTGCTGGTAATGAAGAAGAGATTTTTAAAAACATAACTAAAGTATTTCACTTTACTAGAAACAATGTTTTTATTATCTCCAAAATTATATAAAAGAATGCAGCAAAAAAAGGTAATGAAGAAAATAAGAGAATGAGATATTGTAAAGAAATAATTACACTTTAGGCTCTGGGTGAAGTTCAAAGCCACAGAAGAGAAAGTTAAATATAGCACTCTCATTTTTAAAAGCCAAGAGAGTAAATTATTGTCTCAATCTATGAAACAATATTTTCATAGTAAAGCCAAGATGTTATCTCAATGTCCTTTCTACCCCCTAAAGCAGAAAAAAGTTTGGCAGGCATAAAAAGTGGTACAATAGCACAGAACCAAATATGCTATACACAAATGTTTTAGGAAATCTGTTTCCCTGGGCTTTTCTTCAAGACTTGAGTGTGGAAACCTAATGAGGAGATGATAACATATCAAGCTGTACAATGTGCTGACTTTGTTATCTTGACAGTCTGGTACTTTAAAACGACTGCACATACAACCAAGTCAATAAAAGCCACAGCAGTATTTTACAATTTGGAAAGAGGAAAACTTACAGCTGCAAGAAACAGTACCAGCCATCTTAACTTGGGAATTTCAACTGTATTTTTAAAATCCTTGTCTAAAAGCATCTAAGAATGCTTTAAAAAAAACCTTTAATATGAATAAGACATTAAACAATTAGCAATAAACACACCCACAAAATTACCCAAAAATTACAGTAAGCAGGTTGAAGAAAAAGAGAGACTGATTGCTTATATTCAAGATCCATAAATCAGCACTTTTGTCAGATCTTTAAAATCAGGACACTGCAAACCATCTATGGAAAATGCCTTCCCTCAGATCTTCTTCTCTGAACAGCTTAGGAATGTTTTAGAACCAGGGGTTCTTAATCTCTGTTTATGTCATGGACTCCTGTGGCAATCTGGTGAAGCCTATGTGCCCCCTTTCATAAAAATATTTTTAAATGCAGAAAATAAATAGGATTATAAAGCTATATTGAAATAGTTATTTTTCCAAAAGTTGATAAATCTCAGTTTAAGAAATCCTGTTTTATACAATCCAGGGCAAAAAGAGTAAGACACAATCAGCCCATTGCTCTCATTCATACTTCAATGAGGACAAAAAAATTCCACATAAATCCACAGAAAGCTTCTCTCCATGAGCACACACAATGCTTTACCTCAGATTTGTAGCCCATGGGCCTGTTTCCACAAGTCAGAGACTCAAGACAAATGTGTGAGGTTAAAGATAGCACATCATCTAAAGTACTCATAATTACTACTTGACTTCAGAAAGGTCCTCCATCACCACTTTACACAGCACATAGAAGAATCCCTTCCCTCACAATGGAAATACAGAGCCCTCTGGGATGGAATACCATAGCGGCTTTTTAACATGCTCATGTTAACACTCCACAGAGAAGAAAAATATTACTTTCCCTCAACTAGAAGTACCTACCATAGGTAAAAACAGGGCTTGAGGCCTGAGATTTGAATCATTGTATTTGTCTTAGGCAATAAAGTGAGATGAAAAACAATGAACACATAAAAAATAACATCTTAATATTTGGCAAATGTAACTAGTTTAGTTGCTTAATAAAAACTACTGAAACTTACTCTGTATTGCTGACTTCTTTACTACACAGTAAAATGCCAAGTACCTGGTAATTTTCAACAATATTTACAATTATTGTTGATTCAAAATGTCAACAAACAAAAAAACTCAAATCAAATTCAGCCATTGCCGCTGCTGGACAGAGACACTCTTTTCAAATCTTCTCATGAGGTCAGTAAGCCAAAAGCCTTTATAGAGCATGATGGCTTCAGTAGGATTTCATCAATGTGGGTACTTCTTCTTATGGTACAGACTGCAACTTATCCATGCCCTCTCATACTGTATGACTCCTGCCTCTGTCCTCTCACAAATCCTTCACAGGAGATACAACCAACATGTTAGGGGTCTTCCTCTAGAGTTCATGACATTCTAGAAGTACCAATGGAACACATGGGCTGTCTCCTGGTTATGTTCTAATCTTATTATGTAATTGGCTTTCCTCCTCTCCCCATCATCTATCTTCTCAGATGATACCCTTTGAGTACTTCTCCTGGGAAGTTCTCTAATGATAACATAATGCGGCATAGCTATTCTCTCTATGCATCTCTCCATTACACCAAGAGATGTTTTTTGGTTCCCTATGGACACATGAGAAAACAAAACTCTACCAGCTCATTTATTATTAGCCTCTCTTAAAAAGAGCCTCTAGGCCAGAGATTCTTAATCATTTTTTGTAACATGGACCCCTTGGACAGTCTGGGGAAGCCTATGGACCCCTTCTGAGAAAGATGTTTTTAAATGAATAAAATACACAGAATTATGAAGAAAGCAAATTATGCTGAAATAATTATAAAGAAAAGTTCATAGATACCACCATATGCTCCGCCCCCAAATCTGGTTAATAATCACTGCTGCTATGCCATCTTTCTGTTTAGTTCTAACTTCCTTTTGTCTTATGGTATTATTTATATACAGAAAGAAAGTCAATATTGTTATTATTCAGATCCTCCAACAGAGCTAACTTTTGGTATGACTGGACAAGAATCTCATGGGTATAGTAATGTTTATAAGCAGCCCAAAAGTTATATGATTCTTAGAACTCTCTGCCTCCTTTTCCTACATTCTGTCACTGTCATTGAAGACAAAGAAGGCCACATAGAACCCAAAGATAATCATATATTTTCCTTCCTTTCTCCTTCTATTCTCCCTTTATTCCTTTCTCTGTTCATTCCTTCTTTTCTCCCTCTATTCCTTCCTTCCTTCATTCTTTCCTATTTCTTTGCCATGGACAAATAATTAATCGTGTAGTGGCCAGCCTATTAGTGCTCAGGCTTTCTGTAATTATCAAGGTTGGTCCTCTGACAATACATACAACTTGCTAAGACCACATCTGTGGTATAACCTTTTCAGCTGGCAAAATTTTTTTTGCAAACCTAGGTTACTTCCATGCCAAAATGAAACAGTAGGTTAGGAACATAAGGAAGAAAACCAAAAATTATTTTAATAGTAACAATTACACAGAAAGACTATCTAGTCTTCTAAAAATTATGTTGAGGTACCCCTGGGGAATAGCTGAAAACATAATATTATGTGAATATAATGAAATACTATTGTGCCACAAAAAATGGCAAAGAAGGACAGTTTTAGAGAAACATGGGAAGACTTACATGAACTGATTCTGGAGCCAGGAGAACAATTTGTACAGTATAATAACATTTCAGCACTGAACAACTTAAAAACTGATCAACATAATGATATCAGAGGACCAATGATGAAGTATGCCACCTACTTCCTGACAATGAAGTGATAGATAAAAGATACAGAATAAGACATGTATTACTGGACGTAGCTTATGAGGGAATGTGGTTTGGCTTGACAATGTATATTTGCTATAAAGGTTTTCATTTTCTCTTTTACTTCTTTTCCCCCAAAAGGATGAGAAGCTTAAAGGGAGAAAAAATAAATGCTTGTTAACTGAAAATTAAATTACATTTTTAAAGAACAAACGTGGTCATTGAAGACAAGGAATATATTAGGAAAGTTTTTAATGTACTTCAGACTTTTAAAAACCCAACTCCTAACAACTCTTCTCAAGACTAAATTAGTAATATTCTGACTGAGAGATCCAGTGGAGTAAATGGACAGAAAGCCAACCTCAGAGACAGAAAGACCTAGGTTCAAGCTCCTCTTCTAACACATACTGGCTGTGTGACCTTTCTGTGTAATAGGTAATTCTCTAAGAACTCTAGGTGAAAGTCAAGGGCCTACTAGAATGATAGTAGGACTTAACTCACTAAAAGTTCCTAAAGCCAATAAATGGTAGGACTGATCTAAATAAAAAAATACAGTAATGCCATTATAACAGATGGCAAAAATAATGCCAACAATATCTAAAATGACTTTTCTTTATAACTCTAGCGCTTATCAAAGCACTTATCAATTAAATGATTTTGAAAATGAGATGACCCTATTTAGAATCAAACCCCTGAAAGCCCTTTTTGAGTTTGACAGCATGAATGTGACTAGAAGAACTATATTAAAACAACAATAACATTAATAACTAACATTTACATAGTGCTTTACAAATAGTATCTTATTTGATCTGAATTAAAATCAAGCATTTAAAAAATGATTTCTGCTATGAGGCCTTATACACAAAAATGTTCTCCCATAATATTTTACACATTATAAAAACATTTTATGACCTGGACACAGTGGAATATCCTGCAACAAATGCTATGGTTAAGAAACACAGAAGAAAAGATAGAATAATTCAGGCGTGCTCCTAAGGATAAACTTCATATACCAACATGGTAGAAGCAGCTTGAGAAAATGACTGAAAACTCAGAGAAAAACACTAGAAGATTATAACAGTTAGCCAAGTTGCAGTAGAAAATTGAACATTAAACAGCTCAATTAAACCATACAAAAAATAAACATAGGGAAAAGAATACAGACAATTAAAATATATCAGAAATTCTTGATATCCATAATCATCAATTGAAAGAAAAGGCCAAAAAGTTAAGGTGATTTAAGAATCAAAGCAATACAAAGGACAAAATAAAATATTAAACATCCATCAAAAACTCATGATATAAGCTTGAGAAGCAAAGAAATGAGAGGAGAAAGAGAAAACCCAAAGAAGAAAGAGGTGGAAGATTTGTGGTTGACTATGTGGTCAAAATAAATCCAATATGATGAGTGCAAGTTGAACCAAATGTGAAATAAAAAATCTTTTGAGTGCTATTAATATAATAAGTAGCAGAACAATCATATTAAAGGAAATGACTAAAACTTTCTGGAAAATGGGACAACAGCAGGTCCAGGCAAATTCCACAAAAATTATTTGATCAAGTGATTCACAGTAGTGCATGATTTATTGGCAAAGCACTTTATTAGCTTCCTCTCTGATTTGTGTGATCCCATATCATCTAACAGAAGGTATCACATATTTATTATCAATGTAAGAACACCAGTGATCCCTCCAAATGTAGGTCACATACATATTTATATACTTTATACTAAGCATTCACAGCTTTTATCTCTGAAAAAAAATCTATTAACATTCCTCAAAAAACAACCATTAAACCCAATTAATTAGCTATAGAGAAAAAATAGTCTCCCAATAAGTCCCAGAGGTTTAAAGAGCAGCTCATCATTTATTTGGTGATGACTGAATAAGCCATCCAAAAGTGGCTACGACATTTCCACTACTTTTTTGATTACTGAAAAGACTTTAACTAAATTCTACACTTACAGCTTAGTCACATACTATAGAGTCATATGTCAGAAAAATAAGAATTCAAAAGCAATAGAAATATAAAACACTCAAATAAACAAAAGATAAAATAATAATATAATGCTATAATAAATTAGCTAATATTATAGCATTAATGATATAATATAAATATAATATATAATAAATAAATCTAATTTCAGAAAAGGAAATTAAATTAACTTGAAGAAACTACCAAGGTTGAAGGAAGAAGGAATCTTGGTTCATACAAATTTAGAAAATCCTATCAAACTTTTAAAGGATAACTAATGCCTATACTTGCAAATTATTATCCAAAATTCAGAAAGAAATCACTCTACCAAAGTCCTACTATAAGACAAATTTAGTCCGACACTGAAACAAGAAGCAGCAAAAAGCAAAGAAAACAGTAGACCAATATTCTTAGTGAACATAAATCTAAAATTTTTAAATAAAATTCCAGAAAAAAGACCATTGCATTTTATATTAAAAAAATTCATTAAGATCAAGTCAAGGTTATATTAAGAGTGTGAGAAGGTTCAACACTAAAAAAAAACAATGAACATAATTAATCCACATACAGGCAAGTGAGACGCAAGTGAAGTCACTACTTCACTTCTCAGTGCTGTAGGCCACAGGTATCAGAAAAACACACCTGCAACCCACAGCACACCGCCAACAACACTCTTGAATGTGGCTTGACCCAGAGGAAAATAAAATTAGGAAATATTCATATATAAATATATATATATACACACATATATGAAAACATGTGGTTTTCCAAATCTATATGAGGCCTGCAAGGACCCTTATGTATGGATTTGTGGCCTCTGTTTCTACTTGAGCTTCTCACCACTGCTACAGGTTCCTCTTTTGTAAGTCTATAATTTGCAGAGGGTGTCAGGTAAGTTTCTTAATCTGAGAGTTGCCTATATCCACGAAATCACAGGTGTAATCCCTATCCTACCTAACCATACTAGAAATAAAAGCATCCAAAACATGTTTATTTTAATAGATGCAGAAAAAGTCTTTGATAAAGTATAACACTCATTTACTCTAAAATCCTATAAAATACAGACATAAAGAAGTCTTTTTTTTAAATGATAAAAATATCTAAGGACCTAAAGCTATACAATGCAATGGAGAAACAATAGAAGCTTTCCCAGTAATTAAAGAACTGAAATAAGGATGTGCCATTTCCCTGCTGTTATTTGACAGGTTTTAGAAACGGTAATCAAAAACAGAAGAGAAATCAAGACAAAAAAAATATGTAAGGAGGAGATAAAGCTATCCCTATTTTTCTGTCAACATGGGATTTACTTAGAAAATTCTAATTAGTAAAAAAAAACAAACACACACCCAAACAAATTTTGACATTGATAGCTTAGGAAAATTAGCAGATTATAAAATAATTCCCCTCCCCAAATCAACAGATTACATAGAGACAATAAAATTCAGGCAGCAAATACAGAAAGGGAAGTCTCACTCAAAATAACCAAAAAATGAAAAAAATATCTGGGATTCAATCTTTCAAAGCATACTTGTAAAGATACAATTACAAAATGCTTCTTAAAGAAATGAAGAACAACTTTAGGAATTGGAGGAATGTTCAGTGCTAATGGTTAGGCCATGCCAAATATAATAAAAATTAAAATACTACTAAAATTAATTTATAGATTTAGTACCAAGGTAATATTTTACTGAGTCAGACAAAATTAATTGGAAGGGATATAGTGCAAAAAGTAGAAATGGAAATGAATAATACTTCATTATGTTAAACTACATTACAAAACAATAGTAATGAAAACCATTTGGTACTAGTTAAGATTTTAAAAAGTATATCAATGGAACAGACTAGACAAGGAAGAATTAGACATTCAATCATATGAAGAAATGATCCAAATTATTAATAATAAAAGAAATTCAAGTTAAAACAATTTTGAGATTCTACCTCAAATAGATTGGTAAAGATAACAGAAAGGGAAAATGACAATTGTTAGAGGTTATATGGGAAAACAGACATACTACTGTCTCATCCCTGTGGAAATATAAACTGGTCTAGCCATTATGGAAGGCAGTCACTAAACCATGTATATACCATGATCCAGTAATACCTCTAGGTATTAAAAGAAAGAGGGAAAGGGCATATACGTACAAAAATATTTTTAGTACCAGTTTTTGTTGTAGCAGAGAACTAAAAACAAAAAACACTTCAATTAATAAATGATTATGATTATCATATATAAATATAATGCAGGGGTTCTTAACCTGGGGACCATAAACCCATTAAGGAGTTTGCGGATAGATTTTAGAGGGCCCATGAATTTATTTTTAATATTTTGGTAACTGTATTTCAATATAATTGGCTTCTTTTGTACTATTTTGCATTTTGTTTCATGCATTTTAAAACTGTACTGAGAAAATGTATCTATGGGTTTTACCAGACTGCCAAAGGAGTCCATGACAAAAAAAGACTAGGAAACCCCGAGATAATGAAATATTATTGCAAACTATGAAATTATGAAAGGGATGCTGGATTCAGAACTTGGGAAGACTTAGATGAACTAATACAAAATGAAGTGTGTAGAACCAGAGGAATAATCTACAACACTAAAGAAAACCAACTTCGAAACTCTTAAGGACTCTGATCAATGCAATGACCAATCGTGATTCAAGAGAACTGATATTTAAACATGCTGCCTGCTTCTTGAAAGAGACTAGAAGTGCAGAATGAAATAGGCATTTTTGATCTATCAAACTGTGCATGCCTTTTGATACAAGAGACACTGCTAGTAGGTCTATACCCCCAAAGAAATAGGAAAAGGATCCATATGTTTAAATATTTACAGCAGCTCTTTTTGTGGTGGTAAAGAATTGAAAACTGAGGGAATAGTCATCAACTGGGAAATAGCTGAACAAGTTATGGCTCATAAATATAGTGAAATACTATTGTGCTGTGAGAAATGATGAAAGGAATGGTTTCAGAACAAACCCTGGGAAGACTTGCATAAACTGATGCAAAGTGAAGAAAGCAGAACAAGGAGAACAATGTACACAAGAAGAACAAAATTAAAAAGATATTCAACTTTGAAAGACTTGATAACTTTGATCACCACAACAACCAACCAAAATTATGAAGGATTCATGACAAAAGATGCTATTCACCTTTTTTTTTTGAGGGGGGATGGAGAACAAGGCTAATGCAGAAACTTATTGTGTATAACTATCCACATCTGGAATGTGCTTTACTTTTCTTGCCTTCTCACTGTGAAAGTGCGAGGGGGGAGGGGGAGACAGGGTGAGAAGACAGGAGGGAGAGAAATCTGAAGCTGAAAATAAAATCAAATTAAAAAAACACATTGTGCAACAATAGTGGAGGGGGAAAAAATCCAGTAGGCCAGTGATGGTATTTGAAAAAGTGGAATTAAAATTAGGAAAAAATTTAAAGAGATAAACTATAAGACAATGTAATGAGGGAAAGAAAAATAAATAATAAATTGTAGCAATTCCCAATTTATACGTATCAAACAATTCAGAGGCTAAATTTGTAAGAGAAAGGTAAATAGAAATACAAGAGACAAAACATAATGACAGTTGGAGACCACAATTCTCTCCTAATCTGAATGTGACAAATCAAATAAAAGGTTTAACAACAATAACAAATATCACACATCCACATGCTTTTTGGACATAACTATGTATTCCTTTAATAGCAAGAGGTCACTTAAACTGAGAAGGTCAGGCCTGTCACAAAAATAACATTGCCTTTTCAGTCTAGTCTGTCTTTTCTTCTTCATAATACCTTACTCTATTCTCCTCCCTTTCCTCTTCCCACAAAAAATATCCCTCCCTTGTAACAAAGTAAATATAGTTAAGGAAACTAAATGAAAGAAAGAATAGATTTTGTCAAAAAGAGTGAGATTTCTTCTTTGTATGTGTGAAGGCGAGGCAAAGATTAAGTACATACTTACTGTTTTAAAGTAAAATAAGTTTTATCTGTATTTGGTATGAGCAGGATGTGACTTGTGTTAATTCAGGGAATTAAGACTGGGCTGTTAAAGGCCTTTTTAAGAGACTTCTTATGTTTACTGTGCATGTCTTAAAGAATTCTGTATAGTCACCTTAAGGCAGTTTTTACTATAATATAATTTCCCAAATAAGTTTTATAATCTTATGTTTTCCATTCATATTCATCTGGGATGATACAACTTTGTTTCTAGTACTAAAATTTTGGAAGTGAAATAAATTGCAGAAATATATATAAAATAAAATACATTTGAAATAAAATATATTTAGAAATATATATAAAATGAAATAAATTGCAGAAATATATACCCTCTGAAATATTAAAATTATTTAGCATGATGATAAATGAGTAACGTTATAGATACCAGTTAAATATGCATTAAATAGCTGAAAATTTATAGGACTTGACATGCAGTATTACAAGTACTTGAGGAGTCATTGAAAAAAACCTTAATATCTCTTTTTTAGAAAGAGAAATTGAGGAAGCCATAAATGAGCTCCTATAGGAAAAAAATGGGAAGGTCCAAATCATTAGTCTAGATAAATTATTTTCAAAGACTGAGAAAGATGGAACTTTACATCAGTCAGCAGAAAAACTTGGTCCTACTTCACAAATTATTAAGAAATAAAGAAGAGAAAGAGAATCAGAGAGAGAAAACCCCAAATATATATATATCACTAGTAAACACTGGTACAAAAACAATAAACAAAACACTGGCAAAGAAATTATATAAATATCAAAAAACTACGGATTATGCCAAATTGAATTGATACTAGAAATACAGAGATTATTCAACAGTAGGAACCATATACTACAGACTATAATGGCATAGTATTCCATTTCTGACAGTTTTCTTTCATATCCAAGCTGCTTTTTATATGTTGTCTTCTCCCATTAGATTGTGAGTTCCTTGAGGGCAGAAGGTCTTTTGCCTTTCTTTGGATCTGTAGCACTTAACACAAGTTGGTTCTTAATAAATGTTTGCTGAGGGGTTCTACCAGAGTTAGATAAAAACAACTGGTATTATTCATTTTCTTCTACTTGGAAGAACAAAGTCTCATAGATATGAATATATGTAAACTAACTTTTGATTTTTATCTGCTTACCAAATAATTCTACAACCTTCCCCTATTAAGTTATCTAGCTTCTTCTAAAGCCTCTAGAGCAAACAAATCATTTCTAATAACTTGCTAATATTGCTGACAGAGATAAAGGCCTGCCAAGACATTATTCCACATGGGATTTCCATATTAACAATTTACTCTGTGTTCTCTACCATATTTTTTTTATTCATGAAAAAACAATTTACATTCTCTGAGATTTATAGATCTGCATGAGTTTTCAAACTCTGAAATGATAATGTGGGGGAGTGGGATGTAGACCTATAACATCATCAGCATATAAAACACCTAACATACTCCACAATCCCGTGGCAATGGCCTCCTGGCTATTCTTTGCACAAATACTCCATCTCCCAATTCCAGATTCTAATTTCACCAGATATCCCTCATGCCTGAAAATCTCTCCTTCATCTCTGCCTGCCAGCTTCCCTGGCTTCCTTTAAATCTCACCTAATATCCCACCTTCTATGAGACGCCTTTCTGGATTCTTCCTTAATTCTAGTGCCTTCCCTGTGTTGATTATGTCCCATTATCTCCAACTAAATAAGTATTACAGTACAGGGACATCTTTTCAAGACTTATTAAAAGCATCTTCAGAAGAAAGGATGACAGCAATGATATATGGCTCATCTTACCCCCATATGGTTTTAATTCTCTCATTTTAATAAATTTTATTGATTCCTTTTGTTTTTACAAAACGAAAAAAGAAAGTTTCCCATAGTCTCTCAATATATTCACTTTCTTCTCATCTTTGTGATAGGGCTGAGACAGAAACTGCTTGAAGGAACATTTTTACACTATTTTATATTTCATGTTTTATGGACTATTTTGTGCAGATGAATGAAATAACTGCATATATATGTGTGTATGTATTTATGTATATTTATATACTTATCTACATCTATATATCATTAACTCTTATGTCAATTACAGTCCTATAGAGCTGCCTACAGACACTGAAAAGTTATGACTTACCCATGGCCATATAGATAATATACTAGAGAGTAAATCTGAACTCACATATTTCTGATTCTAAGGCTAGTACTCTATCTGTCACGTAATGGTCTTCCAAATAATGATACTCAAGAAGAAATCATCTAAAAAATTGGGAGGTCCCACTTTTTGAGACTTAAACACTATGAAGACTTTCTCACTACTCTCTCATAAAATTAACAATTCTTGTTGTCTTTACTCATTTATTCCTATTTTTTGCAACAAAACCCCATACAGTCCAGGATGCGGTTGGGGAAAAGAAGATAACTCTATCAGCTTATCTGCTTATATCCAATAACTTCTCATACTTTCTGAGTCACCAAGACAAAGCAATGTATTTTTCCTTTTCACAAATCTCAATGTTGTCATTTTACATCTTCTTTTCCCTTTCAAGGCTGTCCTGAATACTGATGAGATAGAAGATGCAAATTCTGGTCTCTACCCTCACCCCTACACCAAAAGACAGAAGCAAGGCTAATACATCCATTCACACATGTATATATGTATAGATACACACATACTCTCCTGACACAACTACATTTCTTTTCTAGGCTTTGAAATGTTTAGTTGTCACAATATGAGAAATTGAGGGGATTAGGACAGCAAGTGGTTAATTGCGGGAATTGAGTAAACCACACTGTCTCCATTTTGTGTCTCAATTCTAGAGCTAGTTGAATTTAATTTCTTTTCAATTATGGGTCCAGTCCAAATTCTGTCTTGCGAGAAAACTTTATTCAATTGTGGGAAATGGAAGACAACCCTATTGTATTGTTTGAGCCTATCACTGCATGGCTGGGAAGCTGGATCACCTCACCCTGCTGTTTAGAGGCCCTTCACTAAGGACTTAGGGTATGCTGATCAGAAATCCAGTCAAATCCAAAGATTGATGCAAAGAGTTTTCTCACAACTGTACATCCCAAACAACCCATATGTCTTATCTGAAAACTGGCCCTATACTGATCAATCAGTTTTTGTTTTCACATTCTTTTGATTGTTTACAGACACATGGGGGAAGTGGGACACCTCCTTTACTGATTTCAGGGAATTGCACCTGTTCATTCCCCCCTCCCAACTTAGAAAGTCCCTAATCTTTCCTGCAATTAGAAATCAGATTACCAAATGTTGTACTGTTTCCTTTTAATTAATTGGCCTTATTTTATTGTTTCTGTCTGTCTCCCAGTGTATATGGGGTCCAGCCCCAGCTGAGGAGGTTTGGTCCCAGTTTGTTCTGGAATTGGCATGCACTGTGGAATAAAGCAATATTTTCAGAAGGTCAAACCCTTGTTTTCTCAATCATTTCATCTTTCACCCACCACACTGGTTATTTTTGAAAGGAAAGAAATCCCAACTCTAGGTACAGTTCTAAAATGTTAACATCCCCTTTTTTTAAAAAATCTGAATATTCACTAAATGACTTTGAATCTATCTGTCTACACTAAAGGAATTTATAAAGAAAGCAGTAGTTCAAATTTCCCTGGACAGCTTTTGATGAGCTATGAGTTATCTAAATCATCTCTCCTACCTAAAAAGATCTAAGGCACCTAGAAAAATTATTAATTAAATATCTTACAGATGCTTATTATAGCCAACATATTAGTTTTAGTCTCATTAAAGATACAGTAAAGCTGAGCTAAAAGTATTCTTTACAATGCATAATTAGAACCCTATTTGATGATTTTAAATAATTATAGGTTTATAGTCATTTTATCTTTGATGCTTTTCAATTTTTTCATCTTAAAAATGAGGTTGACCCTTCCTATTATGAAAATTCTACTTCTGAAATTCTATGATTCTATGATTGCTGGTGAAAACTGATTTATCTGATACTGACAGGCAGTACAGCAGAGCAGATAGAACACTAGACTTAAGAATTTAGAAGACCTGCAATTAAATCCCTTCTGATTTCCTAATCCTTAAGCTTACTGTTTTTTTAAATTTCTAGCTGAAAGGAAACTTGGGAAATACATCTTCCTCCTCTATCAACTAGAAATATAATGAGTAATTGGGGTCCTACTGAATGCTATTGATGCTTTTGGACATCCAAATCCAATTTAGGATGTCACTCTCCTTCTCCAACTGTTTTGTGGACCTCAGCTACATTTCAGTGGCTCTCAGGGAGAGCAGTCAAATAATTAATTTGGAAATTTTCCTGATCTCTCTATATTCTCCTCCTTCCTAAAAACTGTCCCGACTACTGGTCAAGAAACATTAAATTCCACTACAAGCACTTCCCACTTTTCACATATGAGCATCCTAACCATCCTGTAAGGGAAGTACTATAATTGTCATTCTCCTCATATTACAGACAAGTAAACTGAGGTTCTGAGAGGTTGAATGATTTCTCCATGGTAACACAGATCATGTGGCTACTAGACAAGGTGTCCCAAAAGTCTTCTGTTATTAAAAGAGGCAAACTGCACTAAGACTTTTGGGACACTGTATTTTCTCTCTCTCTCTCTCTTTTTCTCATAAAATATAAACCTGGCTTCTTACTGTTTTCAAAACTAAGTTTTTGATACTAAGAATCATACTTCTGACAATTTTATTTAAACAGGAAAAGCCCTATGACTCAAGCAATTAGTGTGTTGCACTGTCTCGAACAGACAATGAAAAGGCTTGATATAATTAAGTCGATGACCTTTACTAATCCATCACAGTAATTACTACTACTTTTGGTTTTATTTTGGCTGCTGCTGAACAAACAGAACTCTTCTAGAGCCTCAGGCAAAACTATGAATTATTCTAATGGAACACACTATAGCCTTTAGGAACATTCAGCAAAAAATTTCATTTCAAGGCCAGCACTTCAGTGAACAATAGTTACACAACTTGGCTCATATTTCTTCAAGAATTCTGGAAAACACAGCCAACAGTTGTATAGGGAACATCTCTCCCACTCAACCCAAACAAGTGCTCTAAATAATCAATTCGACAATCAACTTATTAAATGCCCAATATGTGTCCAGCACTGTGCTGAGCACTGGAGATATACAGAGAAAAAAATGAAATTAGTTTCTTACTTACATTCAGTTGGGAAGAAACTAAGTATAGAAAATTAGATACAGAGTAAGTACCAAGTAGTCTCTGTCAGAAGGATACTATGGGCAAATGGAAGAATAAAGGTTAAGTGTACCTAGAGAAAGTGCTTCTTGACTTCAGCTAAGAAGGAAGAGGGAGGGAGGAAAACCTTCCAAGCATGCGTGAGGGAAAGTTTTAGTCAGCACCAAGTCACAGGAACAGGAGACAGACATCATCAATGAAGAGTCAACATTCCAGTCTGGCTGGAATCCAGTCTATGACAGACAGTAAAGTGCAGCAAGGATGGAATGGTAATCTGAAGCCAGACTGTGAAAGGCTTTAAAGGCCAAACAGAAAAGTCTGAATGTTATTCTAGAAGCAAGAGATAGTCACAGAGAAAGGGACAAGCATGGTCAGATCTTTATTCTAGGAATATCAATCAATTTGGCAGTAATGTGGGGAGGATTTATTGAAAGGAGGAGATCCTGGAGGCAGAGAAACCAATTAGGAGGCTGCTGCTATCATCCAGGGGAGAGCTAATGAGGGCCAGAACTAGAGAGGTGTCTTTATGGGTGGATAAAAGGGGACAAACGGAGCTGGATCATGCAGGGAGAACTGACAAGAGTAGACTAGGTAAGTGATTAAATATGAGGGTGTGTGAGAGGAAAGAGTCAAGCAAGTCACAACTTCAGACTGTGACCCTGGGGGAATAGAAGATTAGTGTCACCTTCAACAGAACGAGCAAAGCTAGGAAGAAGAGTTTAGGGAGAAAAGTGAGTTCCTGATAAAGCTTCAGGGTGACTAGAGTTTACATCCAAACTCAAACACTTGCTAGTTGTATGAGTGAGCATTAGGGGAATATAAGTGAGGATCAAATGGGACCAAATATATTACGCATGGCAAACCTCAGAACTATGTGTATTTGATGATGAGGGTGATGATGGCTTGGTTCTTCTTTTCAAGGTATAATCCACAGTCAGTGGTACCTAGATATTTCTTTTATAAGAAAATAATGCTTGTCTCTTAACAATTAAACCCTAACGAAATCATAAAGGAAAACTGCCCTGAAGTCCTAGAACCAGAAGGTAAAATAGCCATAGAAAGAATTCACCGCTCACCACCTGAAAGAGATATCTTTCAGGGGAGGAGATGGATATTCAACGAAATAGGGGACTTCCAAACCTTCCTGATAAAAAGACCAGAGCTCAACAGAAAATTTGATCTTCAAGTACAAGACTCAAGAGATACATAAAAAGGTAAATGGGACAGAAAGATACAATATGTTGTTAATAAGGGCAAACTGCTTACATCCCTGCAAGGGAAGATGACACTTGCAACTCTTGAGAATTGCATTGTTATTACACCATGTTAAAGGAGTATACATAAATGGGGTGGACATAAGTTGACTTTGATGTAATGATAAAAAAAAATCTAATCAAGTGGGTTAAATGGATCCAAGTAAGTAGATTAGTCTGATCTAAGAAAATGTACTGAGAAAGGAGGAGGTAGACAAGGGTAAGTTAGATTACAGGAAAAGACACAAAAACCTATTACAGCGGAGGGAAAGAAGGGAAGGGGATGAGCATTGTTTGAACCTTACTCGCATCAGATTTGGCTCAAGAAGGGAATAACACAATCAGTTATAGGACTGAGCAAGTTGTGGTATATGAATGTAATGAAATACTATTGTGCTATAAGAAATGATGAACTGGCTGACTTCAGGAAAGACTTGTATGGTCTGATGTTGAGTGAAGTGAGCAGAAGCAAGAGAACATTGTACACAATAACAGCCACACTGTGAGATGACTAATACTGATAAACTTAATCCTTTCCAGCAGTACAAGGATCTAAGATATCTCCAAAGGCCTTGTGACGGAAAATGCTAACCACATCCAAAGAAAGAACTACGGAATTTGAATGTAGATCGAAACATGCTATTTGCTATTTTTTTCCTCTTCTGTTGAGTTTTGTTTCCTCTTTCTGGTGGTTCCTCCTACTGGTTCTAATTTTTAGTTACAACATCACTAATCTGAAAATATGTTTAATAAGAATGTACATATATAGCCTATATCAGATTGTGCGCCATGTGGGGAGGGTGGTGGGGAGGAGGGGGAAGAAAAATTTTAAACTCAAAAGCATATAGAAGTGGTTGTTGATAAATCAAAATAAATTAATTAAAAAAAGAAAAAAGAATATAAAAAACAATTAAACCCTAATGTCTAAACTATAAAAAGACAGTAGTAAAAAAATTCATCATTTTAAAAATTTTCTACCTTTATTTATTTTCGCATGTTCACTACATTTCATTTCACAAAAATTTCAGAACATTAACTTGTGCTTATATCAGTCTCAATTTAAAGTTTTATTCAACAAACTATAAAAACAACAACATAAAGTAAAACTACATTGTAAGACTTAAGAACTGTGATCAATGTGATGACCAATCACAATTCCAAAGTACCAATGATAAAACATGCTATCTACTTCCTGACAGTGAGGTGATGGACTCAAGACGCAAAATGACACATGTATATTTGGATAGGGTCCATGTGAGAATTTATTTTGCTTGATTATGCATAACTGTTGTAAGTGTTTTAATTTTTTAATTGGGAAGGGTTAAAAAGGAGAAAAGGTTAGGGAGAGGGCACCCCACAAAAAAATTTTTTAAAGAATCAAAAGAAGACCAGAAAGAATCACAGGTTAGCAAGACAATTTTCAAAGGTAACATGTTGACTTTTATTACACATTTTAAAAGAAAAGCAAGATCTGTATAATTGAAATTTGCAATTTCAAGTACAATCTTTTCCTCCATTTCTATAATATATAGAAAATTTTTTTTGTTAAGTTCAGAATAAAAAAGGAAAAAATATATAAGAGAAAACCTGTATCATAAAGAGATATACATACATACATACACACACACACATATAGTATATATGAAGAAATGAGAGCTTAACCTACAGTTAAGAATAATACAAAATTAAAAAAAAAAGAATAATACAAATTTCCCTAATTATATAAAAACCAGTGGGAATTTGTTCCCTGATAAATATCTATACTGAACAGTTTAGAGATCAAGAGGAGAAATAAGGCCTTTGCTCTTTCTATTGGTTGTAGAGCAACACTGGGCCCTGATGGTGGCCACTGATTGGTGGCTATCTCAGTCACCCACTGGGTTCTCTGTGTCATTGTATAAGTATCCTGTGTCCCTCTTCTTCTTCCAGTTCTGAAATCATAATTAAAGAAAGTCTGTCATTGCTCTTGGAAAGGGTGTATCAATCTGCTCTCCTATGACTCTATTAACTATCCTTATGAAGTTCCAAATCAAAATATCC
Source organism: Vombatus ursinus (assembly GCF_900497805.2). Taxonomy (NCBI): domain Eukaryota; kingdom Metazoa; phylum Chordata; class Mammalia; order Diprotodontia; family Vombatidae; genus Vombatus; species Vombatus ursinus. The sequence continues at coordinate 4,743,279 of NW_020954704.1, forward strand.
TTCCCTAAATAGCCTGCTTTTTCTATGTTGTCTTTGCATATTAAAATTTAAGCTCTTTGAAGGTATCCTCCCCACCTGGCATAGTGCTTGACCCACAGTAAGTACTAAATAAATATTTTTCATTCATTCATTTATAAGAAAATCATGAAAGAAGGAGTCTGAACACGAGGCTGAATACAAAAGAAATGACTATGGGGATATGACCTATAGTTTTATTTCTCTAATTTCTACGGTTTATACACTTCAAGAGAAAGAAAGATCAGGCAAAAAAGAATGATACACAAATACAATTGTTTACAGATTTTTCACCTAGTGGAAGAAGACATTTTAAAATAAATACACGAAACACTAATTCTGATCAGAGGAGATAGGTTAGATTCAAGCCACCATAGCTAGAAAAATATTCCCAAGAAGGTACAAATCAGAACTTTTGTAATCTTTTGATCAGCATAATGCCAGGAAACAAAACATACTCTGTGGCTTCCAGTTAAATTTGCTTAATGTAGGTTTACATTGGATCCTGTCCAAAAAGGTATAGCGGTCTGACCTGTGACCTAGTCTAATCTAGGAATGGTACATACAGTAAATCAAAGTGCTAGGACAAGTGGGTGGCAATTTAAATCGAAACAAACCCTTTCAGAAACAGCTTCAACTTATATGGAATTTTCATAAAACCTAAGAATTGAAGAGAATATCTTATACTGACAAGGAAAAAATGTCCAAGATACATGGGCAAGGAGCCTGTCTATGTAGTTTCTGTGTAGTGTTTAACATGTGGTTCTATTTACTCCCTCTTCTCCTTAGACATACATACTTTCTCCCTTGGCAAACTAATCTTCTCTTTTACCTCCATTTATTAAGTCTTTCTGATGACTCACAAATCTTTATCTCCAGCTGGGACCTATCTTCTGAGCTCCAGACCCACATCTGGGGATGAGGTAAAGAAATTGGGTATTTTTAGCCTGAAGAAACAAACTCTCAGAGAGGACATGACAGCTGTCTTCAAGTATCTGAAGGAGTATCATAGGAAAAGGGATTAAACTTGCTTTATGTGGCCCCACAGGAAAGAACTAGGATCAATGGGTGAGAGTTGTAAAGCAGTAGATTTAGACTTGATGTCAGGGAAAGCTTCCTCACAATTAGAGCTGTCCAAAAGTGGAACAGGTTGCTTTGAGTGTTAAATGTGTGTCCCCTCGCTGAAGGTCTTCAAGTAGAGCCTGAACAATTTTTCTGGAAGGACCCAGGAGCACTGGGGGCACCCTCCACCCTTACAAATCCCTCATCTTCTCATCAGCTCTAGAACCTACTGTGGAGAGTGAGGAAACAAGGCTGGCATTTTACCACTGGAGGCATACTACTCCCCATCCCTACTCTATTTTTCCCCTTTCAGTGGGTCTGCTTGATTGTTTACAAGATTTGGATGAGATCTAAGTCGTTATATTTCATTTCACAAAAATTTCAGAACATTAACTTGTTCATTTCAGCCTCAATTTAAAGTCTAAGTCTATTCCTTCTTATGAGATGGAATATCAGCATGCCTTACATTCTCCTTAAAGTCGCCTGGTACTGATGGAACCTAAAGATGCCTGGACTCTTAGGATTTCTGGGCCTTCCATTTGTCCAGCAGCTGAGTTTGCTTCTATGTACTGTCTCTTTAGATTAGAGTGTGAGTTCCTTGAAAGAACAGACTTAATATCCAACTCTTATTATGTGGATCCCCAGCACTATACACGGTACTTGGCACACAGTAAACTTAGAGAGGAGTAAATGCTTATTCATTTATTTATCTCTTCATCCATTCATCCATCTATGTACAAAAATGGACTAGACAGCCATCAAGGTTCTCTCCAACTCTAAAATTTAGTAGTCCTCTAATCTATTTTTTAGGGCATTTCCAACTGAATGTTCCAGTGTTACCTCAAGCTTAATAATTCAAACATGGGATTACCATCTTTCCCCCTAGACTTGGTTCAATCTTCTTACTTCCCTATTTCTATTAGCAACACAATGACTATAACAGAGAAATGAAGTCAAGTAGCTGAGGTAGCTAGTGAAAGCTCAGGCAATCAGTGAAACCAATCAGTGCCAGGGATTTGCAGACCCTGAGAGGCAAGATTAAAGACACAACTGATCCTGAGACCCCTTTGACAAAGAGGCAAAGTCAACTGATTTACCTGGATTCTATATTTTTCTCCCTTATAAGCTCCTCATCCTAAAGTAAGGGTTAGTAACACTCAGCAGTCTGTCCTCAAGTCCAAGTGGAAATTCCTTCAAGCAATGCATACACAATAGTATCTATCCCTCCTGTTCTGGGTCCAAATCTTTTGGTAAAGATACAGTGGGCTGCAACAGAATCTCAGAGCTAGAAGGGACCTTAAAGGTCACCTAAGGAGTTCCAGAACTCCAGCCCTGAGGTCAGGCTATTCTGATGGGTGCTTATCTTAGAGACGACCTGGCTTTTACCATAGCCATTTTCTGACATTTCACCCCTCTTGCTCTGGGAATCAACACTATCATTGCTCCTGGAAAGGCCAAGTAAAATGACTGCCTTACTGTTCCATTCACTATCCTTTGTGACTTCCACAGACAAAAACACTCTTTCCTAGTCAACATTCCCTCTATTACAATATAAACTCTTTGAGGGGAGGGCCTATCTCATTTTGTATTTATATCCTTAGCATAGGTTTAATAACTTAAAGCCTCACTAACACTTCTGGGACACTCTATATAAATCAATGAGTATGTACAACATACATGATTGCTTGTTGTCCTTCATGCTCAAAGAGGACAAAAATAACATCACAAAGCCAGGGTCAAGGTACAGACAGTATGTCCAAATGTGGCTGATCAGACCAATACAATCTTGGAAGGCTCTACCACAGATCAAGCACAAATAGTCTATGTGAACATCTGGAGTGGAGATGTCTCTACATTTGCATATCTCATGTTTCCTTTGAGCTACTACAATTCTGCTCTGCTCACTGAGCACCCCGCCTTCTTTGATGCAGTCCTGTACCAGTGTCTCCCATGTTTCACAATCAATTCCAAAGTTCTTCAGAGAGATCTTGAGAGTGTCCTTGTATGGCTTCTTCTGACCTCCACGTGAGCCTTGCCTTTTGTGAGTTCTCTATAAAATAGTCTTTTAGGCAAATGTACATTTGACATTTGAACAACGTGGCCAGCCAATCAGAGTTAAGGTCTCTGCAGTAGAGTTTGAATGCCTGGCAGTTCAGCTGGAGAAAGGACCTCAGTGTCCAGTACCTTATCATGCCAAGACATCTTCAGAATCTTCCTAAGACAGTTCAGATGGAAGTGTTTCCATTTCCTGGCATGGCACCGGCATATCATCCAGGTTTCACAGGCATATAACAATGAGGTTAGTAAAACGGCTCTGTAGATCCTCATTTTGGTAGGCAGCCTAATACTTCTTCTCCCCAGCATTTTCCTTTGGAGCCTCCCAAATGCTGAGCTAGGTCTGGCAATGTGTGTGTCAACCTCTTCATCTATGTGTACATCCTAGGAAAGTATACTGCCAAGATAAGTGAACTTACGCATAGCATTCAAAATTTCTCCATTTGCTGTAACTGATGGTTCCACACATGGATGGTGTGGTGTTGGCTGGTGAAGAACCTACGTTTTCTTGGTGTTAACTGTCAGCCCAAAATTAGTACAAGAGAACTGATTCATACTATGTTGCATCTCAACCTTAGAGGGTGCATTGAGTGCAAAATCATCTACAAACAAAAAGTCATGCACCAACTCTCCCTCTACTTTAGTCTTGGCTTGTAGTCTTTTCAAGTTAAATAATTTACATCAGTGTGGTAGCTGACCTTGATGCCATTTTCATCCTTGTTGAGGGCATACAACAACATCACTGAAAACATCATGATAAAAAAGCCTAAGAGCAAGTACACAGCCCTGCTTCACTCCATTGGTGACTGGGAAAGCACAAGAGTATCGTTCATTATATAGAACCCATGCAAACATGCCATTATGAAACTGGTGCACAATAACGGTGCAATCAAATTTTGCCATGATCTTCCATAAGCCCTCACAACTGACAGTATCAAAGGCCTTGGTGAGATGAGCAAATGTTGTGTACAGACATCTATTCTGCTCCTGGCATTTCTCTTGGAGTTGTTAGGCAGCAAACACCATATCAACTATTCCTTGGCCCTTTCTGAAACCACACTGGCTCTAAGGTTGATGGCAAAATACATACTAAGTAGATAAAAGGCAACTTTAGATGCGACGGCACTAAGCATCTGTGGGGAACAGGAATGTCTACTGGAAATGGTGGCATTTGAGTTGAATCTTGAAAGAAGCTAGAGATTCTAAGGGGCACTGGGAAGGAGGGAGAATTTCAGACAGCTATTGCAAAGGAATGGATATAGGAGACAGAACATCCTGTTTGAGTAATGGAAGTAGACTCACAGAATGCATGAAGTAAAATGTAAGAATATTAGAAAAGGTGGCCAACATATTCTATTGGAAGGTGCCAACTTAACAAAAGCTTTGAATGACAAAGGACTTCATATTTTATTTTCTAGGTGTTAGCCGCTGGAATTTCCTGAGTAGTGAGAAACTTGAAGCAGTGAAATTGGAGGCTATTTCAATAGTCCAAGTGAGAAGTAAACAGGGGTAGTAGTTTTGTGAGTAAAGAGTAGGGGATGTATATGAGAGTATCCAATTCAAGATGCCCAGGTGGCAAGTTAGTAATGCAGTACTAGACCTCAACAGAGATTAAGGACGCACATACAGATCTGGCAATCATCTGCACTGAGAGGATAAGGGAACCCATGAGGGCTGATAAAATCACTGAGAGAATACAGACAGAGATGAGGGTCCAGGATAGAGCCAAAAGGGACATGCACAGTTAATGGGCGTGATGTGGATGAAGAACAAGCAAAGAGGGACTAAGGATAGGTGTTCCCAATGTTTGGAATATTATTCCTTCCCTTCTTTAAAGCTCAATTCAAATGTTTCCTCTTACATGAAATCTTTCTTGATCTTCCTGAGTATGAAATAGCTTTCACTTCCATTCAAATCTCATATAGCATATTATTTGCTCTTAATATGCTGTATATTATTTTATATCATATCTGCATATGTCACATTCTCATACATAGTTTCATGAGGGGAGAGGCTGTACTTTCCGCCCCTAAACTTTGTATCTCCCCCAGCATAAGAAGTAGAGCTGGAAGGGACCTCAGAGGCCAACACAGTCCAACTCTTTCATTTTTCAAACTTAATAAATGACGTTGAATTGAACATATTTTTAATGACAATGATGAACAATGAAAGGAAAACTGATCTTCAGCAGTGAAAATCTGACAAAATTAGAGATCTTATTGATCATCTACTCTAAATCCCTAAGAAATCATCTAAAATAAACTGTGGAATGGTTTGAATTATTTAAAAGTGATGTAAATAGGCCATTTAGATGGTGAAAATATGCCAAGAAGATTTAGGATATTATTAAAGACATGTGCCTTTAGTATGCTGTTCTTTATTATTCCATGCTTAAAAGCAAATTACTATAATCCCTCCCATTTCCAGTGTACCTTTCAAAGCATTTCTAAGCACACTGCCAGCATTCCCTCATCTGTCCAGAAAATCTCTACAAATCAAGTATTATTATTTTACATAAAAAAATGAAGTCCAGTGAGATGTGCATTCTACCAACTCAGTCATGTTGCAAGTATAGAAGACAAAAAGAGAATTCTAAATTCTTCATTTCCAACCCATGAGTTCACATTTTTCCCTCTCTGAAGCACTGTGAAAGCCTGCAGATGCAAACTCTTCTAGGACAAGCTTCTTGTCCGGGGAAAAGAAGTGCTAGACCCCATCCAATTTCGTCTCACCTGAAATTGTGGAGGTGAAGGAAAAAGAACCAATGCAGAAACACATGAAAACAAGACTGGGAATGAATTCATCCTCATGAATTTTTGAGAAACGCCTACAATGCTTACAACAAACCTTCATCTGTATTACCTCTTTCTACCTACCATACAGAATTAACTTGGGCCTTCTCACTTCTCACAGTGTGATTATGTTTTCTTCACTGATGATTAATCATCAGCTTATATTTTAGCAATGATCAAGTGGACTTTACTGAGGCAATATGGCAAAATATCCCCAAATTTCATCCTGTGCAATATAGGAAGTCAAGAGTGTCAGCATGATTTCCTGAATGAATTTAAAGAGGTGTCCGAGCTGTGGGGAAGGAAGGCTAGAAATTAGAAAAAGATTTTCAGAAGGGAAATGACTTGTTATCCAACATACTGTGCCAATAAAGCAAGTTGAGAGAGGGAAGATATAATTTATATTTGATTATATTAAAAGATAGGCAGAAATATTGTGCAAGTGGCTTTAATGAGGGAAGTGGACATTACTCACCAGGATAAGAGAGGTAAGGTTTTTCCTAATACTAGTTATCTGCTTCAGTTTCTTCACTTTCAAAAATTACATTGATAATACAGCTCATCACACTTACACAGTAACTGTAAGGAATGAGTGAAATTAAGGTATTTTGGGGGAAAAATATGGAAACTACTCAGAATATGATAAGAGCCACCCTAATGTCTAAACAATATTTTTCCCCAAACTTTCTCCCAGATTTGGCCTTGCTTTTTCAACCTCATAGTAGTAGGTAGGTAACAGGGATTAGGATATTTAGGTTTTGGAACTTCAGAAGACATTTATCTTTGTTAACAAAACTGGGTGTTGCCATCACCCAGAGGGAAACAGATGTAGAAAAGAATGGTGGTGACTGCTTCTCATTTGCAAGCACAAATTAAACAGGAGGGCAGCACTTGTTTATTTTGTAGTTTCCTATTGTCCTATGGCAAAAGGACAGAATTCTGAATGGTTACCCTGCAGATTACAAGGCTTTCACTTGCCACTCTCCTATGTTGTATTCTCCAGACGGTTAGGCCTTGCATTCTCCCTACTGATTAGTCTTCCAGAACAATGAGATCTGCTGTTATACCTTCCTATAAGTGCTTTCAACCACTATTAGAATGTAAGCTCCTTAAGGGCAAGTACCATCTCTTTTATATGTATATTACCAGGGTTTAGCAGAATGTTTAGCACATAGTGGGCCCCCTGTGCCAACATTTAATAAATGGTTAATTGAAACAAATTGTTGTAACTTAATATAAATGAATTATTACTATGTTGTAAGAAAGGACAAATGAGAATAATTCAGAAAAGCCTGGGAAGACTTTTCTGAATTGATACAAGTCACATATATAGAACATGGAAAATAATAAATACAACTATTACAATAAATTAAATGAACAACAACAAAAAAAGGAAATGTAACATGCCTCTCAAATGTACTTGTCCAGGTCTAATCTTTCTCTCTCAACTTCCAATCTCACATCTCCAACTACCTATTAGATATTTCAAACTTGATGTCTTATAAACATTTGAAATTCAACAGGTCCAAAACTGAACCCTTGACACTTTCTAACTTCCCTATTACTGCTGAAGGGAATACCCCAAACACCCACGCTTGCAACCTAGGTATCATCCTAGACTTCTCACTCTCCTTAACCCCCCATATCTAATAAATTGTCAAGTCCTATCCTTTCTACCTTAATAAAATCTCTGTTATATGCCTTCCCTCCTCTCCTCTAGAACTGCAACCACCTCAGTGCAGGCCCCCTCATTACTTTATCCTAGACTACTGCAATAGCCTGCTGTGTGGACTCCCTGACTTAAGTCTCTTCCCGCTCCAAACCATCCTTCACTCAACTGTCAATCTGATCTTCCTGAAGTATAAATTTAACCATGTCACCTCCCTAATAAAGTCCAGTGGCTCCGTATTACCTCCTGGATCATATATAAAATGCTCTGCTTGGCTTTTCAAAACCTGGCCCCCTCTGACCTTTCCTGTCTTCTTATACTTCATTCTTCTCTCCATACTCAGTTATCTAGTTACTCTGGCCTCCTAACTGTTCCTCACATATGATACGCTATCTCCCAAAACCAGGATTTTCACTGGCTGTTCCCCAAGACTGGAATGTTCTCCTTTCTGGCTTCCTTCAAGCCTCAGCTAAAGTCCCACCTTCAAGAAGCCTTCTGGGGCAGCTAGGTGTTCCAGCGGATGGAGCACCGACCCTCGATTCAGGAGGACCTAAGTTCAAATCCGGCCTCAGACTCATAACACTTACTAGCTGTGTGACCCTGGGCAAGTCACTTAACCCCACTGCCTAACCAAAAAAAAAAAAAAAAAAAAAAAGAAAAGAAACTTTCCACAGTTCTCTTTAATTGTAGTGCCTCCCTTCTAAGATTACGCTCTAATTTATCCTCTAGTATATTATTTGTACATGGTTGTTTGCATGTTGTCTCTCCCATTGAACTGTGAGCTCTTTAAAGTAGTGACTGTTTTTTGCTTTTCTTTGTATCCCTTGCACTTAGCACAGTGCTTGGCACATAGCAGGTGCTTAATAAATGAAAGATGACTCACTGATTGACTAAGCTTGTCCTTAAGAAGAAACAAGAAATGAATCTCTCCCTTTTTTGCAGACATGGGAGCAACTAAGGCATGATGCAATGGTTATACTATTGCCTTGGAGTCTGGAAAACCTGAGTTAAAATTTTAACTCTGACACTACCTGTGTGACATTGGGCAAGTCACTTAACCCCTCTAAGATTCGTTTCCTCATCTGTAAATAAGGGGGATCAATTAGATGATTTCTAAGGTCCCTTACAACTCTAAATCTATGATTCTATGATTCTCTGCACATAACAGTTTACATGTTGCTTAATTTTGTTGAATTAATCTTTTTTTTTCATTTTGTGTTACAAGGAAAGGAAATAGAAGAAGGATCAATTTGAAAACAAAATTGACATAAAACCAAAAGCTATCACTCAAAAAATTTTTAAACCTAATTGATTTTAAACAAAGAAAAAAAATAAGACTTTCTTTCAAAGTTTTGGCTAGAGCTAATAAAAAGACCTGGCTGCAAATAGCATTCCTCAACTAGACCTTATTGAGGAAGATTTATGGCTCACATTTGGCTCCTTAACATAGCTAATACAACTTCTCATATTTGGAATACCTCGGATACTTCCTCAACCTTTCACTGTTAGTATTTAGTATTGTTCTTGTCCTTTTACAACTCCATTGTCTAGTGCCCTGATACTTGTCTTTAAATGAAACTATTGGACTCTCTTTCATAATCTAACCTGTGTAAATGGCAAATTTGCAAAGATATTTCATTTAGAACAATTCAACTCAATTCACAGAATCAAAGAATTTTAGCATCAGAGAAGATTTCAGTAGACACCTAGTCTAACCCATACCCCAAAAGGAATTATGACACACCAGACAGATAGATTAGGTGGTCCAGCCTCTACTTGAAGACCTCTGAGAAAAAGGAGCCTAAACACAAGCTGAGGAAGTGCATTTCACTTTTGGACACCTGTGATTGTTAAGAAGATTTTCCAGACAACAAGCCTAAATGGGCCTCTTTGTAACTTCCTGCTTCACCCCTCTATGGCCAAACCAGATAAATCTAATCTCTCTTCCATATGACAATCTTTCAAATATCTGAAGACAGTTATCATGACCACAACTGAATCTTCTCTTCTCCAATTTGAACATCTCCAGCTCCCTCAAATGATCACATCATTTGACATGGACACAAGGCCCTTCACCATCCTGGTTGCCCCAAAGCTTATTAATATCCTTCGTCAACCAGGGGGCTGCCAACTGAACACAATCTAGTAGATGGGGTCTGACCAGGGCTGGGGACAGTGGCACTATCATTCTCCTTATTCTTGATGACTATTCTTTCTTAATTCTGCCCAAGTTCACATTTGCATTTTTGAATGCTGTTTCATACTGACATTGAGCTTGCAATCCACTAAAAGCTCTTTTTTTTCCAGACAAATTATTGTCAATGACCCACAATTCTGTACTTATGAAGTTAATTTTCTCGAAATGAAGTGCAACACTTTCCGTTTATCCTCACTGAATTTCATCTTATTAGATTCAAGTCAATGCTCTAGTCTTTAAACATCCTTTTGGATTCTGTTTCTGTCATCCAGTGTTATTAGCTATCCTTTGCATCTGTGATATATGCAAATATGATGAGCATCCCATCTATGCCTTTATCACAGATATTGATAAAAATTTTAAAATAGCACAGAACTAGAGAGATCTCTGGGACACTTTACTGAAGACCATCTACCAAGGTGACCTTAAATCATTAATGATTCATCTTTTGAATCTACGCATTCAACTAATTAATCCTAAACTTGTCTAATTGTTCAATTACCAGGTCTACAGCTTTTTAAAAAATCTCTTTTAAAAAAAAAGGCATTACATATTTTATCTATTCTCTTATCTAATGGGGCGGGGGGGTGCTTGTGGTATAGTGGATAGAGTGTTAGGCCTGGAATCAAAAATACCTTAGTTCAAATCTGTCCTGAAATACTTAATGTGTGAGCCTGAGCAAGTCACTTAACCTCTGTTTGTTTACAGTTTCCTCAACTGTAAAATGGGGATAAAAACAGCATCTACTTCACAGGGTTATTGTGAGGATCAAATGAGATAATATTTGTGAAAAATGCTTAGCACAGTATTTGGCACATAGTAGGTGCTATATAAATTTCCTTCGTCTCTTATTAAATGCTTTGTTAAAATAGAAGCAAATGATAGACCAACAAACAGAAAGAGAACCTGACAGAAACCTATCTCTATCTCTATCTCTACATAGGTGGATACTGGACTTTTAGGTACTGTCCTGGGTCCAGGAGAATAACAAAGAAATAGTCCTTGCTCTCAAGGGGCCTATATTCTTCTGAAGGAATTCAACACATACAAATAAATATAATATACAGTAAATTAAGGAGGGAGAGAATACTAATAACTAAAAGGACTATGGAAGAATTTATCAAATATTTGACACTTGAGGCAAGCCTTGAAGAAGTAGAGATGAAGGAGGACATTCCATGCACAGGGAAAAAAGGTTTGCACAAATCCATGGAGGTAAAAAGATAGAGTGCCAAGATCACAAAATAACTGGTAGTCTACTTTGACCACAGTTTGGGAAAGGAGAATAATGGCATGTGAGTCCCAAAGCAAACTTCATACAAAAATGTATAAAGAAACTGTGAGAAGTATCTTCCCAACTCCTTTCTACATGGTCATAAAGTGAATTTCATATTAAAGCAACCAGTGGCTTTGTCAGTTTGTATGCATTTGTTTGCTTATTATCTAGCTCATCAGATTGTGAGCTTCTTGAGGACGGGTCTTTTTCTTCTTTTTTTATCTCTAGGCCTTAGCACAGGGCCAGGTACTAGACAGATGCTTAATGAATGTTTATTGACTCAAGGAGTCCCCTAGAACAACAAAATATCTACTAATCTATCTATCTAGGAATGAAATCTTTAGTTATGACTATTTTTATCCTAATGACTACAATTGTATTTTAAATAGAAGACGTAGTTTCCATTACCAAGAAATCTGTAAACTGTAGCAGAAAAAAGAGACCATGTGGGTGTAAAATAACTGAAGGAAAAATATTTTTCTAGAGAAGCTTTTTCTGTAAGATTTCTGTCCTCTTAAAGATAGAAAAGAACTCTCTTTTAGTATACTAAAACACATATATCGAAAGTACTTTTGAAAAAATATTCTCCCCACCATAAAAGTTTTCTTCATAGAAAACTCTCTTTTTCAATATACAAAAATGGTTCATACTGAAAACTGAATAAAATGAGGATGTGTGGAAGGTCAACGATAAGATTGAAATTAAAAGTAAAGAAAATAATATAAGGTTAAATTCACTACAGCAATTTAAAGGGTTTAAAAAAACTTCCAGATTAAAATCCTCAACAGAATTTGTGAGATTCTCTAATATGAAACAATAATCATCAGTAATCATATGCAAGAATTAGCACTTGAGTTAAGAACATTTGGCCACTTAAAATCAGGAGGAAAAAACACAGAAACTAACTGAAGCAGGTGGTAGGCACATGTTACAGTGAGGGGTGGGGGTAGGGATTAGACTGTGACCAGATCATAGCTAAAAGATAACATTTTTATGGGATAAAATTTAATGAACATGTGGAAATGGAAAACACTCAGAAAATAGAGCTATTTCCATTTTAAATGAGGATGATGGTTCTGCACCACCAGCTGTTTAGAGTTCATTGAATGAGTATCTAGTTGATAAGGGATAATTACCTCTTCCCTACAGGAGGTGAAGTGTTTCTCATTCTACAGACACCTCTGATGAATGGCCATGAGAAAAAGAGAACAAAACTGCATGTCAAGATCAGTTTGGATCTTAATGGTCTCCTTAAAAACTTGATTTTCTATCTTTCCTAGTTTAAGTGTAGGGAAATTTGTACCCTGAAATATATACTAACATCATGATATCATTTTGCTTTAACCTTCCCCAATCTTAGAAAGTAAACAAAGATCACTGCCCACCATAACTATGCAGTCTTTAGCAGTAGAAGGAGGAGTTTAAAAGGGGAGGGAACAGAGATTATATTGTTAATACAACTTTAATCCAATTATTCTTTTTAGTTATTAAAAAGTCCTCTGGGTAAGAAAACAACACAGTTGGAATCAGACATCGGATTAAGAAAAATGTCATAAACGAATCCCACTATATGTGTTGTCTCCTCTTATTAGGATATAAGCTCCTTGAGGGCAAGGGCTATTTTTGCTTTCATATTTGTATCCTCAGTGCTTTATTCATTCATTCATAAACCAATGGTGATTCCTGTTTTTATAGATATTCTGAGCTAAAATGTTAACTTTTACAATCTCTTTGAGTGCTGTTGTCCATCCTCTTAATTCAAGCTTACTGCTTAAACTAACCTTACCTGAAGATATGTTATTCTCCTCTGGACCAGCTCTGTCAGATCTTTGGCTTCTTTTTCTCGCCAATCACCTGCTCCATCTGCTTGACTGAGGTAGTACAGATCTGTCATTATTGACCTATAAAAAGAAGGCAACAATAGATATCTAACTCAAAGATATCACATCAGAAATTTAGGTAAAATTCATAAATGGAACACGAGCTTCTAATTACACGAATACACTGAACACCTTATAGTGACTGATACTACATTTTTCATTGAGACTATGGGATCTTGTAGTTGGCCTCTGATATCCACATTTGCACCTAATGAATTCTTAGTAACGAGGCAAACATCCGTCATGGGTACAGGAAGCAGTCTACTTTGTAGGGCTTATCCCAGTGTAGAAGACACACAAAAATATTTTGATTAATAGAGTAATCTTCAAATAGAAACTACTCCTATATTCTAAAGGCATCTTTTCCAGCTTCTGCACATCTATCTTTATATTTAACCATCATGAATAGATGGAGAAATATGAAAAAGGAAAAGCTCTACTATGACTCATATGTTGGTCCAATTTAACATACTGACTTTTGAGGCACTTGCTTAGACTGTGTTAGATTGTGTACAAAATCAGTGAGACAGAAGGAAGGCCAGAGAAAACTAAAGACAAGCAAGACAGCAAAGTTATAGGTTGAATTTTCATATTGAATGTGTTTAACCAGTACTCAACAGAGATCTTAGTATTATGTGTAATGAGGACTGGCCAAAGAGCTCAGTCTTGATGAGCATGTGTAGAGTGCCTCTGAGCAATTCCCTACATGGAAGATGTGGAGGAGTCTGCTTCAGGCATTGGTCATAATGACATGTGATGGATCTGTAAGACAAGATGGACATGTGAGAGATCTGGATCAGGAGAAGAGTTCTTGATCTACCAAACAAGGAGCAAGGAGGAGCCTCTCCAATGAGCTCCAGCTATACAGGTGGAACTAGAGGGAAGACAGACATTCAAAAAACTCTAGTCAACTTGGTTTCACCCTCTTCATGTAACTTCTTCCAGGCTAATGGCATTTCAGCAAGGAACTCTGTTGTAAAGGAAAAGGATATAGGCCCTCTCCACCTGAGGCAGAAATAGGATCTTGGTTCTTTTATGTTATGTGAAGAAGGCTGGAAATGACTGCAACCTTGTGAGCTTCCAAAGGACAGAAGAGTGAGCCACCTGGGGCCCTGTAGTCTAGGAATGGAGTTGACACTTGGTTTTTCAGTCAGCAAAGTATGGATGCCCAAGAAGCAGCAACCTTTGGGAATCAACCCTGTTGAATAGCTGAGACAAGAGCTCATTCAGCAGAGATGCTGCCTTTGGAAATGAACTTGGTGGGACAAATACCATGTAGAAACTGCATTAAGCCTGACTCCAATCTCCCCCAGAGACCAAAGTGAATAGTGAAGAGCGAACCCCTGAAGCGTTCGAGGGAAACGTATGTATTTTTATTCTTGATATATCTTATAAGCAAATATCCTTTCATAAATGGTAATTTATGTTAATTGGTTAAATGGAACTGTGATGCTGATCATTAGCAGTTAACAGTAGGGGTATTGGGGAGGACCACACCAGAATGGAGGCTCAAGCCAATAGCATCAGCAAAGAGACACCCCAACCCCTCAGTGGTACTCTGAGGAAGCAATGACGCCAGTCCTGCTTTGGGAGAATGAGGCAAAATGAAGTATTTACTACACATGTAGCTTTTTCTGGAAATGACCAATTTATTCGGTATTTATTAAGTTCAGAATAAAATATATGTATATATATTTTAAAAGTCAGTAAGAATTCCAAGAAATAAACCAAGGTAAAAGGCTTAAGGGGCAGCTAGGTGGTAGAGTGGATAGAGTACTGGGCTCGAGATCAGAAAAACTTATCTTTATGAATTCAAATCTGGCTTTAGACACTCCTAGCTGTGTGATCCTAGGCAAGTCACATAACCCTGTTTGCCTTAGTTCCTCATCTATAAAGTGAGCTGGCCATGGAAATGGCAAACTATTCCAGTATCCTTGCCAAGAAAACCCCAATGGAGTCACAGAGTTGGATACAACTGAAACAATTAAATAACAACAACAAAAAACAGGCTTACAGGTAAGCCTTCTCTCTTTGGATAAGCTCTACCTCTCTCCATGCTTAGAGCACAAAGGCATCTGTTTCTGGATACTGACAAACTTGCTATTCCTTACACAGAACACTCTTTCTCCCTTCTCTATACCTTGCCAGTAGCTGTTCCTCATGACTGGAATCCTTTCTCTCTCATCCTCCAATTCCTGACATCCCTGGATTCTTTCAAGATTTAAAACAAATGTTACTTGCAGGCAGCCTGCCTGTTCGGCTACCTACTTAAGCCTTCCCCTCAGTGTTACTTCTTCCTGCTCTTGATGTATCTATTTAATTACTCGTTGTTTCCCACATTTGTAGGTAAGCTCCTGGAAAGCTTATCTACAAATGTGCTTTTGTGGTTTTGCCTTTCTTTGTATCCCCAGGGCTTAGCACAGTGCCTGGCACACAGTAAAAGCTTAACACTTGTTGACTTGATGACATAAGCGGGGATGAAAACCATGAAAGAGAGACTGATGAACTGTGCAAGAGATTCCTGTGTATCCATGCAGTCTCACAGGGAGCCATGTGCCTTAGGGAGCTGGTGCCAAATGGAGATATTGACAGTGGTGACTGGGATACAATGGGGAGGTTGGAACCTGTGAAGCTTGTCCCTGCTACCACTAGAGAGACCAACGTGGTAGGAAAACTATGTGCCTCACTCAGGGAGTAACAAGACAAAGGGCCATAAAAGAAAGGAGAAAACCTAAAAACCTTGCCTTTGATGTACTAAAGAGATCTGTGTAGTGGGATACAACCTAAACCTTAGTGAGAGAACTTGGTGTAACAGAAAAGAGTTCTGAATTTTGAATCAGAAGAGATGGGTTTGAGTACTAGGTTTTGCGATCTCCTACTACCATCTACTACTACTACTACTACTGTTAATTTTGAACAAGTCATCAAACCTCCCCGGGGCAGAAGTGTTTTCACATCTATAAATTGAAGAGGTTGGACTAGTTTTAATTTATGACCCTCTGCTGGTAAAATATTTAGTCCTGGGGAAAAAAAGGACCCCTCCAGAAGAGAGAGAAGGCTTAATGTCCTCTCAAAAGGGAGGGTCGTTTCCAATGTTTAAAGTACTCAAGCACAAACTTGTTTTGTATTTTTGGAGAGTAAGATAAAATTTGCCCTATATTCAAAGAATAAGTGGTTGCAGGGAAGCTGGAAATCCCCGAGAAAGCAATAGAAATCAAATGCTAATTTTCCTAGGGTTTTCCTGATTTAGGGGAAAGGAGGTTAACCATATTTTTTGTGAGAAACTCCCCCACATTTTACCTGGTTCTGACTTGTGAAAGACTTAGATTCAATCGACATACAGTATAACATAGATTATACTAATAACATAAACTTTAGAGATGGTTTTTTTAAGTTACACCACCCAATATGGGTATGCCCCTAATGTTTTCATGTAAGAAAGACAAAAAAGCACACTGGTAAGAGTAAGGAAAAAAAAAAGCCAGAAAGGGTCTCTGGAAAGTAATTGATATTTTTTCCTCTTTTCATATCCAACCTAACACCAACTTACTCTTAAAATCTCCAGTTACATATTGGACAGCATCAACATTTGTAATATGGATATTAAGAGATTCAATTTTTAAGAAATAAAGAAATTCCTACTATACGTACAGTACAGTCTAGGCACTGTGGATATAAAGAAAATAGAATCACAAATCAAAAGCTGGAAGGGACCTTAAAAGTTCATCTAGACCACTGGTGTCAAACTCAAATAGAAATAGGGACTATTAATTGGTACATAAGGATTCTTACAGGCTACATATTGACTTAGATTTAAAATGCAATATTCTCTATATTTTACTGAGTTTTTATTTTGCTAAATATGTCCCAATTACATTCAAATCTGATTCAGGTCACACCTGACAGTGCTGTGTGCCACATGTAGCCTGTAGGTCACATGCTTGACATCTTCCTTGTTTTAGAAGTAAACTGAGGTCCACCGAGGTGATTTAATTTTTCCAAAGTCAAGCAGTTGAACAGGGCAATACTACATCAAATGCTGTTTCTAAAACACTTTCAAAAAGCTTACAATCAAATGCAGGATAGGGGAGTGAGGAGGAAATGTACACAAGTCTTATCACTTTCCTTTGCACTGACTAATGCAAAGGAAAAGTTCAGGTAAAGTACTATTAGAAATGTGAAGAGGGAGAGATCACTTTCAACAAGAGAAGATAAAAGGCTGATATCTGAATTGGGCACAGATATAAGGAAGAGGGAGATTTCAACAGATGGAAATGCAGAGGGAGCCTTTTTTGGGTACGGGGTACTACATGAGCAAAGGCAGAGGAAGAATAAAGGAGGATGAAAATAAGGGATGAGGGGGCAGCTAGGTGGCACAGTGGATAGAGCACTGGCCCTGAAGTCAGGAGGACCTGAGTTCAAATCCGGCCTCGGTGCAAACACTTGACACTTACTACCTGTGTGACCCTGGGCAAGTCACTTAACCTCAATTGCCTTAAAAAAAAGGGGGGGGATGAAAAACAGAGAGGAACATTAGGAATATTACTCTGACAGAATTGTGAAGAATGGATCATACTGGGGACAGTCTGCAGGCAGGAAGACCAAAAGTGCCTAACCTAGGGAAGTGAAAGATGCTGACAAGGGAGGATCAACAAGGTTTGGTAACTTACTGACTGAAATATGCTGTGGGGAAGATGGAGTTTATGGGCAGCTCAGATTATAAGCCCATATAACTGAGAACATGGTAGTGCCATTAGCAGTAATGGAGAAATTAAGGAGAGGTCAGCTTTTGGAAAAAAGTTCTGTATTAGAAAACAATTTAGTTTTAGACATGAAAGAGAAGAATCTAAGTTTCTTAATTTGAAACACAGGACAGGAGATTTGGAGAAAAGTTTAGTAAAGAAATTTGGGAGTCATATGGAAATGACCAAATATGTCATGAGGGGTATTTGAAGCCACAGGAAATCAAGAGAGAAGGTATATTGCTAGAAAAAAAGGAAACTTAAGAGAGAATACTGGGGAACCCTAACATCACTGGGATGTGAAAGAAGGTAGAGAAGATGGCAGAGAAGACAGAAAAGTAACCTGAGAGGTAGAAAGAGAACCATGAAAGGAAAGTATCAAGAAGAAAGGGGTGGAGATGGAGCCAAGGTGGTGGAGTAAAAGCAATGACTTGCTTGAACTCTCGCCCAAACCCCTCCAAATACCTGTAAAAAATGGCTCTAAACAAATTCTAGAGCAGCAGACAAAAGACAGAGTGAAATAAATTTCTCTCCCAAGACAACCTGAATGGTTGATTGGAAAGGTCTGTTGCACCAGGCTGGGAGAGTAGCACAGTTCAGTGTGGGCCAAGCAAACAAAGACCAGGCCTCAAGGGACTGAAGCAAGCGAAGCTGTGGTGGTTTCCACACTTCTCAACCCATAAATGCCAAAGACAACTTAGAAGGTCAGTAGGAAAACTCTGTCTGAACACGGTGAGAGATGAGCTCCGTCTGGCCCCAGTCTTGGCACAGGCCCAGGGCGGCACCTGCTTTTGGAGCTCTGGGCCCACAGACTGAGAGGTAATCGAATGGCTGATCAGAGGGGGATTGCAGGGATCTCTTTTCTGGTGCTAAGGCAGGATTCTCTTGCGTGGATCTGAGTCACAGTTCTGGGTGGTGGTTCTGGGGTAAGAAGGAGTGCTGGCATGGTGGAGCTTGTAGTGGCAGTGGACAGGGAATCCTCCTCGCAGTTTTAAGGCAAAAAAGAATGTTTGTGGTCACTCACAGACCAGAGCACAGGTCAGGAAAGGAGTAAACACCTCGCCCTTGATCAGACCACCTTGAACAAACTGAAAATTTACAGGTCCCTAGAAATATCTCTGAAAATAGCTGCACAAAATCCCTGAAGCTTGGGACAGTACATTCTCTACACTGAAAGCAGACCCCTACCTTAACAAAGATTTTAATAGTCAAGTAAATGGCTGGGATCATAAGCAAATAGTACAAAAAAGAGTCAGACCATAGATTCTTACTTTGGTGACAAAGAAGATTAAAACATACACTCAGAAGAAGACAACAAAGTCAAAGCTCCTACACCCAAAGCCTCCAAGAAAAATATGAATCAGTCCCAGGCCATGGTAGAGCTCAAAAACGATTTTGAGAAGCAAGCAAGAGAAGTAGAGGAAAAACTAGGAAGAAAAATAAGAGTGATGCAAGAAAGAAGAAAGGGGTGATCAACAAGGTCAAATGCAATAGAAGTCAAGAAGGATGACTATGGTGGGGGGGGGGCTGGATTATAAAGACCTTGGAGAGATTTATTTTGTTGTTGTTTATACTCCCTTCTTGAAGAGGAAAATGACATCAGAGAGGTGATGTCATGACTTGCAAGTGAATTGGATTTAAGTGAGGGAGGGCCGTACAAAAGTCACCAGCCTCATCTTCTTCTGGGTCCAGTGGCAAGATCAGGGTGACTGGAGATGGCCACAGATGAAAGAGAGAGTTGTTTTAGTAGATTAGTGAAGACAAAAACACAGGATCACACAATTACACAAAGGAGTCAGTAAACTAGAATATTCTTTTTAGAATTTTAAAGGGGAGAATATATGAGATTAGATTGATGGAATCAAGTTCGGTCAAGGGGAGGATTTTTGTTGTTCTTAGTTTTTTATAAAATATTTTATTTTTTCCTCCAATGACATGTTAAAACAGTTTTTAAATTTTTTTTTTAAGTTTTGAGTTCCAAATTACATCCCTCCCACCTTCCCTCCTCTCCTCACTCCGAGATGGTAAATAATCTGACATAGTTTTATACATGTGCAATCATATAGAAAATTTCCATATTAGTCATATTTTTAGCACAGATGTTTGTGAGATGAGTGGAGGGTAACACCAGAGAGGACGATTGATAAAGCAAAATCACCATGGAGATAAAGGGGTTGGAATCCTTACGGATAAGGATTCTCAATATGACGTATCTATAGAAATTTAGAGTTATTGCCAATTTCTCTATGATATAGAATCACAGATTTAGATTTGGAAAAGACACTGGAAGCCAGAGTCTAACCCTCCTCCCATTTTACTCCCATTTTAGCTGAAACACTAAGATTTAGTAACTTGTCCAGGGTCTCAAAGTCAATAGGTGTCTGAGGCAGGATATTAATGCATTTCTTTCCTAACTCCAAGGGCCAACACTTTAACCATTTTATCACCTAGTTTTCATTCTTTCACTCTCATAATTGACAAAGGTGAAGTTCAAAGGGCCAGGATGAAAGAGGCAATAAGAAGGTATGAATAAGAAACCTAATCTCTCTCTCTCTCTCTCTCTCTCTCACACACACACACACATTTTGCTACACAAGTCATTGAAGTACTTTCCTTTTCCTCAAAGAGCTTCTGATTAGGTTCCATGAGCTGAACTTTAATAGCACTTTTAATTCCTGTTCCCAACATTGTTAAGTATGACCTATTATAAACATTTCTTAAGAGTCCTGAAAGAAACAGAAATATATAGATATCTATATATCTGTCATATATAATATACACGACATATAACATGAGATATGTAACACATGGTATATTACGTACACACATATATACGCTGTACAATACATATAATATACATATATGATTTTGTTCAGCAGTTTTCAATCATGTCCAACTCTTCATGATCCTATTTGGGATTTTCTTGGCAGAAATACTGGAGAGGTTTGTCATTTCCTTCTCCAGCTCATTTTACAGATGCGGGACTGAGGCAAACAGCGTTAAGTGACTTGCCCAAGGAAGTGTCTGAGGCCAGATCTGAACTCAGAAAGATTAGTCTTCCCAATTCCAGGCCAGACACTTTGATGTATACATATACATAAAAATATGTACATACATACACACACACATGTAATTCATTCATTTATATAGTGCTTTGAGGTTTGCAAAGCACTTTAAACATGTTAATTCATTTAATCCTCTCAACAACCTTGTGAGGTGAAGAAGCTAGGTAGAGTTAACATTTTAACCTTATGATTAAAAACATAAAAACGATGAGCTGTCATGTATTGTCACCACAGCCCTACTTCCTACAGCATCCACCCAGAAGGTCAACAAGAATTTACTCTAACATACTAACATGGACTTAGTATGCCAGAATCCCTACCTTTTTTTTTTTTGTTAAGCTGTAGAATAATTCATTTGAAAACAGTGGTTTCCCACTAACGGGAGCACTTTATAGTATTATTAATTTTTATTTTTAAAAGCAGTATATTTCTCCCCAGATTCCACGCTTACCTCTCAAGAGCTAAAAATGAATTATTACATTGATACATCAAGTAAAACCATTACATTGTCCATAGCTAACACATAATGCCTTGTAATAGTCCCACTGAATAAAGCAATACCATTAATAATGAACACATGCACATTAAAAATCACTGCCACAGTTCAGAATACTCAGGCCAACTTTTTACTGGGCCTGCCTAAATCAACACTGGACTAATGCCACACAATGGCCTGACACAACAGAGTCATTAGCAGGTGCTGCATTTTAAGCATCTGTTTAATGTGTTCACATTATTCACTAACAAGAAACTTTATAGCTTGGTTATTTCCATTTTCACCATCTATAAACAAGGTAACAAGGGGGGAAAATACAATGATTGATCATATTTTTCTTACTTATTACTCTCAGTTAAGAATCTATACATTTTCTATTTATATGACAGAATAATTTTACTTAGAAAAGCAAGTTTCTTTAGTTTCTTGCTCTCTTTTAGCTATTGAGGAATTTAACAGCCAGAGGAGACAATAATGTGCATGTGGACATCTGTAAGTTCTCAACCCTTTGCAATCTTCGCTTCTGACCTCAACACTCAACTGAAACTACTATCAAAGTAGTCTTTAATCTTAGTACCTTCCTTCTGAGTCTACTTCCAATTTATTCTGTATATATCCTGTTTATAGATTGTTGTTTGCATATTGTCTTGCCAATTAGGCTGGGAGCTCCTTCTGAGAAAGAACTGTTCTTTTCCTTTCTTTGTATTCTCAACACTTAGCTCAGTGCCTGACACAGAGCTGATGCTTAACAAGTGCTGGTTGATTGATTGATTCATTTCTCCATTCTCATCCTTCTTGACCTCTCTGCAACATTTGACACTGTTGAACACCCTCTTCCTCCTGGATACTCTCTCCTCTCTGGAGAAAAACCTTTGGACTCCTCAGAGAATATAAAACAACAGCAAGAAACTCTATTGCCTAAATGTGTTAAAGTTTTATAAGAAGGCATCTTAAACACTGGGTGAATACTGTGTGGATCAACTACGGAAGAACGTGACAAGAACTGACCAAGGTAGGAAGACACAGACAGACTGTGATCTATACTGATAAAGGGAAATGCCACATCAATGAGAGAAGACCAATCTGCTGACACACTGAATTATTTACTATTAACAAAGCAATCTGAATATTGAATTCAGTTCAAGGGACCACATTTTATAGGGGTCACAGACAAAATGAATTATAACCAGAAAAAGGTAAAAAGGACGATAATAGAACTCAAAAGCATGTCATATAAATTAATTGGATGAATTGTAAAAACATTTGTCTGGGGAAGAGGAAACATGGCAATCATCAGACTAGACTGAAATCATTAAAGGGTTCTCACGTAAAGGAAAGAATAAATGTGTGACTCCAGATCGCCGTAACAAAGCAGAAGCTGTTTGTTGAACTGAACTCAACTAGGGTCGATAGGCAGTTGTAGGCACGTACATTTTTTGGTTCAGCTTAAAGAAAAAGTTCCTAATAATCCGAACTGTCAAAAATTAGAAGAGGCTCTTCCTAGAGGTGGTCAGTTCACCCTCACTAAAGGCCTTCAAACAGCAGGTAGATGACTACTTGTCTGGGATGTCATAGATGGGATTCATTATATGAGTGAGGGTAGGACTACATGACCTACATGAAGTCCTCTTAAATGCTTATGTCTGTGGTTTTATGGTTTCATGTGTGATCTTTATACCCTCCAAGGCAGGATTTTTTATTTGTTGAGGGATTAGAACAGCAAAGATGTGGATCTGAATTTCTGGTATGGAAATTTCCTCCTTATATGCATATTGGCAATTCCTATGGCACATAGTCTTAAGGAAATGACTGGGGGCAAGGAAATGAGAGGATAATGACTTGCCTATGACTACGTTTAGTTAGTCTATGTCAGAGCCATGACTTAAACCCAGATCTTATTGATTCCAGCACTGGTCCACTATACTATGATACTGGAGCACTACACTATGTTGCCTCTTGAGGTAGCTAGGAAGGTATTATCACCCCACTTTACAGATATGAAAACCAAAGTTTATAAGTAAGTAACCTAAATGGCTACTGAGTGGCAGAACCAGGACTGAAACACATATTCTGAATCCTGAGTTCAGAGCTCATCTCACTACACTATATGGATTCATGCTGACACAGCCAACAATTGAAGGAATTCCCACAATGACTAAAGTTGGTATAGACTTTAAGTTGTAAGAATTCAGAAATGAAAGATACCAACAAAGCTGCAGTAGTTGAGAAAGCCTTTATGGACTGACATAGGGCTGTAAAGGTTAGCTATATCCAAACAAGTGCTAAGTCTTAATTCTATGCCTACAACATCATTAGCAGTCATCTCCTTTTCTAAATTCACACAGCAAGCATCCAAGTTTAGGCCTGTATTACATCTAATCTGGACTATTGTATCAGCTTCTTAACTGGCTCCCTACTTAAAGCTCTATCCTTTCAAATCCATCTTCTGCAAAACAGCCTAGTCTTCTTAAATCACAGGTCTAACCATGTCATTCTTCTGCTCAAGAATTTTCAGTGGTTCCCTAATGCCCTGGGATAAAATTCCAGCTTTTCATCTTGGCATTTAAAACCCTTTACAAACCCGTGCTAACCTTACTCTTACAGACATTTTAGATTATTACCCTTCAAGCAGTCTACATTCTGGTCCAACTGGTCTACTTGTTATTCCCTAAATTTGGCATTACGTAACATGCCTCTCAGCTTTCGCACAGACTGTTCTCCTTCCTAGTGTCTGGAACTGTGCCTCTTATCACTTAAGAGTTCTTAAAATCTTTATTTCCTTTATGATTCAATCAAGTGTCTCCCCCTACTAAAAGACTTTCTTAATCTCCTTATTTATTCAGGTTCTGCCCCCTCAAAGATCTTGGATTTACTTATCTGTGTACCTATTGTATTTCTCATAAGAATGCAAGCCTATTGGGGTACAAATGGTTTTTTTCTTTATTTCCGCATTCCCAGAAAAGCTTAATTAATATATGTTTAATTGAATTAAAGTCTTAAATGGTCAGAATTTGGATAGCTAAGCAAGTCAGAAAGTAATTATGGACAGGTAGAATAGCTTGAATAAAGGCACAAAGGGAGAAATTAGTATTTGTGTATTTCTAAAACAGTAATAATTACCAGATATACTTAAGTGGAAAGTCCAAGTTTGGTATATTATCAGATTATAAGAAACAAGAGATAAGAAGAATTTAGAGAAACCTGGGAAGATTTATGTGTACAATGAAGTAAGCAGTAATAGGAAAAGCATGTGCATGCAGATTATAATACTGTAAATGAAAAGCGATAAAGATGGGATCTGGATCCCAAAAGGGAAAAACCGTGGACTTTCCCACATGGCCAAATCTGTGGCTTTCTCCTGAGGCTTTAATCCTACCAACTGGCCACTTACCACCCTTAATCCTATGTAGACTCCATTCTCCCTTGGCCACACGTTCCAGGTCCCAGGCATTCTGTTCACCTCAGTTTACTGGCCACTCCCATCCAGATCTTCCTTAGACCCCTCCTCCAGTCACCCCAAACTACTTGGCCACTCCTAGATCCCTCCCACAGTCTTTCTGTATATAAGGTCCATCTTGTCTCCATTATGGTGCTCAGATTCTTATAATCTAGCCAAATGCTCATATTTGTTAAGAACCGAGCCAACCTAGCCACGGTTCAGATTCCTTAAGAGTCTGGCCAGTATGGCGCACCTTTAATAAACCTTGTCTTTGGCTGAAAGAAGGCCTGGATCATTCGAACATGACCCATGTGTTGTGATTTTGGGGTCCCAGCACCCCTAAACCTCAACAAAAAGAATACAAAAATGAGGCTGACTAACGTGAGTATAATGACAAACCTTAACCTAAGAGAAGAGATGGGGAAATGCAGATCCCCCACTCATCCTGTCAGTTGGCGAACTGGGAGACAATGAGTATGGAATGCCACACATACTACCAGATGTGGTTACTACATCAATTGGGTTGGTTTAACTGTTTTTTTCTGAGGGAATATGAGGGAAAATTCATTGGGGGTGGGGGTATAGGGGAAGGAGGGTTAAGAGATCCAGAAATGATTGTGATATCAAAAAAGAAGAAATCATAACGCTTTAAAAAATAAAAAAGAAATATTAGGTAATATAATTCAGAACTAGGGCAGAAAGAAATTAAATTGGGGATCAAAAAGGAGCTGTTGCAAGAAGGGGGTCATTAGGATCTAGAGCAGGGGTAGTAGTGACTGTGAGAACAGAGAAGGAGCAATCTGAGAGATGCTTCAAAGCAAGGACTTAATATATCTGTTGAAGAGAATAAATTCAAAGATGATTCTAAGATTTTGTGCTTGTGTGACAATAATGGGACATGCAAACAGAGACATGGTCAATTACTTAATATATGTTACCTAAGTCAGTTACTAAATACACATTAGATATGTCTTTCAAAGCCTTAAGAATCACAGACCCTCTGATGTAGTAAATCTCAGTTGCTAAACTACTAACAATATGTTCTAGGAGTTTTGATTTTGCTTGAAAATAAACATGATGGTTTTTCCTCTTCTTTTTTTTTCTTTTGTTGTCTTTGAAAAATACTATTTGTTAAATGGGATGGCTCTTGGGAAGGAAATACTGGAGGAAACTATGTTGATGTAAAATAACAACATCAATAAAAAAAACTTATTTTTGAAAAAGAAAATGATAGCTTCCATGCATATAAAGCTTTATGGTGACAAAATAGTTCCTGTTCATTATTTACAAAGGAGACAATATCTGAAGAGAAAAACCACAGGTTCAGATAAGCATTTTAAGAAAAGGCACAAAAGAATGTGACACTGAGTTAAGAAAATGGATTCTTTTCATTTCAAATGTAGCATTTTATTGGAAATGAAAATATTAGTGAAGAATTGACTACATGCATCACCAATCTTGCTGATTCATGTATTATCCTTGTGAATCATGTGACACCAGAAATATATCACAGACATAAAGTCTTCAAATACCCAAATGAAAACAGCTTATTTTCTTTCTCTGTATAAACTAAACCCCAGAGAATGACAATCAATGATAAGCAAACTAATTACCTTATGTTTACATTGTTACTACTGTACTCTGGCTAATAAATCATTTTAAGGGGCTTCATTAGGGGCTATTATCACATAAAAATGTAGAACTTCTACTCTTCTTTCTTGCCAAGTCTAAGTGGTTGGTGTGGTGTTGGGTTACTGTTCAGTCATTTTTTGAGTCATGTCCCAAACTTTGTGACCCCATCTAGGGTTTTCGTGGCAAAGATACGGCAATGATTTGCCACTTCCTTCTCCAGTTCATTTTACATATGAGGAAACTGAGGCAAACAGGGTTAAGTAACTTGTCCAAGGTCACACAGTTATTAAGTGTCTGAGGCCAGATTTGCACAAATGAAGATGAGTCTTCCTGGTTCCAAGTGTTCTATCCACTGTGCCACCTAGCTGCTCTGGTTGGTGTGGTAGTATTTTAAGGTTTTGTTGATGCCCTTTTTTGACATTCATTTCTGGATATATGCCTTCCTGGCTGGCTTCTGCCCTCTTCTAAAAAAAAAAACAGTATTTGTTTTAACCTCTTCAAGGATGTGATTCCTCCAGATGCTTATATACTAAGAAAACCAATTATGCTGTTATTTTGGCACATCATACTGATGAGGTCAAGAGGTTTAGGGGTGCTGGGACCCCAAAATCACAACACGCAGGTCCTGCCTGAAAGAATTTAACCCAGGCCTTCTTTCAGCCACGGACAAGATTTATTAAAGATCTGCCATTAGCCAGACTCTTAAAGAATCTGAGTATCTGTGAATTATTGGCTAGATTTGTAAGAATCTGGGCCCTTTAATGAAGATAAGATGGACCTTATATACAGAAAGACTATGGGAGGGATGTAGGAGTGGCCAAATAGGGCAGGGGGGTGGGAGGGGGAGACTACCACAGTGAGATAATAGAACTCCAGGGACCTGGACCACGTGGCCAAAGGAGAATGAAACCTAGCTAGGATTAAGGGTGGGAAGTGACCAGGGGCCATAGAGAGGTAAGACAACAGAGGGTTAGGCTAGGTCATGAGTAACAGAATTGGGAGACTGGGCATGGCCACAAAGAAAGGCCAGTTGATGGGATTATGGCCTCAGGGAAATGACAGAGAGCTCCCTGATGAAGTGGGAGAATTCAAGGAGAATTCCTTACACAAATGGGACCCAAGTTCTTTTGGGGTTAAGGGGCAAAGATCTCGGCTTGGGTCCGTACCCCATCAATACCTTACAACAAACTGCTCAGTCGGTCTATCGTGAGCAGGGTTGTTTTTTGTTGTTGTTCTTCCTCCCTTCTCAAAAGGACCAAAGACAGCCTCAGTGGCTCATTGTTTAGATTTTGATGATTTACAATGAGCATAAATAACAACTGTTTTCTATTCTAGCCAGAAACTTGGAGGTTCAACCCCTCTCAGATTGATATCTTTGTGTTAGTAAACTGAACTATCTTTTGTCTCAACCCCTACCCAGCCCTTAGTCATTTAATGGGCAAGGCCTCAGACAAACTGAGACCAGGGAAAGAACTTAATTTAGAAAGGCCAAGGTCACCCACAGCATTTTGGGGGGGAGTCAGCACAGCAAATATATGGCTTCTCTTTAAGGACTTCTAGGTATTTTTTTCTAAACTTCTCAATCCTAGTTCTTCTATGTAAACAAATACAGACTGCTGATCACTTTCACACTCATAAATGTATTTCAAATTTTGGGTAACCCTGAACAAGTCACATAACATTCCTATAACCCTATACCACTAAATATAAATATGGAAACCAATGTGAATAGCATTTAGGTATTAGTATGATTTAATTAGGGCCAGAATGCATTATTTTAAAATGTAAAGATCATTCTTGGCTCAAAAGCTATAAAAAACAGGTGGCAGGTTGGATTTGGCCTGAGAGCCATAATTTATTAGTCTCTGGATTAGAGTTTTAACAGTAGACCAAAAAAAGCAGAAACAGCCAATCTGGGTTGGGCTTTATCTACAGGCAAACCAATTGCAGAAATCTCTATTTCATTCAACTTGTAATAATTTTCTTGTAAAATAGCCTAGCCCAACCTCAGAGGAGGGACATTTTGCCAAGTCTTTCAATATTGTCTCTCTACAAATATTCAATTATAAAAATCTCATTCCTTATTTTATTTCTCCTTAAGATCCTAAAAAGAGCCAGAGGGTCTCTAAAAGGCCCATTTGTCACTGACTATTCACACGTGGAGAAAATGAATAAATTTTATATCTACTCTCTATTAAAAAAAGAGTCTGGGTTAGAGCAATGGTTTTTATTTATTTGGTCCAAGAATGGAAATGTCTAGGCAATGAGGATGGATCTCAACTCCTAAAAGGAAAAGACTATGTCTATGGGATCTGGACCCCCAAAAAGGAAAATCCTTGGACATTTGCCTGAGGCTGTAATCCACTTAACTGGCCTTTCATTGTGGCTATGCCCAATCTCCCAATTCTGTTACCTCCCAATTGCCCTGGCCACTTCCCACCCTTAATCCCATCTAGGCTCTATTCTCCTTTGGCCAAGTGGTTCAGTTTCATCTTGTCTCCATTAAGATGCTTAGATTCTTAAAATCTAGCCAAATGCTCAGATTCCTTAAGAACCTAGCCAATATCTCCCAAATGTTCAGATTCCTTCAGAGTCTGGTCAATATAGCAGATCTTTAATAAGCCTTGTCTCTAGCTGAAAGAAGGCCTGCATCAAATTCATTTGGGCAGGACCCATGTGTTGTGATTTTGGGGTCCCAGCGCCCCTAGCATCTAAACCTCAACATAGGGAAGGAGAAAAGTGATTAAAACTATAAAATAACAAACTGATAATGCACTCTAGGATTAACATAATTTTACTCACAACCTTGTGAAATATGTCAGTATCATACTCATTTTACAGATGAAACTGAGGCTCATAGAGGCAGCAGCTTGCCTGTGGTCATGCAAGTAGTAAGGTATAGAGCTGAAATTTGAACCCTCTTGGCCTTAAGTCTAGCACTCTTTCCACTACTCACATTTCCTCTAAAAAGTTACAGCTTTCATTTATATAATCATAGCTTTAAAGTATATAAATGTGCTTTAAACACACAGACATATCAACTTGTTTGATCCTCATAAGCAACCTCTGAGGTTAGTAGTATAAACAGTACCATCTTTATTTTATAAATGGGCCAGCTAGGTGGCTCAGTGGATAGCACACCAGGTCTGAAGTCAGGAAGAACTGAGTTCAAATTTGGCCTCAGACACTTACTAGCTGTGTGATCCTAGGCAAGTCATTTAGCCCCAATTTGCCTTAGTTCCTCATCTATAAAATGAGGACACACTGGAGAAAGAAATGACAAACCATTCCAGTATCTTCGCCAAGAAAACCCCAGGGACAAATATGGAGTTGGACATGAACGAACAACAGAATAACAACAAAAACAAAAATTTTACAAATAGGGAAAATGGGCTTCAAATTGAAAACGTGAAAGAATAAAACCATGAGCTAGCTCATGCAACAATGCTCTGCGAGGATCCTGACATTCCTCCATCTTCTTGTAAACATATGTGAAAATAAGAAAGTGAAAAGAATATTTAATACGAACTGTCTTAAGTAAACCTTTTAAGTAGTCTTTTAAAATGGCCCCAACAAAAATACCAATTTATTTTTTAAAATCAGCAAAAATTTTACACTGAAACTCTGAAAAATTATTTCTAGACTCAGAGCTCCAACCCCCAGCCCACTTCTGTCAAAGTCCTTTAGAAGGACATTACTAAGAATGAGATTGCATTGAATCTTTCTTATCCTGGTCAAACCCTGATCCAAGCCTGAATTGATTTAATCAAAGGTCTGCTCAGGCTTAGGTGGAGACAGATTCTTCTGCCTGGATAGCCAAAGGCTGGGAGTGCTCTGGTATGGCTGGAAGGTGGTCTGACAGAACAGGTAAATGATGTCTGGGTAATATCAGCCCCTGTTGATGTCCTCTGTCCAGGTAAATAATGGTGGGGTAGTATCAGCCCCTGTCGAAAAGGTATATAAACTGGGCATCCCAACTCCCAAATTGAGCCATTTCTGGACTGTAACTCCTATGCAATGCATGTCAAGCAGCTTGAGAGAAATTAAAAAGTCGACACACAACAAAAATCATTTGTTTTTCTTAGAACAAACTCTGTGAAAGGTTGACAAAACATAATATAGAACAGTATATAAACTAAAGTTAGCACAGTGTTTCCCAGCCTTTAATACATTGCCCATTTAATCCCTCAACAAAAATGTTCCCCAAGTTTTTATTATGTGCACATACTTGAATGGAATAGGTATTGATGCTAATGTCCCTACAAAAAATCGTTGTGAACAACCATCACACTTAGTGAACTACACACACTCAACATTAATGATAAAACAACTGAGTATCTTCTGAATAATGCTATCTTAAAATGAAATCGATTACTGTGGGCATGAAGAGAGAATTCAAGGGCCTACAAAGAGATTATGTGACCTGACTAGATAGTAGGAGATAGAATCTAAAATAATGTAAAACCAGATAAGCCTATGAAGAGCTTTAGATTACATTTGAAAGTCTCAAAATATATTGAAATTAATACACATGGATCGATTCTTACGATTTTGAATTTACAACATAATTTAACCACATTCTAAGAAAAGGTATATATCACTTCATTGTACTGGAGCAGTGATAGACTAATTACTATTTCAAGACTATGAAAGAGCTAAAATCCTTGGATGTCTATTAGCTGACCATCTGCACCAAACCACATCTTTGTTTTGAAATTCATATTCTCATGAGTTTACTATTATGCTCCTGGTCACCAAGTCTTGACAGCTTGAAAGTCATTTTTTTCCACTCTGTTCCTCACTCCACATATATCTAAGCAGTTGTCAAGCCTGTCAATTCTACCTCTTCACTGCTTCTTTTATCTATCTGTCCCCTACTCCTGCTCCTTTCATTCCTATAGGACCTACTCTAATTCATGTTCTC
Source organism: Vombatus ursinus (assembly GCF_900497805.2). Taxonomy (NCBI): domain Eukaryota; kingdom Metazoa; phylum Chordata; class Mammalia; order Diprotodontia; family Vombatidae; genus Vombatus; species Vombatus ursinus. Next base: position 4,774,523 of record NW_020954704.1, read on the forward strand.
ATAACTGCCTCCTTATTGGTCTCCCTGCCAAGTGCTTCCCCAATCCAATCTATCCTATACAGAGATGACAAAGTGATTTTCTTAAGTAGAACTCTGATCAGGTCATTCTGAGGCTCAGAACTCTTAATAGCTTCCCATCGCCTTTCAGCAATAAATACTTTCCAAACTTTTAAAATGATGACCACCTTCTCTGTCTCTCCCTCCCCGCCACGACAGTAACTGTATCATTAGTATCCATTAATTAGGGAAACACATAATGGCAAAAAGCTAAATACTTTGAATTTTTATTTTATTAATGATAAAAAATAGTGATATCCATACAAATATATACTGTCATAGAGCCACTTATAGCCCTTAGACTTTGTGTTCTATTTCATAGGTATAAGACATCCTAATTTATGAATCAAAGAGTCATAGATTCAGAGCTGGACAGGAATTTACAGGTCCTCATCTACTGCAAGTCCCTTGTTGTGCATTTAAGGGAAGCTAAGGCCCAGAAATTGCTAAGAAACTTGCCGCCCACCCCCCACCCCTCCCGGTTATCCAGCAGCAGACCCAAGGTTTGAGCAGCACAGGACAAAGTCCTAAGTCAACATTGAACCGTTTACTGAAACTATCACATGCTTCACTCTGGAGACTTGGCTTGGGAGAGGTAAGAGGTAATGCAGAAATTCAGGTTGTGAACACACTTAAGGGCACCTTGATTCTTTATTTATCCACTGTGCCACCAGCTTCTTTATATGGACAATTACTTACAGACACATTGAGACACTATGAAGAATTCAGCAAAAGTCTCTAACTAAATCACCATATACTATTGACTTTAATTCAAAGGTGAGTTTGCGTAGGACGTGAGAAATATGTTAGAAAATACTGTGCATAAGCAGGAAATAAAAGAGATCAAAGGTTTACAGGCTATGCAGAGGCCTCATGAATACTTTCTTAAACAAGAGCTACAAGGAACTGTATACAGCAAGTGTCAAATAGCCAAAAAAAAAAAGATATAAAGTGATGCTACCTTAACAGACTAGAAATGAATGGTTACTAAAGTGGGAGAGTTTGTTGATTCAGCTGTCTATGTACCTATGGTCAGACCAAAGACTTGTTAAAGCAAAATTAAAAATCAATACCAAAGCAGAAAAAAAATAAGAAGATACAAATTGAAATTAAAACATCTACAACCAGACCTATTTAAACAAGCTTCTGACTTGAGTCAAGCAAAAAATATTTAATTTTTGTCCTTTTATCTTGAATACCTAGTACCAAACAGGCACTTGTTGTTACTTGTTTGTTGACTGGGAAATCAAATAGTAAATGGATAAAGCAGACATTAATACTGACTCTCACCATTTTCTAAGAATATTTAAACAATGCAAACCAAGAGCTATAATGAATAGGCCCAAAGAGTCCAAAAACCTCTCAGCTATCAAATGCTTGATCTTCTTACCAAACTAAGAGAGAGGGCTGCTGAAGTTAACATTGGTTTAAAATATAAACTTGTTCATAAAATTAAAAAAAATCAAAAAAGAAAAATGTGAATTGGTCTCAGACCATAAAGAGCTTTAAAAAGATTTTAAAAATCAAATAAGAGAGGCAAATGAAAAATTGGGAAGAAAAATCAGAGTGATACAAGAAAATCATGAAAAAAGAGACAACAGCTTGGTAAAGGAGGCACAAAAAAATACCGAAGAAAATAACACCTTAAAAAACAAAATAGGCCAAGTGATAAAAGAGGTATACAAAAATCCAATAAAGAGAAGAATGGCTTGAAAGACAGAATTGGCCAAATGGAAAAAAACATATACAAAAATTCACTGAAGAAAAGAACTCCTTAAAAAGTAGAATTGACCAGCTGGAAAAGTAAGTACAAAAACTCAATGAAGAAAATAATTCCTTAAAAATTAGAACTGGGCAAGTGGAACAAACAAACAAAATCAAAAGAATGAAAAAATAGAAGAAAAGATGAAATATCTCATTGGAAAAATGACCGACCTGGAAAGTAGACCAAGGAGAGAGAATTTAAGAATTATTGGACTATCTGAAAGCCTTAATAACAAAAAAAAAAAAAGAGCCTGGACAGCATCTTTCAAGAAATTATCAAGGAAATATGCCCTAGGGTAAAATAGAAATGAAAGAATCTATCAATTACTTCCTGAAAGAAATCCCCAAATGAAAACTCCCATGGGTATTATGGCCAAATTCCAGAGCTCCCAGGGTCAAGAAAAAAATACTGCAAGTGGCCAGAAAGAAACAATTCAAATATTATAGAGCCACAGTCAGGATAACACAAGATTTAGCAGCTTCTATACCAAAGGACTGGAGGGCTTTAAATATGATGTTCTGAAGGGCAAAAAAGCTAGAATTACACTAAAGAACCACCTACTCAGCAAAACTGAGTATAATCCTTCAGGGGAAAAAAATGAACATTTAATGAAATAAAGAACTTTCAAGCACTGCTGATGAAAGACCAGAGCTGAAAAGAAAATGACTTTCAAATAGACTCAAAAGAAGCATAAAAAGGTAAACAAAAAAAAAAAGAAATAAGGGATTCAATAAGGTTAAACTGTTTACATTCCAACATAGGAAAATTATACTTGCAACTCTTAAGAACTTTCTCTTCACTGGGGCTGAAGGAGTATACAAAGACAGAGGGCAAGAGTGTAAAGCTGAATATGATGGGAAGAGATCAAAGAAAGAAAAAAGAAAGATAGAAAGAGGCATGAATTGGGAAAAGGGGAAAGGGAGAGGCAGAATGGGGTGAACTATCTCATATAAAAAAGGTGCAAAGAACTTTTACAGTGCAGGGGAAGGGGAGGAAGGGTGGCCAATATTCAAGCCTTATTCTCATTAGAATTGGCTCAAACAGGGAATAACATACACACTTAGGTATAGAAATCTATTTTAGCACACAGAAGTAGGAAGGTGAGGGGATAAGAGAAAAGGGAGGCAGAGGAGGTGGGGAGAGGAAAGAGGAGGGCTGACAGAAAAGAGGGCAAATTGAAGGAGGTAAAATTCAGAATCAAAACACTTTTGGAAACAGGGTGAAAGGAGAGTAGGAAAAACAGGGGGGAATAGGATGGAGAGAAAGACAATAATCATTACTGAAAATATTTTACAACAAGTTTTTCTGATAAAGACACCATTTCTCAAATATGGAGAACTGAATCAAATTTATAGAAATAAGAGTCATTTCTCAATTGATAAATGGTCAAAGGACATGAATAGGCAGTTTTCAAATAAAGTAATCAAAGCTATCATGCAAAAAATATTCTAAATCACTATTGACTAGAGAAATGCAAATTAAAAGAACTTTGAGTTATTACCTCACATCTATCAGATTTGCTTATATGACAGAAAAGACAAATGTTGGAGAGGATGTGGGAAAATGCACTGTTGGTGAAGTGGTACACTGATTTAACCATTCTTTAGAGCAATTTGGAACCATCCCCAAAGGGCTATAAAGCCCTTTGACCAAACAATACTACTACTAGGTTTATATCTCAAAGAGATAAAAAGCAAAATGAAAAGGATCTATTTGTTCAAAGAAGTTCTTTTAGTGGTGGCAAAGAATTGGAAATTGACTTGAGAATGGCAGAACAAGTTGTTATATATGATTGCGATAGAATAATATAGTGCTATAAGAAATAAGCAAGATGCTCTCAGATAAACATGGAAAGACTTACATAAACTGATGCAAAGTGAAATGAGCAGAACCAGGAGAACACTGTATATAGTAACAGCAATACTGTATGATGATCAGCTATGAATAACTTAGCTATTCTCAGCAACACAATGTTCCAAGACAATTCTGAAGGACCTATGATGAAAAATGCTATCCACCTCCAGAGAAAGAACTGATGGAGGCTTAATGAAGATTGAAGCATACTTTTTCTTTATTTATTTTTCTTGAGTTTTTTTGTTTTTGTTTTTGGTCTGTTTTCTTTCAAGACTGACACATTTTGCATGAGTGCACACATATAACCTATATCAAATTGCTTGGCTTCTCAATGAGGGGGGAAGGGGAAGAAGGGAAAGAGGGAGAGAATTTGAACTCAAAAAAATTTTAAATAACAAATATTAAAAATCACCTAAGCTCTTTGCTAAGAAAACTTCAAATGGGGTCACAAAAGTGTTGGACACAGGGGACAGCTAGATGGCACAGTGGATAGAGCACCAGCGCTGGATTCAGGAAGACCTGGAGTTCAAATCTGACCTCTGATACTTGACACTTACTAGTTGTGTGACCCTGGGCAAGTCACTTTACCCCATCGCCTTGCCCCTCCCAAAAATAAATAAATAAATAAATGAATAGGAAAGATTTTGGGGCAGCTAGGTGGTGCAGTGGATAGAGCTCTGGCCTTGGAGTCACAAGGATCTGAGCTCAAATCCAGCCACAGACACTTGACACTTACTAGCTGAGTGACTCTGGGCAAGTCACTTAACCCTGATTGCCTCAACAAAAAAAGCAAAAACAAAAACAACAACAACAAAAAAGTGTTGGACACTACTGAAATGACTAAACAACAAAAACCTGAGATCATATATTTAAGACTTATTGTTAACCATAACCACAGTTGTGGTAAGTGGTAAAATAGTGAATCAAGCGGTCTACGTGCTGAGTCCATGTATTAGAGAAATGGGAGACTAAGATATTGATTTTTTTTCCTCAATGGATGTACATGATTTCAGAGATCAGGGCATAATTACTGCCTTAAAAAGAAAAGTAACAAAGATGACTGTGGCCATTTTCTTGGTATTGCATTGCTCCTCCCACTTGGCAAGTGTCTTACGAAAGCCTTCTGAGTTCACCACTTCAAAATCTAGAAAGGGCTGGATCAAAAATGTTTAAGGCCATGGAATGCAGAAGGCTTGGGACTGAGTGGTATTATCTTCTGTCACAGTGGAAAAGATAGAAATGATCCTGGTTTTACAGAATATTACACATGAAGATTTTTCTTTTTTTTTTGGGTGAGGCAATCGGGGTTAAGTGCCTTGCCGAGGGTCACATAGGTGTTATGGTTATGAGGCGTATTCGAACTCAGGTCCTCCTGATTCTAGGGCCAGTGCTCTATCCACTGCACCACCTAGCTGCCCCTCACACGAAGATTTTTATTATTCAGTGGTTTCAGTCATATCTGATTCTTCATGACCCTATTTGGAGTTTTCTTGGCAAAGATACTGGAATGTTTTGCCATTTCCTTCTCCAGCTCATTTTACAGATGAGGAAATTGATGCAAAAAGGATTAAGTGACGCACAGAATCACACAGCTAATTGGTGTCTGAGGTCAGATTTGAATTCATTCTTCTTAACTCCAGGCCCTGCACTCTATCCACTGCACCATCCAGTTGCTCCTAAACATGAAGATACAAAGTTGGAAGTAAACTAGGTATTTTTTATTCTTTTTGCAAAAGAAGTCTCCAAAGCTTTCCTTTGTTGAGCTTCCCTAGTGTATTTCAACTTGATTTAATTTACACAAATGATTCAACTTCACAGTGATGCAGCTATTCCATAAAGATAGGCACTCTAGTAGATGCATGTGATGCAAGTTTATTTATGTCAAGTAAGTCAATAAGCACTCAAGTGTCTATTATGTTCGAGGCTCTGTGGTAAGTGTTGAGGATACCAAGGGGAAAAAAAAAGGTAAAAAATCATCCCTGCTCTCAAGACACTAAAATTCTAATGGGAGAGACAACACGCAAATAACTATGTACAAGCAAACCATATACAGTATAAACTGGAGATAATAAACACAGGGGAGACTCCAGCACTAAGGGGGACTGAGAATGGCTTCTTCCAGAAGGTGGAACTTTAAGAAGTATCTGAGGCCAGATATGAACTCCAGTATTTTTTGGTCTATCCAATACACTTCATACTCTCACTGTTATAATCAGATGTCTCAGTCTCATGGACAATTCAGACAGTCCTATGCCTGGCATGGAGCCTCACATATACTGCTCGGTTATCATCTTTAGTTCTCAAAAAGGACCGAAAAGACATCATTATGTTAAGAGAGTCAAATTACATTCTGTCCAACTACGGCTGATCACACCAATATAAGCTCAGAATGCTCTACCACAGGTCAGACACAAATAGTCCATGTGAACATTTGGTATGCATTCTCTAAATAAGCGATCTCATGTCTCTTTGGGCTACTTCAATTCTGCTTTGCTCATAGAGCACAGCATCTTGATGCAAGCACACCACGCTGGATGTTCCTGTGTCAGGGTCTCCCATGTCACACTATCAATTCCAAAGTTCTTCAGAGAACACATATATTAGCATCATAAGATAATAACATCTAACTAGCATTTATATAGTGCCTGTGTGCCAGGTACTGTGTTAAGTGCCTTTCACAAATATCGTCTCATTTGATCCACAAAACAGTACTGTGAAGTAGCAGCTATTATTACTCCCATTTTAGAGTTGAAGAAACTGGAGCAAAGAGCAGTTAAGTGACCTGCCCAGGGTCAATCAGCAAGTGTCTGAAGGCTGAATGTGAACTCAAGTTTTCCTAGTTTCAGGCCCCGCACCTTAGCCACTGTACCACCAGCTGCCTTGAAAACTGATCACTGTTTTCAAGCTAAAAGGGAATTTAGAGGTCACCTAGTACAATGTCTTCATTTTACAGAAGAGGGAACTGAGTTGCCGAAGGACACATAGATAATACCAGAAGTAGTACAGAGATTCAAACTTAAGACCTCTAATGCCAAATTCAGCATTGCTTCCACTGCACCAGTGTGCCTTTCATCAGGCATTTAGAAAATATTTACTGAAATTAATTAAATCCACTTGAAATCCTCACTATAATAATTCTGTGACTTCATTAGCACTAAAAAAAAAATGTTCATGAAATGACTGTTCTTTGCATTTTTTATTAAAACGGGGGAATGATTTTTCAAAATTTCTAATAATAATATTGCTGACATCAGTATATGATGTTGTCTTATTTAGAAAGGTGCATTTCCTCCTTCACAGGAGTAGGCAGTGTTAATACAACAATTTTTCTTTTATTGTTCACTAATAAGAAAGTAATTACCATCAGAATCCTACTGGAAATATGGCCTTTTGAATATAGTTAAGTCCAAGTACAGGTATCACTGTTTTTATAATGATAACAGATTTATTGTGCTCCACATTAAAAAAAGGGCAAGAGGCAGCTAGGTGGCACAGTGGACAGAGCCTTGGAATCAGGAGGACCTGAGTTCAAATCCGGCCTCAGACACTTGACACTTACTAGCTGTGTGACCCTGGGCAAGTCACTTAACCCCAACCGCCTCACGAAAAACCAAAAACAAACAAAAATAAAAGTGCAAGGTAAACTACGTTTTTTAAACTGCATAAATAGCCAATACAATTCAAATTTAAGTTTCCCTTTCCACCACGGAAATGGAAGAGTAGTTAATAGAATGCTGGGTGGGTGGGTGTGTGTGTGTGTGTGTGTGTGTGTGTGTGTGTGTGTGCGTGCGTGCGTGCGTGTGTGTGTGTGTGTGTGTGTATTTTTTATTTTTGCTTTTTGGTGAGGCAATAGGGGTTAAGTTACTTGCCCTGGGTCACACAGCTAGTAAGTGTCAAGTATCTGAGGCCAAATTTGAACTCAAGGCCTCCTGACTTCAAGGTCAGAGCTCTATCCACTGCGCCACCTAGCTGCCCCAAGAATGCTGGTTTTTTTTTTCATATTAAACATATTTTCACATTAGTGATGTTGTAACTAGAAATTAAAACCGACAGGAGGAACTATCAGAAAGAGGAAACAAAACTCAACAGAAGAGAAAAAAAAATTACAATTCAGCTTCCATAGTTCTTTATTTGGGTGTGGATAGCATTTTCCATCACAAGGCTTCTGCAGATGTCTTAGATTCATGTATTGCCAGGAAGGGTTAAGTTTATCAATATTAGTCATCACACAACGTGGCTGTTATTGTGTACAACGTTCTCTTGGTTCTGCTCACTTCACTCAGCATCAGACCATAAAAGTCTTTCAAGGTTTTTCTGAAGTCAGCCTGTTCATCATTTCTTATAGCATGATAGTATTCCATCACATTCATATACCACAACTTGCTCAGCCATTCCCCAATTGATGGCCATCCTCTCAATTTCCAATTCTTTGCCACCATAAACAGAGCTGCTGTGAATATTTTTGTATATGTAGGTCCTTCTCCCATTTGTGTGATCTCTATGGGATCACCCTAGAAGTGCTATTGCTGGGTCAAAAGGTATGCACATTTTTATAGCCCTTTGGGCATAGTTCCAAATTGCTCTCCAAAATGGTTGGATCATTTCACAACTCCACCAACAATGTATTAGTGTTCCAATTTTCCCACATCTTCTCCAACATTTATTATTTTCCTGTTTTGTCATGCTGGTCATTCTGATAGGTGTGATGTGGTACCTCAGAGTTGTTTTGATTTGCATTTCTCTAATCAATAGTGATTTAGAGCATTTTTTCACATGACTATAGATGGCTTTAATTTCTTCATCTGAGAAACTGTCTGTTCATATCTTTTGACCACTTATCAATTGGGGAATGACTTGTATTCTTATAAATTTGACTTAATTCTCTATATATTTTAGAAATGAGGCCCTTATCAGAGAGACTGGTTGTAAGAATTCTTTCCCAATTTTCTACCTTCCTTCTAATCTTAGTTGCATTGGCTTTATTTGGGCAAAAACTTTTCAATTTAATGTAATCAAAATTATCTATTTTGCTTTTCGTAATGTTCTCTATCTCCTGTTTGGTCATGAATTCTTCTGTTCTCCATAGATCTGACAGGTAAACTATTCCCTGCTGTCTCAGTTTGCTTATAGTATCAGCCTTTATATCTAAATCATGTACCCATTCTGACTTTATTTTGGTATTTGGTGTGAGATTTTGGTCTATGCCTAATTTCTGCCATACTCTTTTCCAGTTTTCCCAGCAGCTTTTTTCAAAGAGTGGGTTCTTATCCCAGAAGCTGGGGTCTTTGAGTTTATCAAATAATATATTATTATAGTCATTGACTACTGTGTCTTGCATACTTAACCTATTCTACTGATCTACCACTCTATTTCTTAGCCAGTACCCAGCAGTTTTGATGATTGCTGCTTTATAATACAATTTAAGATCTGGAATGGCTAGGCCACCTTCCCCTGCATTTCTTTTCGTTAGTTCTCTTGATATTCTGGACCTTCTGTTCTTCCAAATGAATCTTGTTATTATTTTTTCTAACTCTACAAAATCATTTTTTGGTAGTTTGATTGGTATGGCACTGAATAAGGAAATTGGTTTAGGTAGAATTGTCATTTTTATTATATTAGCTCGGCCTACCCATGAGCAACTGATGTTTTTCCAATTATTTAGATCTGATTTTATTTGCATGAAAAGTGTTTTGTAATTGTGTTCACAGAGTTCCTGGGTTTGTTTTGGGAGGTAGACTCCTAAATATTTCATAACGTCTGCAGTAAGTTTAAATGGAATTTCTCTTTCTATCTCTTGCTTTTGGGCTCTGTTGGTAATATACAGAAATGCCGATGATTTATGTGGGCTTATCTTATAGCCTGCAACTTTGATAAAGTTGTTCATTATTTCAAGTAGTTTTTTACTTGATTCTCTGGGATTCTCTAAGTATAACATCACGTCATCTGCAAAGAGTGATAGCTTTGTTTCTTCCTTGCCTAAGAATGCTGTTTTTTAAAAACTCAAAGTCTGCCATTAACCTTTAATTAGCAATAAAAAAACTAGTTTCAAGTTTTTAATATTTGTTTTTTTTTAATTTTTCATTGTTAGTACATTAAGTATTATAACCTAAAAAAACAACATTCTCTTTAACATTAAAACCTTAGTAAAGGAAAATTTGAAATGGATTTTTAAAGAGAAATGATTTAGTTTATTGATTATTGACATCAAGAATTTGAGAATTTAACTTATCTAACAAAGGCTTTTAGAAATATAGTTTAAAAATATTTCCTATGCTATGTTTAATTCATACGGCACATTCTATGTCAAATACAATCTAAGATCAATGATATCATTACCCCAAAGATGGATTCATTTAATATACAGCAGGGAAATTTTTTTTTTTAGTGTTCGAGTTCCATTCTTACATTACAATCTTTCTCAAGACCAGAAAAAAATGAAAACAGAGAATACCTTTCCTGATGACCCAAATCAAATAGAAATTCATCCACATGTCTTTGGAGTTGATTTCCTTCTAAATTTTTCAATTTCTTCAATTCACTCTGGAGAAAAAACCAGAGCTCCTTAGCTCCATTTTCAATCCTCCTCCTCAGTATTTCATGATCCTTCCCTAGACCTGCTATTGAAGAGCATAAGAATATCAGCATTTCCAAAACTTGGCTGAGTGGAAAATTTCAAATATTTGTGGTAAAGCAAATATTAGGGGAAGAAAAATTAAAAGTGGTATAGTCACCAACCATCTCTGGTTTGCTTCTTGTAATTTTCTATCTGTTCTTTGGCTTTTAAAAGCTGTTCTTCTAAAGCACGTACCCTTCCTGCAGCTGGTCCCTGGTCCATGGGACCTTCTGGTATCCTACAAGATAAGAAACAAAATATACTCATTTAGATAATAAATTATGCAACAATAACGGCTTACTTTAATAAGAGTTATTTATTGATAACTCTGTAGATCACTACATCAAACAGCACAATAAAAGTTGCCTACTAATTTCTCTCTTCTTAGGTACAGAAGAACATTAGGAACAAAGTTGGGTTAAAATAGAAAGTAATGCCCTAACTCAGTCACGTTCTTATTAGAAGCGGAGAATCTTTTTCAACTTTCTCACTATTCTCAAAAAACTCCTTTTACAGTCCCTCTCCCCAACCCCCCAGTCTAACATATATATTCACTCAGAGGTCATAAACAATTCTGGATTAGCCATAAGGATTAGAAATAGCATAGACTAGTGACAGAGTATTGGACATGAAGTCAGGAAGATGTGGATTCCAATTCTGGCTCAGATACTTACTAGCTATGTGACACTGAGCAAGTCATTAATCTCTCCTGGACTCAGTTAAAACTGTAAAATGAAAGAGCTGGACTTGATAAGGTCTTTGCAGCTCTAAATCTATACTTGTATGATTATTTATTTTGTGTTTTTATCACAGAAGCTTCCTTTTCGCAGACAAACTTGATTCTAAGCTGTTGACAGTAAGGCCATGCCAGGAGGTGAATGAATATTTGTGTCCACATTCCAAAGCATAAATAATAATTTGTTTCTCCACTATTTTAGATTCATGCTATTCAATAGTGTGGATAACTGGGAGCTAACTACCAACAAAAACTCAAGTTTTATTGTACTGTTAAAATCTAATGGCCTATTTGTGCTCAGCAGAGTCAATTATTTTCATTATCTAAATGTGAACATGGTAGAAAAAATGAGAATAGCTAAGAAGACAAATTATCTGTCAGTACTAAGTATCTTTCACATGTCTACAGGGAACCCAATTTAAAGCTACTTTTCTAGCATAATTCTAATAATACGTGATTTATCCCAGCTTTTGTTCTTCAGGAAATGTTGAAAAATTATATATAAAATAATCAATACTGTCAAAATCCTCTGGGACAAAAATTTGGAAAGTCCATGTCATGAATGAGTCAACAGGTTAAATAATCGTCCTAGAGAACACACAGTCTAGTTCTTTTAAGTATAATGTAACAAGGAGAACCCAAATCAGGCTAAGAACATGACATGACCTAAAAAGAAAGGAAGACTCAAAACCTACACTAAGGTCTAAGATTGGGTCCAGCAGCCCTTCTTCACACTCCACCAACAGAAAGAGGCAGTGACAGTATAAGTACTTAATTTTTTCCATTTTCCATCTTCAAAAACTCTCCCCACTTTTGAAATAGTCCTCTTCATCACAGTCTATTATTAAATGTCATTACCTATTCAGAATGATGGAGAAATACCCAATTAAACAAAACAAAGAAGTTACTAAGCTAAGGATGGTTTTTGCTTGGTGACCACCCCCAAAAAACGTCATTACCTGAGATTCCATAAGTTACCTTAGTATGCTACTCAATTGATATAAAAAGAAAAAGTATCTTCCAAATTCACTAAATTATGGTTCTATTTGGTCATTTTGCAAAGGAAAATTAGACATAAAATTCTGTCTTTTACCACCATCATCACCATTAAATTAAGGAATTTTTTTTTTATTACGGTTTGAAACTTCCATGTTTCTAATCAAAAGCTTAAGCACAACAAACCTCTTACAGCAATTTCAATATTTCTTATGTGGCCAACCAAGCAGAAAGAACTATTAACTACCTGGGACACTTAAGAACATCTGTTCAGTAAAGCAGCTGGCTTTTTTTTTTTTTTAAACAGTTAAGGCACCATTAGTGGATATATTTTATATTTTTCCTCTAAATTGGTATGCATTAGCACTGACCAGGAACAGATGCATGAATAAAAAATAACCAGCTTCCAGAAGAAAAACATATTGCTTCCTCTTTAAATCATAAGTGTCAGGGGACGGCAGAAGGTACATGAAAAAGCCTTCATTTGTGTATGCACAAACTGGGTAATGATACAAGGAATGGAGCACTTAGGTGCACAATTACCCAATTTATGGCCATAAACATATATATACTCATAAATGAGGCATCTCCTAGTACACCACTGTTAAAGACTATAAAAAAAAAAATCAGATCTTAATCTCCTTCTGAATTGGATGGGCAGTTTCTGGGAAATGATTTGAAAGCAAAATAAAACCCATATCCCTTAAGTTTATTTTAGCAGCAGTCAGCTCCAGGACAGAGGTGTGAAAATAATGAATCTAAGAACACACTTTATCGATGCAAACATGAAGACAACAGGAAGGTTTCTTCCAGGTTCTCTTTTTCCTTTATTTCATCATCAACCAATAGGATAACATCCGGGATAACATGGGCCTGGCTGTATTAGATATGATCTTAGCAGCGAACTTCCATTGAGTATCCAAGTCTAACCTTGCCATATATAAAACCAGATTTGGATCAATAATTTTCATTATATAACAAACCCAATCTAACTCTAGATGGATCCGTATTTCAAAAGCCATTAAAAAATGGTACATATCATGGGTTTATTTTCTCCAAACCCTGGAGAGTAAGAATCTGCCCACTTGTATAACCTAAAACTTGATAGCTCAATGCATGCATGTGCATGCGTGCATGTGCGTGCGTGTGTGTGTGTGTGTGTGTGTGTTGAGGGGAGAGGAAGTTTGGTATATTGTATAGTTATACTTCTTTTATAAAAAAAAATTTTTTGCTGATACTGTCTCTTTTTCTATCACCTATGCTGACAACCATATCCTTCAAATAAATATAATTATGCTCTTCTATACACAGCCCTCCTGTATATGGCTATCCAATATGTACAATTTTTTAAAGCTTGGGGGGCCCATGTCCCTTGGAGTGGGGTATACTAAGACTCCAACTAAGGACTTTTCCCTCCATTTGGAAATTTCGCATCTGGATGGACATTGATAGCTACTACCTTAGACTTGCTTGACAAGAGGGATCAATTACTGGTCCATCCCCATTCCAATAGTAGAGGTGATGGGACTTGACCTGGTTAATGTAAATGATAGAGAAACACCAATGTTTTTCTGATTCTCAGAGAAGACCTTCTTCTATCTTATACACCACCTCTCTTTAGGTGGCTATTGACTACATAAGGGGTCTAGACTATTGAGAATCTCTCTAGTTACAATCAGCTTTTGAGTCACCATCTCTTTCTTTGAACGTGTTCTATTTCCTGAGTCCTTGTCCCATAGGGCTACTAAATATGGAGTCAGTCGCCCACAGAAACAAACAGGTATGGTTATCATGTTTTACTCTTAGGACAGAATCCATAATAATTGTTAAAATACATAATAATACCATCTACTATGCAGTTGTGCACCTGAAGCTTCTCTCTGAGTAACAAAACCAAGTGATTTAGAAAAGGGACTTTTCAGCTTGCATGAGTCTCCAAAGCATTCATCCTATACAGGGGCATTTAATAAGGCCAATCAAAGAATTCTAGATCTAGGTGGGGAAAAGTCCTTAGAGGATACCTACACCAACCCCCTCATTTTATAAATGAAGAAAGTGAGTCCCAGGGACATTAAGTGACTTGTCTATGGTCACACAGTGTTAGAAATAGGATGTGAACTCAAGAGTTGGTGCCCTCTCTTCTTGAAAGGACTCTAGACCCAAGGCTCAGCACAACATATAGATGCCATCCTACTGCAGGACCTCATCAACCTCACAGCTGGACTACCGCAATAGCATGCCTGTTGGGTTCCTTGCATCAAGTCTCTTCTCACTCCAGTCTACCCACCACTCAGCTGCCAATGTGATCTTCCTAAGAGTCCTTCCCGACCACATCACCCCCCCCCACACACACACACACCTATTCAATAAACTCCAGTGGCTCCCTATCACCACCAGGATCAAATATAAAATCCTATTTCACTTCCAAAAGCCCTTCATAACCTTCTGCTATTCCACTTTTTTCCCCCAGTATTCTTATACTTCACGCTCTACTGCATACATCAAAATCCCAAACACTGGCTCCTTTGCTGTTCTTTCCACAAGACACTCCAACTACAAACTCCTGGCATTTTCACACCTAGAATGCTTTACCTCCTCATTTCCATCTCCCCACCTCCTTCAAGTGTCAGCCAAAATCCCATCTTCTGCAGGAAGCCTTCCCCAAACCTCCTTGATTCTAGCACCTTCCCTCTGTTAGTGATCTCCAGTTTATCTTGTATATAACTTGTTTGTATATAGGTGCTTACATGTTGTCTCCTCTATTTGACTGTGAACTTCTCAAGGGCAGGGACTGTCTTTTGCCTTCCTTTGTATCACCAGTGCTTAGCACAGTGCCTGGCACATAAAAGCTTAACGACTGACTGACTCAACATCTGGTGCTGACTGGAACTTCTGTTAGCCACTGTCTTGTTTGTTTGTTCGGTGTCTTGTTACTGGCAAAGATGGCCAATTGCTTTTCCCTACAGCAAGCTCATCACCCTTGGCCAAGGTGTAGCAGACTTGGTGGCAAGGCCCAAAGAGAAGCCTGCAGTCACTATCAGGGCTCACTGGCATCTATCTACCCTCTAGGTAGGCTACAGCACCTCCCTCTGTAGCTACATCTCGATATTTCCTGTGGCACACTTCCCTTTCTTACCACATTTCATCACTCTCTTCTGCCATGTGAGCTCTATGAAAGTAGATTTTGTTTCATGATTTGTATTTGCCTCTTACCATCTAGCACATGGACTGGCACATAGTAGGGACTTAATTGAAGTTACTGATTAACTGCTAATCAATGCCCTTGCTCTTCCATTGGACAGCCAAAGTCCCACACCATATTCCCCACAGGGAATGGTAAAAAGGTAGGAAGCAGAAGGGAAGAGGAGAAAAGGAAGGCAATGAGCATTTATATAGCACCTCTTATGTGCAAGGCACTGTCCAAACTGCTTTACAAATATCATCTCATCTGATGCCTTTATCATCCCCATTTCACATTTGAGGAAACTGAGGCAGAGACATGTTAAGTGATTTACCCAGGGGCACATAGCTAGGAAATATCTGAAATTGGATTTGAACTCAGGTCTTCCTGACTCCAGGCCCAGCACTCTATTGTGCCACTTATCTGCCTCAGCTAGGGCATGGAACAGGTAGGCCACTGCCTCTAGCTGTAACCCCCCATACAATTTATTAATGTTATTCCTTTGTTCTGCTAGAACTATTTTGGCCATGTTATTTCAAGGAAATGCTGAAGAATAATTACAAGGATTTTTTTTTTTGAGGGAGACGGGGGAAGAAAAGAGATCAATGCAATTTGTTCATCTTGAACTCAACGTTAAAAGAATGACTAATATGGGAAGACATCAGCCGTACAGTGCACCACTGCATAACCACAGAACTGAAGAATTTTAGAGCTGGAAAGGATCGTCCAGTCCCTCTCATTTTATAGTAGAAGAACTTAGACCCAAGCATGTAAAAGTGACTTGCCAAAGTTACACAGCTTGTGATGGCAATGGAAGCATTAGAAACAGTATACAATTCCAAGTCCAAAGCCCATTCTTTTATGTCAGCTGTCTTTAATTCTCTAATAAGATTATAGTAACTTAATAAAAAAAAATTACTTGGTAAATCCACCTAATTTATATTGTTGTTGTTTATTCATTTTCAGTCATGTCTGACTCTTCATGACCCCATTTGGGGTCTTCTTGGCAAAGATACTGGAGTGATTTGCCATTTCCTTCTCCAGCTCATCTTACAGATGAGGAAACTGAGACAAACAGGGTTAAGTGACTTGCCCAGGATCACACAGCTACTAAGTATCTAAGGCTGGATTTGAACTCACAAAGATGAGTCTTCCTGACTCCAGGCCCGGTATTCTATACACTGTACCACCTAGCTGCCTGCCTTATTTATAACTAAGTATAAAAATACTGACAGCTTAAATGTCAGAAAACATGACCACCACACATGACATAAGCTATCTGAGGAGATGAGTGACACTAAGGTTACAACATATCAGACTACAAATCCAGCAACCTTCAAGACTCTTAAGGCTACAATCTAGCCAATGAAACTGCAAACAATGCTCCTCTTCTGCTTGTCTATTTAACACAGAAATACTTAATAAACATTACTGCCAGCTAGAATTAATAAAAGTTTCTCTCCTCCTTCTTCTTCTGGATTCAATGCCCTTCCACCTGTGTTGCCTTATTCATTTATTCACATTACTTCTTACTGAAGCAGACAGTGGCATGTTTAATTTATTTTTTCCTATTTTACAAGAGTCAGACTGGTAGAGAGGGTTAAGTGTCATAATTCATAACAGCCAAGAAGGAATACATAGGTGTGCATGACAAATACCTTAAGAGCTGATTTCAAAAACTTTGGGGAAAACACAGGTATGACCTGAACTTCTAGAAGGGAAGACAGCTCTGGTGGGATGGGAGATTCAAGTGTGATTCTAATGCAGAAAAGAGGGAAAACTCCTAAAGATACAAATGGGTTCATAATAGGAATGCTCAGTTTTTCAAAGTACGTTCTGTTGAATTCAATTAAATTCAACAAATATATGCCAGGTGTCTACAGGATACAGGTGGCACTACATTAGGCACTTTAAGGTTTGTAAACTGCTCTACATATTTTATCTCATTTGATCCTCAATCACCCTAGAAGGTAAACAGTAGTATTATCTCCATTCTACAGATGAAGAAACTGAGGCTGAATGGTATTACTCACATAGGGGTTAACACAAGTAACAAAGGTCTGAGATAGAATTTGAACTCAAGATTGTCCTGACTATAATTAAGATACAGTCACTATTTGTTCTCAAAATACAATGGGGAATATGATATATAAATATATACATTTAATATATAAAGTAAATTTAGGAGGTATTAAACAAAATGCACTGTTAGGTTCAAAGGGGAAATGGATGTTAATGAGCGTGGGGGTGGGAGGAATCAGAAAAAACTTTTAAAGATGGGTTTAAAGTTTATTTGTATTTTAAAGTGGCAATGGAAGCCATACTTGGGAACCACAGGGGCAAAAGCACTAAGACAGTAAAGTCCAGGGCCTAGAGGTTGGAGGGTGGTAAGGTAACATAATTTGGATAGAATCAGTGCCGTAAATGGCATTTATTAATTAAGCACCTGTATGTGCCAAATGAGATCATAAAGAGTCAGACATGACTTAAACCACAATGTGCCAAGCACTGTGATTAGTGCTAAGGATGCAAAAAAAACCAAAACAAAACAAAACAAAAAAACAAAAATAAACTCTGACATCAAGGTGTTCATAATTTAATGGGGGAGACAGTATGCAAAATGAAAAAACAAAACCAAACCCTATGTACAAATAAATTTGGGGCAATCTCAAAGGGAAAGCCAAACAGAGGACTGTATATATTTGATCCTAGAAATGATTGGGAGCCACTGGAGTTTATTGAATAGAGGAATAATACAGTCAAACCCGCACTTTAGGAAAAGCAATGTGACAGCTAAGTAGAGGATGGATTACAGCAGGGAGAGACTTGAGGCAGGGAGACCAACTAGCTGGTTATTGCAGTAGTCTAGAAGGAAGGTGATGAGGACCTGTTCTATATTGGCTTGGTTGCAGTGTCTTGAGGAGAGAAGTGAGCATACACAAGAAATGTTATGTCAGCAGAAACAACAGAAATAACTGGATATGGAGTGGGGTAGGGAGTATGATAAGGGAGAGTGAAGAGAAGAGGATGGCACCTAAGTTTTAAAACCTAGGGGACTGAGAGGATAATGATACCCTCAACAATAATAAGGAAGTTAAGAAGAGGGAAAGATTTTGAGGGAAAGATAAATAGTTCAGCTTTAGGCACGTTTAGTTTAAGATATCTGTGAAGCATCTAATTTGAGGTGTCTAGAACACAGTTGGAGAAGTGAGACTGAAGGTCAGGAGAGAATAGTTGGACAAGTAAATTTGAGAATCATTTGCATAGAGATAAAGGAATCCATGAGAGATGATGAGATCATCAAGTGAGAGTGTATAGAAGGTAAAGAGGAGAAGGTCCAGGACAAAGTCTTGGAGGACACCTACCCATCGTGGGCATGATGCTGAAGAAAAAAATCCAGCAAAGGAGACAGAGGAAGATAACAAGGAGAGAGAAGAGTGTCATGAAAACTTAGAGAGAAGAAAGTACCAAGAAGATGACAAAATAAAGGCTGCAAGAAAGGTCAAGAAGGCATAGGTCTCACCATGTCACTTTCATACCAGAGGGCAGGGACTGATTAGTGGAATAATGTCAACTGGAAAGGTTTTTAAAGGCACCACACCTCAATGTTTTATCCTGAAACATTCCATTCCATATTTTGATTCTATTCTCTGCCATGTTATACTAAAAAATAAATTATCAATGGCTTAGATGAACAATTTGATGATATTCCTATAGTAAATGGTAGGTGATGGAATCAGAATCCAGAAAGAACATCAACAGACTAAACTGAATCAAAAAAGATGATATGTATTAACAGGAATAAATGTAGTGCAATTAGGAGGAAATATAAATAAATGTCTTCAAATAATTTAATAGCTCTCGCATGAAACTAGCTGAGAGGGCAAGTCACTTAATTTCTCAGCATCATTTTCCTCAACTGTGAAATGGGGATATTAACAAAACCTACCTCAAAGGGTTGCTGTGAAGATCAAATGAGAAAACTTATGTAAAGAGCTTTGTAAACATAAAGTGCTAGAATGTGAGTTACTACTATTGTTATTATTATTATAATCATTGATATTAAGAACTTCTCAATAATCAGAGTTGTCTCAAAAGGAAATAAATGGAATCATGATAACATGAGTTCCCACCCAGAAAGATGTTTAATTGGTTGTGGGATGAATACTTGTTAGAGATGTTGTGAAAGAAATGCATCCATTGGCTATGGAATGAACTTCATGGCTGAAACTCATACACAAAGTACAGTAAAAAAGCCAGGCTTGTCAACCAAGGCCACTTTCATCAATTAAGCTGCTGAGGACTCTTAACTGAAAAACCCGAATGGGTTTTTTTTTCTCAGTCCTCATCTTTCTTGACCTCTCTGCAGTACATAACATTGCCAACTACCTTCCTGTCCTGGAACCTCTTCTCTCTCTGTTTTTTTGTTTGTTTGTCTGCTTTTGAACAACACTCTTCATTGGTTCTCCTCCTATATGTCTGACGGTTTTCCATCTCAGTCTCCTTCGTTGGACCCACACCTGAATATACACACCAAAGATCTGTCCTGGGCCTTGTTCTCTTTTCTCTCTGTGAGGTCCTGATTGGGGAAAAGCCATAAAATACAGTAATAAGTGAAAAGCCATAAAAACGTAAACTCTGTGAAAGATGGAATCCCAGACGTGGTGACCTGTTAGAAATCATAACTTAGATACTAAATCATAACTTAGATACTGAGTCAAAACTTAAGATACTATACATGATCTATGAAAGTCAAAACAAGAATATCCTGATCCATATTCGATTGGTACATGATCAATACACAAACTTATGTTGGGCATAACATTGGTTTAACACCCAAGCTCATTACTAAGCAGAAAACCAAAAATGTCCACCAATCAGTAGTGATGCACTCCCTAACTCCTTCTCCCTTTGTCTGTTTTTTATAATTACCATGGGACTTTGGGGGTTCTTTAGCAGGGATCCACTAAACTGTCTGGCCGCTGCCCTAGACCAAAGATTGCCTGTTTGCAAGTATTCATGATAATTGATTAAACTACTACCAAGGGGAATTACGGACCTTACACTCTCTATCCTTTCTTATTTGGTGACTTATTTAGATGACTCTCATATTCACATATCTAAATCTATCTACTCTCTCTCCTATGATTCAGTCTTGCATCACCAACTCTCTACTGGATATCTCAAACTAGATGTGCTAGAGGGATCTCCAACTCAATATATCCCAACTAGAACACATTATTGGCTATAAATACACCTCATATTGCTCATAAGAGCAGTCTGGCTCTTACATTACAGCTACAGGAAACAAAGGAATGCTTTAATTAAGCAAGAATTTGCAGAGCACCAAATCAATCCTTTAGCAATTTTGCTGAACTGGTCAAGAAATTATTGCTCTCTCTGACTCTGGTGAGCCCCGTTTTGGCAATCTTCCCTCACTGAC
The DNA here is from genome assembly GCF_900497805.2 of Vombatus ursinus. Classification (NCBI taxonomy): domain Eukaryota; kingdom Metazoa; phylum Chordata; class Mammalia; order Diprotodontia; family Vombatidae; genus Vombatus; species Vombatus ursinus. Next base: position 4,795,168 of record NW_020954704.1, read on the forward strand.
ATGTCCCATGCCCCAGCTATAAGATTTTGAAATCCCTAAATCTGGGCTTAGTGAGGGTTGAGCTTCAGCCTGAGCTGCCTGAATTGGAAGGCACAAGATCAGCCAAAAGTGGAAAATAAGATGTGGTTGACACATTATTTGTAAGGGATCCTACTGAATGAATGTTAATGTCTCCATCTTCTCTTGATTAAATCATTTAATCTGTTTGATATATCCTTGCTCGAAGATTATCTTTAACTGTTTCCTATGAGTTGGTTCTGGTTTAAGAGAGCTTCAGACAGAAGAACCTTGCAAGTATCTGTCTGTCTCTGACGACCGGCATGAATGTTTGGATCAACAATAATAGCCTCTCGTTTTTCTTGTACCTTTCTGGTTCTGGTTGCCAGCTTTATTTTGTAAAGCATTTAAGTGGGTTTAAGTGGCTTGCCCAAGGTCACACAGCTAGTAAGTATCAAGTGTCTGGGGCTGGATTTGGATTCAGGTCCTCCTAACTCCAGCGCCAATGCACGATCTAGCTGTCCCCTGTCTGAATTTTTTAGGGCATATTATTGGTCTGGTTCACTGGCTATAGCTGTCTATCATATGTACTACAGATCACCAGAAAAGTAGATGTAGGAGATGCTTAGAAAGATTTAGATGCTTGTTTCTAAAATCATGAGTCCCCAATACTCATAGACTCCTGAAAAGTACAAAGAGAGTAATGAGTTAGAATCACCTGCCTCCACTTTCCTTTACCCTTTAGAGCAAGTTTAGGCAAAGTGGTGCATGGCTTGATTTTTCCTAACGGCCCATTAGCCTTACAATTAACCCTTGGGGCCATATGCATGAGAAGCAGAAACCACGCTGGGAACTAGAAACATAATGAACTACAATCATAGGCCCTTCATGAGACAATCAGAATCTATTTGTATTGTTTCTTTTTCTGCTGGCTATGGATATTTCTGTTGGGTTTTGTTTGTTTATTTGTTTGTTTCTGGAAGATCTAGGATACTCCTGCAAAGAGTGGTCTGGTACAGGTCCACTGACACCCTTCAGAGTCAAAACTGGGTTATTTTTACACACATCCATTATTGTTTTAGGACCTGGGGAAACTCTGCAAAGAATCTTTTGAGCTGGACAAATGTTGCTCTATAAAAAGGAGCGTGTGTGTGCGTGCGTGTGTGCGCGCGTGTGTGTGTGTGAAGACAGCATGTTATACTTGCGTAAAACAGAAAAAAAAAAGTTAACTATCTGTGACAAAGGGTGGAAAAAAGCCCAAATAATTAATTTTGTACTGCCAGAGCCAAAACTGGAATGGATCCCAGGAAAAGTTAACTATTAGTGTTGTCTTCATGATTGTATGTATAATTCAATATTGGCAAGAGTGCCTGGTTTTTTCATCTATGATTACCATTAAATGAGAAAAGAGACAATTTAGAATCAATTTGAGCAGAGATCTCTGCCCTTTTCTTGATCTGGCAAATCAGGAATCAGGAAGAAAAATCACAGAAATTGCTGAGAGAAAAAAATCCACTTTTCCTGTTCCCAAGATTTGATGACTCTATAGAAAAAGAAAATATATGAATCAAATCAAATATGATCTTTGGAATATGAACTTAAAATTCTAATGGGAACAAAAGTGAGTTTAATGGTTAATTTCATAGTGAAGTTTCTCTGAATTTACTATGAATTGTCAAATTGGAATTTAAACAATTGGAATATACTTGCAACTACCTCATTTCTAATTCTCTCCTATGGAGATAATGGGATGCAGGAGTTTCCTCAAACCCTCTGATGACTTTATTTATAATCTCCTATTTAATAGAGATGCAGTTTGGGAGCTAATCCTAGAAAACTGCTTTACTGCTTTGTCTTCTTAGCTATATATAAGTTCATCTATCAGTATTGCATGTGAGGATCATTTCATTCTTTGTATTTGTGTCTCCTCTCCATAGCACAGTACCTGGCACACAGTAGGAGCTTAATAAGTATTTGCTGACTGAATGATTAAATAAGAAGCATTTACATTAACCTCTTCTACCTAATAGCTATTTGCTCCTTAATTTTTCCTTTCAAAAATAAAGAGCAAGTTCTTTCACCCCTTAGAAAACAGCTGAGGGGGGGCATCTAGGTGGCGCAGTGGATAGAGCACCAGCCCTGCAGTCAGGAGGACCTGAGTTCAAATCCGGCCTAAGACCAAACACTTGACACTTACCAGCTGTGTGACCCTGGGCAAGTCACTTAACCCCAATTGCCTAAAAAAGATAGAAAACAGCTGAGGGTAGAACATACCATGGAAAAGGCAAGGTTTCATCTCCTGAGGAATATCTTAAAAAATAAATAAATAAAAAGAATATCCAGTTCTTTTAGGAAAGAATTCTAAGCAGAAATTTAAAAACCAATAAAACGTCCTGTTTTAGTGGGAAAAGTTTCGCTTGCCTACGAAAATTATTTGGTTCAATTTAATTTTTCAATTTTTAATTTTTTAGGAAATTACAGCAAAATATGTACGGGTTCATTGTAATTCTTTAAGTAACAAGGAAATTTAATAGGAAGAAGAGAACTATGCTTAAAAATCTATAAGCTTCAACTCTAAGTAAAAGTTGTGCAAGGAAGTATTGCAGAAACATAAACCACATATGAAGCTAAGGGATGCTAGGTACAGCCAGAGTCCTAGCATGTTTATACATGAAGAAAATAGAGATGATTATTAATCCAATACATAGAAAAGTATACTAATGTACAAGGCAAACTGAAGGAAAAAGAGAAATTAAAACTAATAATACAATTGAAACACATGGCAAATGATTTGGAAGTACAGAAGTATAAAGTTAAGAGGAGCAGGGGAAGAAATGGAAAGTAAAATGTTACAGGCATGCAAAGAAAAATGCATTAAGTTGCTACAGAGCTGGTGTGACCAGCAAGACATTGACAAGCTACAGAGATTCAAAAAATGTAAATGAGCAGATCAAAATCAGGAAATGAGAAAAGGAATTAAAAGGAAGTTTGAATTACAATGAAAACTTGAAGCTCAATTAAAAGCTCCATTATGATCTGTGTATGATCGGGACACAGGAAAAAAAAATCATAATAAATATAAAGCAGAAGAAAAAAAATTAAGTGCCATTAGGCATTAACTTAACTGACATCCTAACTGAAAGAGTAGCATTAATTGCTGATTACTGAACAGCAGAAAGAAAAATACATAATTTTATAACTGATAAGTTGCAGGAAAAACAACCCAAGTGGCTGAAATGTCATCATGAATTTTAAGCCAAAAAATAAATTAAAATTATGAATTTCAAGTCTCTAAGTAAACTGAGCTCAAAAATGCTCACATGCTTATTTTAATGGACATTCAACAGTCCTCTGAACATGGTAATTAGAAATTTAAATTTGGGCTTTATAATTTCAAATTATGACCAAAGAGCTATATGGATTTTGTAAATTTCATAAAAGCCATGTATGAGCTTATTATCAATACAAAACACTTAAAGGTATCTGGGTACTATTTTCCCTTCTACAAAATATGAATATGGCACTTTATAGAAGCTTATTAAAAAGCTGATATGACACTGAATTCATTCAGAACTTCTAATATCTTTTTTGCCTTTTAATAACAGTAGGCAGTGACGCTTTAAAAACACAAACAGCAAAGTTTATTATAAAAGCAAAGCTCACAAAAAAAACAACCTGAGAATATTTGTTAAGCAATTAAATTATGAAATGAGTTACCTATGCTATACTTAAGTAATGAGGATTTTTCCCCTAAAAATGTAAATCCTATGAGTGAGCCCTAATATTTGTCACACATTATGTTACAGTCATTAACAGATTCCAATATTATGTGTTATTGGTATTATAACTTAATGATAACTTCACCTTGCTTTAATGGTAATCATTTGAACATGCTACATGAGGTAGAATCTCTCAGGACTGTAAATTAGATTTATATATTTTGCCAGGACTCTCATTTTGTTCCTTGTGAAACTGTTTATGTTGACAAATACACATTCCAAAATGCAAAGAAGCTAAAGATGTAACCCAGGATGATATACCCTGGAGAATTAGGGCTAACCATTAATGCAGAGAGATGAGTGTTCAATATGAAAGAGGCATTGGAAGTATTCCTAAAAAGAAAACCACAGTGGGAGCATTTTATTTGTTTAACAAGAACTCTAATCAATGCAATGACCAACAACCATTTAATGATTATCTCCCAGAAAGGAAAAGGATTCAAGATGCAAAATGAGGAATAAATTTATAGATATAGCCAATGAGGAAATTTGTTTTGCTTGATTATGCATACTTGTTATATGGATTTTGTTTTCTTCCTCTCCCCCATTTCCCACCAATGGGGGAAAAGGGGATGAGAGAGAAAATAAATACATATTGATTTTAAAAACTTAAGTTAAATAATTTTTTAAAGGATGCCGCTATCTGCCAAGACCATGCTCTTCCTTCCCCCCAAAAGAAAGATGCTTGTAGCCCTGCAGGGAATCTTTTATGGATGCATGAGCATTACTTAAAACAGTTAGAAAAGGCTAGTTTGCTCCAAATTTTTTCCTTGTAGCCAACTGACCTGAATTATTTGCCCTGTTTGTTAAGCCTATAATGTATGACAGACTTTCAGAATAAGTAAGAGGGCTCACCTCCAATGTGGGAAACTTTGTATAAATATAAACTGATTTTATCCAAATGCCTAAATGCTACTTATGTATGTATTCAAGGTGAACTGGAGCCTAAAGCAGATAATGTCACAGTTAGTAAAAGGGTCTTAAAATAACGCATTCCTAGATTTGGTATCCCTTTGCCAATCAACAGCAAAAGATGAACCCACTTTAAAGGATAAATTGTAAAGGACAACTTTACAACTGATCCACTGATCCAACATTTTCACTGCTCATATTATCATGAGAATATAAGTGGCATTAGAATGATGAAATGGATTTAAAAAAGAAATAAAATAGAGAAAATGTGTGCTGAAACTGAATTGAAATGGCCAAATATTTTACCTATAGCCCTCATGATTATGAGGTCTACCAAAAACAGGAAAACTAGACTTTTATTGGGACAGTCGTCAACCTTTGACCTGGGGCTCCATACGCAGCCGAATCTGCCTTGCCCAAATAACCAGAACTCACCATATCATCCAACCTGGGGATTTAGAATGGAAGCTTGATGTTTCATTCTTAATTTTTCCTTCTTTTTTTATGTTTCATTCTTTTGTCTCCCCATCACTCAGCATGGTGGCTGGGGCATAAAATGTGCTTAATGAAGGCTTACTGATTCAATGTTTAGGGCAAAGAGAAGGTCCATGGCTGTAAGATGTCCCTGGAATGCCAGGTTCAACCACCATCATTGTAATAAGCTCAGGCCTTCTAATGTGGTCCTGCACTTCAATAGTAAAATGACATCAACTCTACCAGGCTCCAATTGATTTATCACTCACCTTGCTCAGAAAACATTTACCAATAAGTACCTAGCAGAATTTTCACCAGTAAGGTCTTTTAAGTGTAGCAATAGTTGAATCATCTGCTGGTGAAGGTTTGCTACCCTAGAGCAAAGAAGATGCACAACAATCACTATGCCCCCTTGATAAATAAGCAAGAACCCACTGTAGCTCAAAGTCCCAAAATGGGAATGACTTTTGCTTCTGTTCACAGAACTTCATCACTTCCTACCCAGTTGCAGGTCTTCATCATATCCATGAGACAGAAACCCTCGCTCATTACTTCCCTCCGGGATTTTCAGATTTTTTTTATGTGTTGTCTCTCCCATTAGATTATAAACAACTTGAGGGCAGAGGCTGTCTTTTGCCTTTCCTCAAGTTCCCCAATGTTCAGTACAGTGGCCACAGGGCGTGCTTAATAAAGGTTTATTGACTGACTGACTTATCCAGGTCATGCATGCTTCCTTGAACCAATATTTTTCACCAGAGCTAGCACAAACGAACTTTGGGAACTTGGACCACTAACACCTTTTTAACCGTGATTCCTCAAATGGCCAGAGACCTAAACTTAACACACTTCTGGGTCTGTAAGCATAGGCTCTTCCCCTTCATATCATGGACTAGATAGTTTATGTGTTAGCTAGCAAAGACATGACTGCACTCTAATAGGACAGCAATGTTGTACCTACATCCATGACTACCCTCACAAATTTAGTATTATTAGCTACACACAAAGGCAATTAATAGGTTACATGGTGATCCCAAACAAAGAAAGGCACTGTTAAGCTGGTTAGGTAACAGAGTAGGCCTTGGGAAGCTTGGAGGATGGGAAGAATTTATCCATCCCTTACCTGTATCATTGTCCATTTCCTCAAAATTTTGCTCAGTAAATTCTATCTCTCGTCTCCCACTGTGCAACCACCACTTTATTATTTCCACAGTGAAAGGAGGCGCACTTCATGGTCTTTTACCTCTACGAGGATAACTTGATTATAACTGAGGACAGCTCCCTGATTTTCACAAGGGTGGTGGTGATACGAAATCAATATTCTAGGCTTTCTTATTTTGTCGTAATTTTAGTAAACCTGACAGTACCACAAAGGGCAACAGGAAAACTAGACATTAATAACTGAAACTTAGCACAGTGCGTAGCCCATAGTAGATACTTAATAACCATTTTGACAGTCAAAGGATTGATTGAAGGACTATAATAAATTTCCTTTTCCAATGGGCAATTTTGCTAATATTCAACTTAATACGTTATGTGCTCCCAGAATGTTCCAATCATATTTTACCATGTAGTTATATCATTTGTCACCCAATTGTGTGCTACTCTGATTTATCTTCCAACTCAGTACTACTTCATTTATCTATTTTTCTTATTAAAGCAGTGTAAAAGACTATTGTTAGGTCAAATGGAGAATTTGGACATGGTACCGATTAGTGTCTATGTATGTAGCCTGGCTCTATCCTTCAAGGTTTAAGAATAAAGGAATGCTTTTTTCAAGTAAGAACTCCAGTAACTGAATCAATTCTTCAACAATTCTTATATGACATGTCCCCTAAAGAATATAAAACCTGAGGCAAACAGAGTTTCATCTTTGTCTTTTTATCCTACTACATGTAGCATGGTGCCTGCCACAAAGCAAGTACTTTATAAATGGTTTTTGGTTGTTTGAATGATGACCCCTAAAGTCCTTACTAATTCTAAGATTCTATGATTCCACAATCCTATGCCTGTAGACTAAGGAGCAGTTAGTCATAAAATGGTATTTAAAATCTCCAACTCCTTAAGTCAAATGACTCTCTCGATTTATGTTGCACAGCATGATAATAATAATAATAATATCTCTAAGCTTCCATTACGTTAACCAGAGAAAATCAAGACGCCACTAAAATATAAAGAGGGAAAAATTAAAGACCCCAAGTTCACTGAAAAATCCTCACTTAATGTGGACTTCAAAAATTAAACCTAATAAAACAGGTGATAAAAACAATAGTGAAGTCCTAGATGATTTTGAAAAGATGGTCATACTTAAATCAGAATGTCAAAAGGCTCTTTTTGACTTGGATAGCATAGATTTAATGATCAGACCAATTTTACTAAAAAAAGCGTAATTTTTGAAAGCTGGTATCTTTTATAATCACCATGAAGAAATGCAATCTTCCATAGTATTTTAAAAAATAATTTAAAAACATTTCAGGACCTTCATAGAGCAGTATCTGAGGCAACTGCTGCCATAATAAATAAGAAACAAAGGAGGAAAGGTGAAGCTTTCAAGGAATATCTCCAGAAATAAGTATCAAATAACACCAGGACAGAAGTAACTCCAAAGAGATAATGAAAATGTGTAGAAAGACACTGTAATATTAATATCTAGCTGGTATACACAGAAGAAAATTTAAACATCATATTGATCAATTAAAAGCAATAACAACAAAAAAGAAACATTTATGAAGTAATATGGAAAACAAAAGGACATCAGCAATTCTAGATTCCTGTAAATCAGAGAATGAAAGCAGAAGTTAAAAGACAACAGGATATAAAGAGTCAATGTAGCACAAAGAACAAAATAAACAGTTCAATATCGATCAAAAGCTTTACCATAGGGATTTGAGAAGTAAAAAATTCAAGGCAAAACAGAATCCCTAAAGGAGAATGTGAAAAATTTCTGGCCATCTATCGTTTCATTAATGCCAACGTAACAAAAATGCAAGTTGTAACAAATGAGAAACAGAAATCTTACACACAGCTAATATAATGAAAGAAAGAAGTTATATCAGCAGTAAATAAAACCTTTCTTTCTTGGCAAAACTCAAAAATGGCAAACTTGGATAAGATCCATAATTACAATTTCAAATGCTTTGCACTAGTACATGAATGACTAAAAATAAAGGCCCTTTGCCAGCATCATCTGATATCTAAGTCTGATCCTACCTTTCTTAATAGAAGGCATCACATCTCTTTATCAAATGATAAGAAAACTAGTGACTCCTCTAAACAGAAAACAATTACATGTTTGTGTACTTTATATAAATCACTTAAATGAATATGTCAAAAAAAAGTATAAATTTATAATAAAATACACTGGTTGATGAGGGAAAAGGGTATGCCAAAAAGTCCAGAAGTATAAAATGCAACTCATTATCAATGTGGCAATTATTGAACAGATTGCATGAAAGCACTGTAACAAAAGTACTGCCTTTATTGTTCATCAAAAAGCCTCTGACTCAGTTCCTCACTCGTAGCTTATTCACATAGTGCAAATACATAAAATAAATCCAAGCATAGCAATAGTAAAGAGTATTTGATTTCCACAGATAAAACTTTTCTACTTAAAATGTGCCACCAATAATATCTAAAAATAAATAAATAAAACATGATATAGTTCTGCCTAAGCTTAAATTCATTTTCATTTTAGCCTCAATATGGCTTCTTGAAGAAGAAACTGAGTCAAAACATCTTACTAACCAGTTAACGTATAAGGAGACATTGAGCTATGTGGCACCATTGAAAAAAAAACTTAAATAGTTCCTTTACCTCAAGGAATCTTAATCCAATGACATCAAAATATCACTTGCACTTGATAAGTGTAAAATTCTTAATGTAAGCCATGGAAATATAAATACTGAAGGCAATCTCCCTGATATAAGTAGAAGAACTGGAAAGATAAACAGATTATTATTTTTAAAAAACAAAGTTATAGAGAGAAACTGATAATACATCTGTAGTACTATTAATTATATGAAATGATAACGGCACTTATAATAAATTTGAAAGGAAAAACTGTGAACCCATAAATCATGAGGGATTTCAGAAGATGATCTCTGCTCCTTATTGAAAAGGAAGCAATGTCCCTGGGTTTCTGAGGTATTTAATGTATATTTCAACAACAAATATCTTTTATATGTTAATTTAATATAAATATAAAATATATGTTAAATGTCAAATAAAACATCTGACCAAAATCTTTATTCAGTTAAGAAGCTGCCCTTCTGACACCAAAGCATAAACATCAGTGTTCTAGGGAATTCAGGAACAGATGTAAAAAGCTCAGGAGAATGTAAAAAACAACAAATTACTTATTTTTTTACCAGAGAGTGAAAAACTGTGATTTTTAGGATCAAATGGGACAACTGTACAAATCTCCCAGAGAAATGTAGATCTTGTCTCACAAAACTGCATTAACAACTAATCAAAACCAGTTTCACTTGGAATTATGTGATGGGAAAGATGGAGGAGGAGTTGTTTGAAAACCTCTGCAACCTCAAAACCTAAACATCTTTTTAAAAAGAAGAGTGGGGGAAGTGGAGAGATATAAAACACACACACACACACAGTCTCCAGTCCCAGCCACCAGAGCAATCAACCTCACAAGCTTGTGTATCAGATCTACTAGTGAGTGCCTCTGCCAGGTCCACCTCAAAAATGACACTCCCTGAATCTGACTTTATTCTACAAGAGGAGGCAAACTCTGATTCAAGCCCACTACCCTGCCGGACAAAATCAACCTCTCTCATACATTATTATCCCTCCACCTCCACCCCAGCTGCCTCTTGGGCCTTCTCTAGCCAAACCCAGCCCAGTACCTCCCAGTACCTCCCCTCTCCTAAGCCCCCAGAAAGATTTTGAAATGTCTAATCAAGTCTTTCCCTCAACAGACCTTTCTCCAACCACTGATATTTTGCCGAGGCTTGCTCCTCAATGGTTTGAACACTCACATCTTCTACTCTTATTCTGAACTCCTAGCTGCCATTGTACAAACTCCATTTCCCATCAGCACCTTCCTTACTCCCTTTCCCTTACCATTTCCACCACCTATTCCAGATTTGACTGCCCCTTACATTATGTCTCCTGGAACCATGGGCTCCATAAATAAGTAACAAAACAAAACAAAAACTTCCCTTCATCCTAAACCTTTTCCTTTCATACTCCCATCTTCTGGCACTTGTTGAGACCTGGCATCCTCCTGAAGACAATGACTCCACTCTACCACCATTTCTGGACAGCTAGGTGGGTAGAGTGCCAGACTTGGAGTGAGGAAGACATCTTCCTGAGTTCAAATTTGACCGTAGACATTTACTGTGTCACATTGGGCAAGTCACTTAACCCTGTTTGCCTCAGTTTCCTCGTCTGTAAAATGTGCTGGAGAAGGAAATGGCAAACCACTTCAGTATCTTTGCCAAGAAAACCCCAAATGGGGTCATGAAGAGTCAGACACAACTGAAAACGATTTAACAACACAATACCACAACAGAACAGGCTCCACTGTCCCTCCTATGCCCAACTCACTGGTGGGAGAGTAGAATACTCTTTATTCTCAATTGCTATTTCATCTCACTTTCTACCTCCATCACTCATTGTCATCTTCTCCTTTGATGCTGACTTGATCCAAATTTTTAACTCAGTCCAGATCCTGATGAATCCCAAGGACATCCTCCTTTCCTCAATGAATTCAATGCCTTGCTCACAGCCTTCAACACAAACTCTTTCACTTAAACTAGGGGGCTTGAACATAAATTTTTTTTCTTTTTCTTTTTTGTAGGCAATGGGGTTAAGTGACTTGCCCAAGGTCACACAACTACTACTAGCTTGACATTTACATGTCAAGTGTCTGAGGCCGGATTTGAACTCAGGTACTCCTGACTCTAGGGCTGGTGTTCTATCCACTGTACCACCTAGCTGACCCTTGAGCATAAATTTTAATGCTTTCTCAAATATTTTAAATTTTCAGTTATTCAATCAATTCAATTAACATGACCTATTCCTCCATTATACCTCAGCTACACATTGAGATAGTCATATTTTTGACTTTGCCATCCCTCAAGGGTTCTACTTTTGACTCAGGAACTCTGAAATTCTTTTATATGTTCAAAGTCTTTCATCATTCCTTCTTGTCCTATGCTTTGTGACCTCTAACCACGTGGTTCATCTTCTCCAGGACCTCTATTTACTCTACTCCTCAGGAAATCATTCTATTCCTTCTTCATTGATTCACTATTCCACAGTACAGAGCAGCTGATACAAAGTTTTTCCTCTTTCCTAAGCCTCCCAAGGCACACACCCTCATGGCCCCCCTTTTTTTCTATCACTCCGGGACTGACAACAGTCTTCTACCTTCCCTATCTTGACTTTTTGGAGAATCAACTCAATTCCACATAGTCCTCTACTCTTGAATGCCTTAACCTTTATCCAACGACCAATAACTCCTTGCCAAATTCCAATCCTCTTATCATTCATCTCCTTCACTCCTATTCTCAAATGCTGCAGCAACAGAACTGTAGAAAATAACATAACCATGCCAAATGGGTCCACTACAAATTTATGTTATCTAATAACAATTGGGCCCTCGGGCAATCTTCCTACTTCTTCCTAATCAATCCACTATTCCATTGTACACAGCAACTATTCCAAAGTTTCTCATATCATCTAAGACCTCCCAAGACATAGACACTACCACCTCTCTGCTAAGGTCTTTGCTTCATATTACTCCAAAAAACTGAGCCCATTTGCTGAAAGCTCCTTATTCTTCATTTCTCATCTCATTCTTTTCTATCCACGAGCTCCTCCTTCACCTCTATCTCATATGAAGAGGTAGCCCTTCTCCTTGCCAAGGTTGGCTTCTCTACAGGCATCCTTGATGCCATCCTCTTTCATCTCTTCATAAAATAGCCTCATATTCTGCTGCCCACAAACATGCCTATGTCTCACTCATCTTTAAAAAACTTCCACTTGATCCGACAATCCTTGCTAGGGATTTTCTTCTATCTCTCTCTTCTCATCAGCTAAACTCTTTTTAACAAGCCACTAACATTAGGTGACCCCATTTATTTTCCCATCACTCTCCTTTAAACCTTCTAAGACTTTTAAACTAATCAGTTAACTAAAACTGTTCTCTCCAAAGTTACCAATGATCTCTTAACTGCCATATCTGCCTTTTCTAATCATTCTTGAACTCTCTGCAGTATCTGATGCTATTGATTACCCTTTCCTCCTAGATACTGACATCTCTCTAGATTGACTTGAAACTGCTCCCTCCTGGTTCTCTTCCTTCCTTCCTTCCTGTCTGACAATTCTTCAGCTTCCATTGTTGGTTCTTCATCCGTGTCACAATCACTAACCATCAATACCTCCCAATGTTCCATCTGGGACCTACACAAGGGTAATATTTAGGAGATTTTCCCCAGAGGAAAACTCTGGGATGGGGGCATGAGACAAAGAGAGAAAAATGAACCTTTGGAGGTAGGCTCCTAGGATTTGATCCTATCTACCGGAAATCCAAATCCCTGGTAAGGCTGTGAGCCATAAATAACAGCATAAATCCTGAATATAACCTTTATAGATTCAATCACAATAAAAATAATTATATCAAGATCACAAGCAAATGATTCAATGCTAAATGGAGACTTAATAATGAGATCAATGAACAAACCATAGAAACAATTAGTATTTATGTGAAAAAGAAAGACTCTGGACAAAACATTACTTTTTTGAATATAAGTAAAGCAGGACTCAAAAAACCTGAAAGCATAAATTAACAAAGAAAAAGAAAATTAATGAACTGAGTGTGCAGTTTTTAAAATAACTCCAAATTAAGCACAAAAAAAACTTTAAAATTGGTGAAAATATAGAATGGAAAACAAAAAGACTAGAGAAATAACAAAAATAAAAGCTGCTTCTTTGAAAAAATTAGTAAGACTAGCAAATTTTTAACATGATTCAAAAAGAAAAGAAAACTCAAATTATCAAAATAAAATGATGACAACAGCAGAACCCAAGATACACAAATATATGGTAGCAAAATTTAAAAAAAAAATTTAACAGAAACATCATACAGTTGGCTCAATAGAGTGCAGGATTTGAGATCTGAGCTCAAATACAGCCTCAGGCATTTACTAATTGTGTGATCCTTAGCAAAGTATTTAACATTGGTCTGCCTCAATTTCCTCATTTGCAAAACGGGGCCAAATAACAGCATTTATTTCCTATGGTAAGGACAAAATAATGTTTGTAAAGTATTTTACAAATATTAAAGCACTAAATGCTAACTATTGCTGTTATTGTTATAATGCCCAAATTAAACAGAACATGAAATAGAGCTTTTAAACAACTCAATTGTAAAAAACAAAATTGGAATAAGCCATAAAAGGGAATTACCAACAGAAAATAACCCTGATCCAGACATTTACAGGAGAATTTACCTACTACCTCCAAAACTTTACAATCTCTGCCTTGCCATTGCTGTTCCTTTCTCTCCAATAGGAAGAACAGCGACTACACCAAACATTCGGAGACATGGTTGGAGAAATTAATTCACTCTGCTTTGAAATTCAGCCCTAGAACTGAGCAGTCTTAAGTGGTAGGTAAATGAGTCCATATCCACCCATCTCATTACAACTAGCTTGCCCCAGACCTTGCTTCATGTCCATCTTTCCATCTCCCTTACTGCTACACATATACTTTGCTTCTCACACCTTTCCAATTCTTGTTTTGAAAATAATAATCAAATCAATATGATAATTACTTCTGGAAAAGAGCATGGCAATGTCTCTACTCAGTATTTCTGAGGCTCCCAGGGAAGGAGGGGGGAACCTCCTTTCCTTAAACCCCAGGATCATATATTTTGTCACTCATTTTTAGAATGTAAATTCTTTAAAAGCAGGGACTTTTTCACTTTTGTATCCCCAGGGCCTTGTTCAGTGCCTGGCACATAGTAGGTACTCAAATGCTTTTTCAATCAATTCTTAAAAAAAGTTAGGAGTACAATTAATACCTATGCTGTACAAATTGTCCAAATTTTTTTTTAAAAACTGTACTCAACTACTCAAGGCAAATAAGGTTGTAATACCTAAACCAGAAGGGACAGAGAGAGAGAGAATGAATACATATAGCATCACTAACAAATACTGATGAAACTTTTAAATAAAATCCTAGTAAAAGAGGCTTCTTCCCTTGAAAAAAAAAAACCTCAACAGAGAAAGAAAAAAACAGAAAGACCACAGAAGACTCCAATTAGGGTTATTTTTCAATTAGATGTTAAGAAAATCTTTAAATAAAAATATGGTGGTTTTTACAACCACTAAATAATGTCATTTTTCTCTTAATTTCTGGTACCATGCATATGATGTATATGACATGACAACAAAAATATTGAATTGAGTGATGTCTAATGCTTTTTTTGAAGATATGAACTATGTTGAATTGCTGAAATAGAACCAACAAAAGTAATTAGAATTGAGATTTCTATGGATAATGTATAATGGTGGCATTGCGCTGCCATACTATTAAAATAAAAATACATTGCTAAATATAAGTTGAACTGATTAAAAATAGGAATTCCACTCAAAGATTCACAGATGTTGATTACTTTAGTTGGCATTTTAAGTGGCCACCCATGAGATAAAAATATCTCGGGTGCCAGCATAAAACATAATTACATTTAATGGTGAAGTCTTGCAAGAGTCTGTCAAATTAGATCGTCAGGGTCTTCTCTTCTGGGAATGTCAAAATCATTTTATTCAAATATATGGCTTCCTGTGTTTTCAATTACTTATTTGCCCAGAATACAAATGCTCAAATATGCCAAGTCTGTTATTTGATGCAAGTTATTCGATTAGGATGTTATCTCCAATGAAGACTGCAACTAACCTATGTTGTCCTATCCTATGTAATTCTTGTTCATGCTCTCCCATGAATTCACCATACATATTCTATTTTACATTCAGCGTCCTTTGCTTTCCAAAGCAATGTAATGCTCAATCATAAAGCACTTAGCTTTATGCAATGTTTCCATCTTCTTATCTTGTGAATTCAGCTCCAGTTAGGTTATATCTGATGTATAATTCCTTCCACTGAGGTTTTTGGACCAGAGAGGTATGCAGAAAACAACTACTTTGCCATCTTGCTAATTGCAAGTTCCATTAAATGATTTTCAGACAAATAGCAAAGTTGGTATAGGTTGATGCTTTTTTGGTTGCCTTTTCAGAAACTTTTTCCCACACAATCTTCAGGTACTTCACAATTTGATCTCTCAATTCCCTCATAATTGTGTCACCTCCAGCATAGGTCTATCTATATTAACTATATTTGATCTAATCCAGCTGCTTTAAATATTTTAAAAATAGTTTATTATTTTTATTTTTCATTTGACAAGCATTTTAAATTATATTATCCCTCCTACTTCCCAGAAATTAAGCAGTTTCAAAAAATGAAAAATATGTATCTGTATGGTCTGACAAAACAAATTCCCACATTAACCATGTTTAAAAATGTATGTGTCTTGCAGTATTTTAAGCTCACCATCTCTCTGTCAGGAGGTATGGGGCATATTTCTTCTTTAATCTTTTGAACTCACAATTTACCATGATGCTGATCAGAATTCTAAAGTCTTTCAAAGTTTTCTCTGTGGTGTTATCATCATATAAATTGTTCTCCTAGTTCTGCTCACTTCACTCTGCCTAAGTTCATAGATATCTTCCCAATTTCCTCTGAAATTGTCCATTTCATAATTTCTTATGCCATAACAATATTCCATCATAACTATATACCACAATTTGTTTAGCCATTAATTTCCCATTTTTAGGTGCCTCAAAAAGAGCTGCTATACATATTTTTGTACATATCTATCTCCTCCTGCCCCCTTCTGGGATACAGGCCTAATAGTGGTATATCTGGATCAAAGGGTATGCACAGTTTGACAACCTTTTGGGTTCCTTTCTAGAATGGCTGGACCATCCATATCTCCAACAGTCCCCAGCTACTTTTTCTATCCTTATACCACTGTTTCTACCACCCTTTTGAAAATATCTAGAGATATGATTTTAGAGTCTGTGAAAGTTTAAAAAAAAATTGTAAAAACCAAAAAAGTTGTGCAGATCTTTCCCCTTTTTCTTCTGTTTATTGTTCTATTTCAATTTTTATCCTTAAATTGCTGCAGGATGACTTTAACTGGCTCTCTTGTCAAGCTTCCATTAAATTGGCTTAATCCTCCACTACCTCCCTTCATTTTATTAGTTGATACTGCAAACAGACAATTAATTCAGGAATGACATAGCAGTAATCATTCCATTCTCATCAGTTAAAATACAGTGAATTTTCCTTTTTTAAAAATGTTATTTGTTGCTCCCTATGTTTAAAACTTGGCAATTCTTTTGTGAAAGAAAAGATTTATGATACATATGTGTGAGGCTGCAAGTCTTTGGCCTCTCTCATTCCTTATTCCTAATCTATATGGTTCCAAACATATTTTTCCTCCATCCTTCTACTTTTGCATCAGAATATTAGCAAATTATGTATTGATTTAGAGGGCCTTTTCAAGTAGTCTATAGAATTTCTTTTTCTCTTCATCCTCTATAAGAGATCTTGGCACGTAAGCTATAATTATTTTCACAGTGGTGTTTTTTCAAATACTTATTATAAGTTTTGTAATACATGACCAAATGTCCCCATGACAGTTCTTGCCTTTGGATGCATAACAAAACCATCCCCAATAAACTCATTTATTTGTTTCTTCAAGGAAAGGCTGTGAGTCAAATTTCCATTTAGCTGCAACTTACTTCTTTCTTTCGCTTTCAATCAAAGCACATATAGAAATAGTCATAATATTACATTGTCTAAATTTTCATTTACTTCCAAGTTGAATGTGGACAAAAGGAATGAAGTTTATGATGAGGCAAGGAAAGGAAGGACAGAAAGAGGAGCAGGAATAAGAGGAAAACCCCCATGATAATCTCTAATGAGACCTTAGCTGCTAGGGAAATTTTTCTTCTAAAATCAATTCTTAAGTGTTGTGACAAAAAGAGCACACATGTTATAGGGCCAATTCTATGTGAATGCTAACAAAGCTTCAATAACTAGAAAGTAAAGCAAAAACTTGCTCTTCTCTATAGTCCTGATTCCACAGTACTCTCTGTACCTGTTAGCTGCTTAAATAATGATACTTACTTCAGATGTGAGGAACTAATGAATTATGTCATTTCATTTTTATATCTTCCCTAGTGTCTGTCATTGGGCAAGTAGATATTTAATAAAGACTTGTTGAAAATCAACATGACGACAAGACAGCAAATCAAAATTTTAAAGCATTGTATCACATAGCAATGGGAGCAGGCATCCCCGTCCTTCTGCTGCTCTTCACCGATCTTCAGTGATCCCTCACTGCTTCTAGAATAAAACAGGATCTCCTCAGCGCGGCGTATAAGATGCTTCTGGCTCCGACCCACCTCTTCAGGCCTTCTGTCTATATTCAGTCAAAGTGGAAAATTTGCTGCTCCCCAAACTTTGATGCCTCCACCAATCAATTAACAATTATCAATGATTTACTTATGAAGTACATACAATGTACTAGGCATTAGTTATACAAATACAAAGAATAAAAAAAAATCTCTAAAGGAGTTTATATTGTTACTCATGCCTAGAATATAATCCTTTCTTTCCATGTATCTAAGAATCTCCAACTTTTGTCAAGGTTTTACTCATATGCTATCTCTTTGGAAATCTTTCCTTTCCTATAGGAAACCATACTGGTTACTGATTTCTCCCTTCTATCTCAAATTATCATGGATTTTACTTATCTGTTTATATAATACCCCCGTAGTAGAATGCAAACTCCTTAAAGGCAGTGACTATATTGCATTTTTATCTTTTTAACCCTAGTGCCAAGCACAGGGCCTTCCATATTGTAGATACTTATTAAATACTTGGTATATCAAATTAGATTCCAGAAAAAAACAAAGTCCAATGAATTAGGAAGGATCAAAAATTACATAAAATACAATTCACCTAGATTTATTTTAACAAACACATATCACTTAATAAATCATTAACTTCATGGAAGTTTAGAACATTCTGTATATTAGAATTCATGGCCAACAAAAAAAATTAACCAAAAATTAAAATTGAATGAGATAATATTTAAACAGTGCTTAGCATAGTGACTGGAACATAGGAGGAACCTAATGTTTGTTCCCTTCCTCTTCCCCCTTCTTTAATTACAATAAATGGCAACAGTGAAATAGGATGTGGCAAATTCTCTAAGGGCAGGGAATGTTTTGCTATTTAAATCTCCATGCCCAGAACAGCAGATTGCATATAAGAACTTTAAAAAGTGATTTGATTAATAGAATTTGGGGAAAAAAATCTGATTTACATAGTTTTCAAAAATATCAACATATGGCAAAGTATACCTGAAAAGAGGCAGTGCCATTTTATAGATGAGGAAAACTGAAGGTCATACAGGGTTAGGGGTAGCTCTTGGGCTTGCCCAAAGTCAGAGAACTAGAAAGAAATCTAGTAAGGACTCCCAACCCAGGTTTTTTGTCTTCTTCTTATTCTCTATTGCTAATTACTTTCACATCTTTTCTGTTCCTTCCCTTCTCTTTCTCATGGGGTGTGTATATGGAGCGGGGTGGAGGAGTGAGAGGTATTGTACATATACACAAACACATATATGTATATATAACAATATACATAGTTATAGCATATATATTTATTATTATTCTTCCTTCCATTTAAGTCAACAATATATGTATGTACATAAGATGCATCTACACAAGGGTGTGTGAGCTGCAAATATTAAACTTGAGGTTGCCATTATTTAGCTATTCACACTAGTGAGCCGAGGCTGGCTCAAGTATTAGACCTGAAGCAGGAAGACCAATTAATTAGGCTATTACAATAGTGCTGGCTGGATGAGACATGGGTCTAAAGTAAGGTAGGAGCTATGTGACTAGGTAAAACAGGATGGATGGAAGGGAGGCTGTGGCAATAGAAATAAAATTTGGTGAGAATGACAAGTCAGACTATACTGAGGTTACAGTCCAGAGGTGACCTGAAGGAGGGTGAATTCCTCAACAGAAATGGGGAAGTCCTAATGAGCAGTAGTTTGTTTTTTGTTTTTTTGTTTTGTTTTTTTGTTGGGGGGGAACAGAAGTTGGTAAGAGTGAATTGTTTTAGAGATGTTGAGCTTGAGAGGCCTAGGATATAAGATTTCAATGTTATTAAAACAGTTGATCTTGTAAGAGAAAAAAGATTAGTCTTTCTCCAGAACAATAATAGACTGCCAGAGATGAATTAAAAGCCTCAGAAGCAAAATCATTAAATTATAGAAATACTGAAAACTCTATCTAAATACGGTCTGTTGCCAAAGCAATGATTAATGAATACATATAATCTCCACAAAATATGCATATTCATATAGGGAATGAATAAAAGTGGTATTATAGCAGATCTATAGTTAAATCACAATTCATCAAAACTATAACATTTCATTTTGGATATGTATGCTCATATATTCATCTTTTTGTACATGTTTATAAACCCAGTAAGAAATAATGATGCTAAAAGGAAAAAAAAGCACCTCCAGAGACTGAATGAGACTAGAATTAATCCCTATTTTTCCTGACAAAGGTTTTACATTCCAGATCATCAGTTTGTCAGGTCATTATACAAGCTTCATTTCCATTGTTATTAGATAAATATATTTTCTAATCCTGATAATACTGTTTGAACCAAATGATACTTTAAAGAACAGAGACGGTCATAGTAATTATGTATCAGTCACCCAAAAAAGTGGTTTAGGTTGGAAAAAATAAAAGAGAGAGAAGAGGCAGATAAATAAATTATTCCTCTGAGTTCTCTGATACACAATATATAAAAACCTGCTTAGTTTCAAATTAGCAGTCTTTCACAACTAAGCAATCCACTGGACTGGCCCACAAATTGACGTAGTTAGTGCTTTTAAAAAAGGGAACTAAGAAAAAAAAGTTTTTGGTTTAATGGAAAAAGCAGTTGGCCACAACAGCAACTCATGTATTACTTCTCTATAGTTCTGATACAAAGGAAAAAACTAATATTCTTTTAATTGAAAATAAGAATTCTTAAATAATTTAGACAATCAGATTTCAATGATTAGAGGAAAAACATGGATCCAGAATAAGGTCATAGGAATTCTATTTTTGGTTACGCCTTTTCAAAGCTTTCCTTGATAGATACATACATACATACACACACACACATACACATACATAAAATTTGCATTACCAAAAATAGAATTCCTATATCACATAACATATAATCAAATATACCTATACACTATATATAATCAAACCTAAAATGTGTGTCTATATATACATCTATTTGATAAATGCCTTGTGTTTCTATCAGTTTTTTCCTTTTCATTCTAAATACCGAACTCTTCCTTAAGACTAAAATATTCAATTCAGAGACTACAATTGCAAATGAGTAGAATATTCTGTCTTCAAAGTATCACACCTGTGTGCTGTGAGTGGAGAAGAATATTTCATTATCTTACATACAGGAGTTTTACTGTTTTTCTTTCCATTAATCAATCAAGCAATCCACAAGCATTTATTCAACCTTCTAGTACTAGGCACTGAGCCTAAGTATTGGTTAGTTGTTGTCCTTTGTGCTGGAAAAGGACCAAAATGACACCACTACATCAGGGTCAAGGTACTAGTGAGAATACAAAGCAAAGTAAAGATAGTCCTTGCCCTCACGGAATGGGGGAGACAACATATAAACAACAGGTCTTAAGAACATATACAAAATTGATAGAAGGTAATCTCAGAATGGATGACCCTAGGAGCTAGTGCCAGGGAAAGGCTGCTTGCAGAAAGTGGGATCTGAGTTAAGTCTTAAAATAATCCAGGAAAACTAAAAGGTGGTATTTGAGAAGGAAAACATTGTTGGGAATAGCAAATGGATTGTGCAAAAGCACGTAAACCAGAGAGAGTAACATGTTCAAAGAACACCTAGTAGGACAGTAGGGCTGTGTCAAAAAATGCATAGATTTGATTCTAGCAGAAAGAAAATTAGAAAGGAAAAAAGTGGGTCATTCTGAAAAGCTTTATTTTAAAAAAAAAATTTAAATACATGATGAGAAAAGAAGAAACATTATAAACTTAAATATATATAAAATAATAAAAGAAAAAACATGTCATGTGCACAGCAGCACATAGGAGAGGATTCAGAATATATAGCAATAACCTTCAATTTCAAGAAAGCCTATACATTAAATACTGCACGTTATGTTGAAAGCTATCCATCTTTTCTTTGCTTCCTTGTAGGTTTTCTTTTGTTCTCAGCTGTATACGTTTTACTTTGTTCTTTCTTCCCCCTTCCTGACCTCTTTCCCCCGCTACAATTAAGCATGGACATATTTATATAGATATTGATATACACATACATACATATATAAAAATATACTTTCCCTAAAAGATTCTACCCCTAATCTTTGTTTTTATGTTTGTGCACATCTCTTTTTTCCTATCTCTCCTAACTCTCCTACTTTACTTCTACCTGCTACCTTGCCCTCCTATTATTTAAAATACCCCTCTTCTAAAAAGCTTTAAATGTCAAACTAAGGACTTTATATTTCATCTGAGAGATAACAGAAAACCACTGGAGTTTATTGAGTATGCATATAACATGGACAGTGACTTGTACTTTAGGAAAATCATTTTGACAGTTAGGTGGAAAATAAATTAGAGGAGGAAACATATGATATAAAGAGATCAAAACTGGTGCCAAAGATAAGAAAACGTGCCTGCAGAGGTGGAGTATTGTTTGCAATGAGTAAACACTAGAAGATTTTCAAATATGAACAGGGATAAAGCAAGAATACCCACTTTCCTTTCATTTGACATAGTTCTAGAAACAATAGTTACAGTAATAAGACAATAAAACAAACTCAAAGGTGTGAAGTTTGGCAGAGAGGACAAAAACCTATCCCTATTTGTAGATGAGATGATAGAAAACTGCTGAGAATCAGGGCAAATATCAATCAAGTTTAGTTAGGATAATTAGTAATTTCAGTATGATAACAAGATACAAAATAAATCCAAAGACCATCTATATTTTTCCATGATACTAACAAAAGCAACAAAAAAGAGACATTCCATTCAAAAAAATTTCAAAATGCCATTAACTTTCAGAAGTTTTAGAAGATCTTGACTCTTCACTGTGCTTTAAAATTTCCTGATCTGAATCACACAAAAGTTCTCAGAAATGGCTTATTTGTTATTTGCTTTACATACTTGTTTATATACTTTATATACTTGTTACAAGAGGGATTGAGGGGATAAAGTTGAGTCATCAGGTAGTGACAGACATGGGAAAGGGGGACTATGAAATGAGCAATAATAAAACTTTGTTTTCATTGCACAGAAGAAAAAGGAGTAGAAGGGGGCATGTATAGCAATTTTGTTATTTCCTTATAAAACTGAAGGCGTGCATGCATGTATACACACATACACTTTTGTTCACATATGTATACATACATGTTTTGCACACCTATATGCAAATACAGTGTGTGTGTGTGTGTGTGTGTGTGTGTTCTCCTTTTATAAAATAAGATGTAGCAGAAACTCAGGCCTTTAAACAGTTCTCTTCCCTGTTCTTTATAAAAGGAAAGGTGTGTTTTTATTGATGATTATAAAATTCAAAATTAATTAAAAAATAAAATGTCCTGACCTGTAAATTCTCGATAATATTTTAACCTGTCAGACCCTTTCTACAGATATGGAACTGATTAGCTGAAAAACACAACAAATTAAAAGTACTAATTATATGTTTATTAATAATGAATAGAACATAGCATTCAATTGAACTTTATATTATATGAATTTGCTATTTATTTTTTATGGAGTCTTTTCTCTCAAATTTTTTAAGTTGAATTCTAACCCATTTATGAATGTATCACTCCTATCTAAATTTCTATACTAATTTCACATTCAATTACTTGGTTATTTGGCATGGAAATGTTTTGTATCTGTATCAACTCAGAAATGATGTGAAAAACTTTCAGTGCTCGGAACATTTTAAGAGGAATAAAAAATTAGGTTTATGTAGAAGGAAAAAATATCCCTCTCTTAAAATAAATTGAACAGGCTTTACATTTTTTTCATTCTTTTGCCCTATCAATTTTTATCATTTTCCCACTGAATGAAAAAGAACTAAAATATATTAAGATAGTCTCCTATGATTTAACCCTATTTTGACATTTCTACATATCTCACTTTACCACAACTTATAGACATATTATCACCTCCTTGTTCAAGAAACAGTACATAAAAATCAGATCTTTCATAATCTAAATTAATTGCTAAAATTAGATTGCATGAGTCTCTGATTTTTACTAAATACTAATAATATTACAGCAATTGTAATGATGATGTGCTTCAATCAATCAATAAGCTAATACAAAAAAAAGGGAAAACAATCCCTGTCCTTGAGGAACATAGATTCTGATGAGGCATACCACATATACAAAGAAAAAGGCACATACAACTTACCTATAAAGTGGATGGATATTAAGCTTAGAAAGGAAGACAGAACAGACAGACCAAGAAATGTCTCCTGAAGATGGGGACTAGATCCTATATGTAATCTGGAGGCACTATAGTTTATTGAGTAGAGGAGGGAATATGGTCAGATGTATGGTTGTCTGAACTGCTACCCTCCTTCATTCTTAATACCTACTCTATATGGTATTGAACTTGAGGGAAATATATAGGCAGTCTATTTCTCACCTATCTTTTTTAGTTTAAAGGGGGAATTGTACTTCTGGCTTCTCTGTGGGAAAAGATTTGTGGGAAAAAGAGCTAGAGAAGAGAGAAGTACTTGAGCAAAAATATAAGAAATCATGTAGAAGACTTGTGTAATGAGGTTGGAAAAATAGGCTGGGGTCAGGTTGTAAAGGGCTTTAAAAGACAAACAGAAAAATTTGTAATTTACCCTTCAAGCATTAGGGAGCCATTGAAATCAATCAAGTTGGGAAGTGGCATAGTTATATCTATCCTTAATGACAGCTATATGGAGGATGCACTGAAGTGGGGAAACTTGACACAAAGAGACCAATTAGCAAGTCATTTCAATATTCCAGCTGACATGTAATAAGGGCCTGAACTAAAGTAGTGGCTGTGAATGCTGGTGCCTTTGACAAAAATAGGGAAGTTCAAAAGAAGAGTGGGCTAGTGTTGAGGGGAAGAGGAGTTCTATTTGGATATAACGAGCTTGGAATATCTCTGGGTTATTCAATGAGAATAAATGAATGAATGAATGACAGTGTATTTATTAAGTTGTTACTATGTGCCAGGCACTGTGATAAGAATAATAAGAGAAGAGCTAATATTTAGCCTACTACGTGCCAGGTCCTGCACTAAAGAACTTTACAAATGTTATTTCATTTAATATAAACAATAACCCTGGGAATTAGGTGCTATTATTATCTCCATTTTAAATATAAGGAAACTGAGGCAAATGGAAGACAAGAGACTTGCCCAGGGCTGCACAGATAGTAAGCGTCTAAGGCCATATTTAAACTCAGGTCTTCCTAACTCCAGACCCTATGCTCTACCCACTTAGCAATCTAGCTATTCCACTAAGAACTAAGCACTGTGGATATAAATATGACGTAGAAGGGCAGGGGAATGGGGAGAGAGACCAAAGTTATGGTGAGAGAGAGATGAGGATAAGCATGATGCCCAAATTGCAGTCAGCATGGTTTGGAAATGTCTGGGAAATGTCTAATAGGTAGTGGGTGACAGATGAATGAAGCTCAAAGGAGAAAATGAGAACAGGTACAAAGATCAAGGAATCATCTTCAAAGAGATAATAAATAAACCCATGTGAACTGATGTGGTCATTAAGAGTGAGAGTGTAGACAGAGAAAAGAAGGGTGTCCAAGCCAGAGACTTGAGAAATACTCAGTTTGACACTATTCAGCAAAGAAAACATGGAGTGGTCAAAGAGGTAGAGGGTATGATCAGAAATGACAAGTTAAAATTAAATGCAAGCAAAACTGAAAATACAAAGGAAAATTATAAGTAGCTATAGAAATATAAAATATCCAAACAAACAAAAAAAACAAACAAAAAAATAATAAGAATAAGAATCAGAGAGCTTCAAAGGCCCAGTTTTGGAAAAAATAAATCTAAGAAGTTATAAATGAGTTGCTGGGGTAAGGGGGAGGAAGATAAAAATATATGGGCTATGTATAGTTTACAAAAACATACTATCACTTCAAACCATTTAAAAAGGAATGAATGCTTACGCTACAAAAATTATTTTCTGAAAGAAATACATACAGCACTCTATCAAACCAAAAACACAGATATTGTTTTAATAATGGCACAAAGGAGACACAAAGCAGAAGAGGACAAGCAGAGATCAATTTTGCTAATGATTCTTGATGAAAAATATTAAACAAAATCCTCTGAGATGTTACAGAACTGTATCTAGAAAATAATTCAGTATGAGCAATATACAAGGATGATTTAATATTAAATTATTATGATCAATCAAATAACCAATAAAGGTAGCCCCTCCCCCCCAAAAACAACACATGACTATTTCAGTAGAAGTAGAAAAACTTTTGTAACATGCAGCTGACATTTATGTTAAAAACCCTTAAAAGCATAGGCAAGTAGAGGTCCTTCTTTAATACTATATGATCAAAAGTATATATTTAAAACTAAGAGCTATTAATTTTTTGCAATGAAGAAATACTAGAAGCTCTTCTATAGTATAAACGAAAGTAAACGAGGATGTACATTCACTGCACTATTATTTGACACATTTCTAGAAATGGTAGTCATAGCAGTAAGACAAGAGAATAACATTAAAAAGTATACATATCAGTAAAGAAAAGATAAAATTATACTGTAAGCTGGTAACACAATGATAAATTTAGAAAACCTCAGAGAATTGGCAACAAAAGTGAGACAATTAACAGCTTCAAAGCAAAATGACTTCCAGCTAGAAGCAAAGGAAAAGATACAGTAGCAGGATAAAAAATAAAGCCACACAAAGCATCTACATTTCTATGCAATACCAACAACAACAGCAGAAGAAAACAATGAAACAAAAATAAATTTAAAATAAATTTAAAAGAACAGCAAAATACGTAGAATATACGTGAATATATGAATTCATATGAATTAATCTAACAAACTCTCAATATCTTGAGGGGCAGCATTTTTAAAAACCGGATCTCTGTAATCTCCCCCCCCGTGTATATATATATATGTGTGTGTATATATGTATATACACACACACACACACACACATACATACACATACATATAACAAATGGAGATTAGCACCTGTTTTGTACGTTATAGTCTCTTCGAGTTGCACACAGCAATGATGTCAAACTCAAAAAGAAACAGATCCTGTTTTATTGAATTTTTATTTATTTTGTTAAACATTTCCACATTACATTTTAATCTAGTTCCAGTTAAACTTGTGAGTTTTGCTGACAAGCAGGATTGTGAGTCTGACACTCCTGGTCACCCATAGTTACTTACCTAAGGTTATACAGCTAGCATGTGTCAAAGGAGGTACTTGAACCCAGGTCTTCTGGATCCTAGGGCTAGTTCTTAATCTACTATCCCAAGGCTACTTCTGATCACTGATAATCAATATACACTAAACAAAAGAAAATTTCTGCCCCCACAGCAGATATAAACAATGTAATTTTCCAAATAAATCAGAAAATATATAGTCATCCTCCAACATCTAGCTATTCATATTTATAGTGCTAAGCTAATTACATTCACATTATATGAAGAAAAATAGGCAGCATAAAAGTGAAATTAAGTCAGTTAATCTATTTAACAGGCATATTCCACATAAGGTCCCCCTGACTCCTAGACTCACTAAGATTCCCAGTCTTTCTGTCTTTCTCTCTCTTATACACCTCTCCTAAAAGGGTCTTGGCTCCTCACTCAAAGCAAAATGATTGCCAGCTGGAAGCAAAGGAAAAGAGATGGATAAATACAGTTAAAAGTGGGGAGGGACAGGAAAGTTGACCATGGAAGAATACCCTATGATAACATAATAATGACTCTGACCTACTTGTCTGATTTGGCAAAAGATCTCTAAAGAAAATTCCAAAATAAGTATTCCCAAAAACGATTTCAGTGATGATGGCATCATCATTTGAATGTTCTGTTATTGTTCAAATCATCAATTTTATCAAGGTGCTTCCAGCGAGGAAATATCCTCCAATGCAGATCATCAACTGCTCTACAACTTAGTCTTAGAGAGCTGCCTGAAATACTCATTGGTAATGTGATTTGCCCATATTCATGCACCCATATTCGCGCTTTCTATTAGAGGAAGAATCTGAACCCAAGTATTACTGACTGAGTTCCTCTATGCTATATTATTGCCTCTCTTCAACAAACAAGTCTCCCAAATAGATTAATTTGAAGAGCAATAATTCATTTGGATGTGTCACAGCATATTTATCAAGAAAAATAAACTGTAGTTTTGTTATACATAGTATTCCATGTTTAAACATTCTATAAAAGGGAAAAAACAATGCTGTACAGATGGTTAAAATCCACTATAAGAAAAAAATGTTGGTTTCTAGAGGAGAATTGAAGATGTTTGATTTTGTAGATTCAGGATCATATTCAACAATGTATGTCTTAGCTTGGTCAACTTTTGGGTCAAGGCTTAAAGTTTTGTTGACAATATAAAGGAGCAAAGTAATTAAGGAATTCATAGCCAGGGCCAATTTAAACACTGGTTCATGTAAGGAGGCCATTTATAAGAGCAAAGGATCTATTATTGCAGAGATGATGACAACTGAAGAAGACTGAAAGCTTTTCCCTTTCAAAGACAGCAGAATGACCAGACAATTGATCTTTAAAAGCCTATGCTTACTTTAAGAAAAAAGCAAGACACATCTGTGGAATTTCTCAAAAAAGTCACAAAATGGCCTGAAATCACTTCAAGTTACTTCAAAAATGCCTGTGAAAAAGATCTCCCAAGTCAATTCTTCAATTTCCTTGACAGTGACAAAGTCATTCCTTCACTTTATGATTTGTTTACAGTTTAAAAAAATAAGGAAGGAAAGATAAAGACAAACATGCTAAACTATCATCCTAAATACAGTTTTATGCACCTATTTACCTCAAGGTCTTGATAGCTTTTGCTCATCCCTTTGAGAAAGATGTCAATCACCAAATCATAGGATCAGAAATTTAGAGTTTAGAAGGGACCAGAAAGATCATCTAATCCAACCCTAATCACTTCACATGAAGAAAATGAGGTCAACAGAGATCAAATGATTTGCCCAAGATAACACAGGGAGTGACAGAGTTGAAATTTAAACCCAGGTCTTCTGACTCCAAGTCCATTGCTTAATTAGAACTGTTAGAATTGTGAAACAGTTGAATGAGCTGCGTGAGGAAGTTGGATACTCCTGATAATAGAAAGTCTTTAAGGATAGGCTGGATCAACTGTTCTCAAAGCATGGTCCAGAGCCATCTAGCAGACCCTGAGACACTTTTAAGGTGTCCACAAGGTAAAAACTATTTTCATGGTAATATGAAGATATTCTAACATGGTAAATTTAATCCACCTAGACAAAACTTCTTTGGGGGAAGGAGGTTCTCAATTTTTATACAACAGCGAGTAAATGGATTCTGAGACCAAAAATGTTTGAGAATTGCTGAGCTAGAAGATGCCGAGGGTATTCATGTTAAGGCAGAAAAGGGTAAAGTGATTTGCACCCAATTACCCTTGCATCATAACTAGAATGTGAATACAGGCCCTCTAACTCCAAAAGCAACATTCTTTGTGCAGTACCATGACTATGTAGCCTCCCCTAAGCAGAAGGGAGCTTGAGCACACACTCTTAAAAGTTTTTAAAATAATTATGTATGGGAGGGAGAGCCAAGATGGTGGAGTAAAAGCAGTGACTTGCTTGAGCTCTCCCCCAAACCCCTCCAGATAACTGTAAAAAACGGTTCTAACCAGAGGCAGCTAGGTGGCGCGGTGGATAGAGCACCGGTCCTGAAGTCAGGGGGACCTGAGTTCAAATAGGGCCTCAGACCAAACACCTGACACTTACTAGCTGTGTGACCCTGTGCAAGTCACTTAACCCCAATTGCCTTAAAAAAAAAAAGGCTCTAAAAAATTCTAAAGCAGCAGAACCCACAAAAAGACAGAGTGAAACAAATTTCCAGCCCAAGACAACCTAGATGGTTGATTAGAAAGGTCTATCGCGCTGGGCTGGAAGAGAAACGTAGTTTAGTGCAGATGCACAGGCAAAACAGGCCTCAGCAAACCTGGAGCAGCCCTCAGGGGACTGAATCATGGGCAGCTGTGTCAGTTTCGAGACTTCTCAACCCATGAACTCCAAAGACAACTTAGAAGGTCAATAGGAAAAGTCTGTGACTGTGTTGAGAGAGAAGCCCTGGGGCAGCGGCTGCTTCTAGACCTTCTGGTCCACAGACTGAGGGGAAATCCAGTGGCTGATCAGAAGCGGATTGCAGGGATCTCTTTGCTGCTGCAGGATTCTCTTGCTTTGCCCATGCTTGGATCTGGGTCACAGTTCTGGGTGGTGATCCTGGGGCAAGGAGGAGTGATGATGCTTGTAGAGGAGCTTGTAGTGGTGGTGGAGAGGGAATCCTCCTCACAGTTCCAAGGCAGAAAAGAGTGCTTGTGGTCACTCATAGATCAGAGCACAGGCCAGGAAAGGAGTAAACACCTCACCCTTGATCATACCACCTTGGAAGAACTGAAAATTTACAAGTCCCTAAAAGTATCTCTGAAAACAGCTGTATAAAATCCCTGAAGCTTGAGACAGTACATTCTCCACACTGGAAGCAGACCCCTACCTTAACAAAGAGTTTATAACTCAAGTAATTGGCTGGAATCATGAGCAAACTTCGCAAAAAAAAAGTCAGTCAGACCACAGAATCTTTATTTGGTGACAAAGAAGATCAAAACATACAACTAGAAGAAGACAACAAAGTCAAAGCTCCTAAATCCAAAGCCTCCAAGAAAAATATGAATCGTTCCCAGGCCATGGAAGAGCTCAAAAAGAATTTTGAGAAGCAAGTAAGAGAAGTAGAGGAAAAACTGGGAAGAGAAATGAGAGTAATGCAAGAAAATCACAAAAAACAAGTCAACAGCTTGCTAAAGGAAAAATACTGAAGAAAATAGCACCTTAAAAAATAGCCTAACCCAAATGGCAAAGAGGTCCAAAAAGCCAATGAGGAGAAGAATGCCCTAAAAAGCAAAACTGGCCAAAGGAAAAAGAAGCCCAAAAGCTTACTGAAGAAAATACTTCCTTAAAAATTAGAATGGAGTAATCGGAAGCTAGTGACTTTATGAGAAATCAAGACATTGTAAAACAAACCCAAAAGAATGAAAAAATAGAAAAGAATGTGAAATATCTCATTGGAAAAACAACAGACCTGGAAAACAAATTCAGGAGAGATAATTTTAAAATTATTGGACTATCTGAAAGCCATGATCAGAAAAAGAGCCTAGACACCATCTTTCAAGAAATTATCAAGGAAAACTACCCTGATATTTTAGAACCAGAGGGCAAAACAGACACTGAAAGAATCCACCAATTACGTCCTGAAAGAGATCTCCAAAGGAAAACTCCTAGGAAAATTGTAGCCAAATTCCAGAGTTCCCAGATCAAGGGGAAAATACTGTAAGCAGCCTGAAAGAAACAATTCAAGTATTGTGGAAACACAATCAGGATAATACAAGATTTAGCACATCATCTTGGGATAGGGGGAGGGTCGGGCTGGGGAGAAAATCTGCAACTCAAAATCTTGTGGAAGTGAATGTTGAAAACAAAAAATAAATGTATTAATTATAAAATGAAATAAAATAAAGTAATTACCATAGCCCTTTCATAGCCTATGTGAAAATGCTATGCTAGTCTTAAAAAAAAAATTACCCATGAAATCACCTGGTTCTCATTCATAATATAACCAGAGTGATGAAGGAGAAAAGCTATTATTTAACCCTCCCTTTATCATATATACTTTCCAACTGGAGATTCAAATTGATTTCTTAAAGAACCTTCTCTGGGCAAGGCACTCTTCTTGACAGAGAAAAGCTACGGTTAGAATCTATGAAATTATATAAGCGTAAGGACATAGCATACACAAAGATTTAGTTACTAAATCCAGGAATGCTTAAATTGTTAGGTACTATTTGAAGTTTAAAAGAAGATATAGATTTGGGATAAATAATAAAAAAAGGTAATGAACATATATAGAAAGATTATTACCCCCGATAGTTAGTATAGGCTGAACAAATAGAATGAAGCAGATTTTTAAAATACTATAGCAGAGAACTGATCCATGTGGATTATTTAAAAGAAGCTACAAAACATCCCTAATCTAACAAGGTTGCAAATGTGGAGGACAACTGCATGTGTCCTCTAAGGAAATATATTTTGGTGTTATTTTCAGGCACAGGAAGGGCAAGTCCCTTAATTTTTATCTGTCACAGACAACACCCTAAGGTTGATCTACAAAAAGTTAGAGATTCTGATCTCTGCTTGTTGAAGGAGTTCAATATGGAAATCATAGATCCTTCACATGTTTGTAGGCTGAATGCTTGGTTGGCTGGACAAGCTTACAATGGCACTATACGCATCCTCACAAAAGTATAAATAGCTTTCAGTGAAGATTTACACTTTCAACAACAACAAAGAATAAAATTACTTCTTCTGTAAAAGGTCATTTCTTATGTGGAGAAAAGAACTAAGAAGTAACACCTCAATGATGTTGTCTTCTTCACAGGCAGTGTTCAAATCTAAAATTTGTACATAAATGTTGTATTTCAAGGTGGTCTATTACATATTAAGATTTTCATAGTCTGTTTCCAAACAGAGAAAATTACAATAAAAAAAAAGGAAAATACACACACCCATCCGAGAGACCAGAGAAGTCATCTAATTGAAGCCCATCACTTCACAACAAAGGAAGCATTATTATCCCTTGCCTCTTTAAAACAAATCTGGCAATCAGCCAATTACACATATGGCTGCTGAATGCACAAAGTGAACAGAGAAGGCTGCATGGACATAATTAATCCTTCCATTAATGAGCTACTCTAAACTTTCAGAGGAATTAGAAGGTGAAATCTAGAGACAGTGACCTTTGTTTATGGATGATTTTTTAAAAACATTTTAATGTCCTGCTACAGATTTTACACCTCCTTGTTAATCACAACCAAGTCATCCAAAGAATTGTTATAATAAATCTATGACTTGCTGCCAGTGCTAACCTAATCATTAATGTGTGCTGCTACTAGTTTATACATGACACCAAAAAGAATGGCTATTGTAATGATGCACATTTGTTCTGGCTAATGCACCAGAGTAGTTTAGTAGAAAGGCAACAACTAATCTTTAGCTGGGGTACTAAAGAGGGGGTGACTTCATAAAAACATTTCAGCTTCAAGCAATACTTATCTGAGCTGAGGGGCCCAACTCAGGGTCTTCTATTTCTCCCACTAAAGTTGGCAATGAAAAATGCTAATCAGTTTAGGAAATCACAAATAGTTATCTCCAACACTGCCTTTTATTCAAGGACATCAAGCTACCAATGCTAATTAAGTCCAGCAACACCCCAGGGAAGGAAGTAGTGTGTATTATCATGAACTGAGTAGTTAATCTTTTCCAAGTCAGGCTTCTATTTTCCTATACAGTATTTTGTTGGCTAGCAAAATAATGATAGTTGCTATCACCAAAAGAGTTGAAGTTCAAAGTTTTAAGCTCTAAAAGCTTTCATAACTAGAACCTCACATTTCTCTCCTATCTGAAAATCTCTGTCCAAATAAAAACTAAATATTGATTAACCTTTTTATATCTAGAACATTGCTTCTATCTATGCCTACCCTCCCTGACAATAGGAAAGCCTGGCTGTCATTTGAAACTACAGTCCCTGCAGATAATGGAAAACCAACAGTAATACAGAGTTTAAATAAATGTATTCGCACAAATGATAATCTAGCATTCCCTCCCCAAAGGCTTTGACCTGTTCTTTTCTTTCCTAAACATCAACAATGCACTTTTATTTTCTTTCTCTTGCTTATAATGCAATACCACAAACAGGAAACCCTATTTTTTTTTTAATGAATACAATTTTTAGAAATTCCAAAAGAGACAGGAGTGCATCCTTCTGTGCTTTCTTCCCAGACAGATGGATTGGCAGAAGGAGGTGAAGGAAACATTATTATCCCTTGCCCTAAAGCATATGATACAAATCTAAAAAAAAAAAAAAATAGTTTGAAACACACTTCCAACAAATGACAAGGAAGCAGGGAAAAAAAGAAAAAACTAATGTTCTAAGCAGAATTTCACTGCAGGTGAAAATACTAAACCATAAAGGCAGTCTGCAGTGCTTTCAAGTATTTCATTCTATGTGAATGTGCAGGAATACAAGTTGTATAACATTGTCATTATATTTAGTCTTCATGCCAGTATTAAAATTCACCATTCACCTAGGTAGTCCAAACACTGACATACATAACACTATCTGTGAGTACACCCGTGTGTTATTTTTTTTTATCATACTGATGCACTCTTATATCAAACCTAGACAGCCCTATCTATTACCAAGTGATCCTAGGATTTTGCAAAGGTGGGAGGCAGACGGAGATGTCTTGGGACAGGAAGGGATTCCCCCAAAAGTCTCTTTTTTGGCTCAGTTTTGAAAAGTTCAGGAAGAACAATTTGGAAGGGTAGTGGCTATGCTGTAAAAACCATGGTATACTTAAGAATTAGATCAGCATAATCCTGAAAAAAATCAGAGGGGGTAACACTTCAGCAAATTCATTTATATTTGGTAAAGAATGGACTTACACATTTCTAGATTCAACCACAGAGAGAACAGAAATATAGTCAATCTTACCCCACATCTAATGAGATGTGTGGAAAAAAGCTGAACTTGGCTCTCTAACCTTGGAATCACAACACCTGAGTTTGACTCTCAGTTCTCTGGCAAGGACTTAACTAAAGTTTCCTCATCTATAAAATTAGGGAAATGGACAAGATGCCCTAAAACGGCGTTTCTAAGTTGGACAGGTTAATGCAGACACACCAGATAAATTCAATTATGTCTTCCAGTTCAGTTTCTAGGTATTGTTTTCATATTCCAAACAACAGCTAATGACATGTCACATTTAAATCAGTTATTCATGCAATTAATTTTTTGATTCATTCATCAACTCTTGGATATCTTTAAAACGAATTACTTTTGCTTTGTGGAGCAGTAAATATGATGTAAATTTCTAAGGAAAAACTTGTGTAAGTCAATGATCTTAAAGGATAAACAACAGTAAAATGATTGAATTTCAGCAGTTATGAGAATTCTTTGGTATGCAGAATTCTTTTTATTGGTAATAGATTGGTAAGTTTCAGAGTCTAGGAAACAAGGCAAAAGGCACATATCACCCCCTTAACTATTACTGACCCAGATTATTGAGCACCAAACACTGCCGACTGCAAATATTTTCTTTAAAAATTTTAAGGAACTTGACAAGAAAGCAGGTTTATTCAGGGTCCCTGTGTTGTCAAATCAAGTCTAACTTCAAAGATTAGTTTGGCCATTGTCCCTGTCTTCCTTTGTGTACCTAAATGGCTCATAAATGCTACTAACGTACTAATGTCAGTCATGAAATTTAGAAATTCACTGAAAAACCATGGGTGTAATTCTTCTTTAAACAACAGAAAAGACTCATATGATATATGCAGGAGGAAAGACAAGGTTAATGATTATAAGATCTTTTCTCCAGGTAAGCCCTTATTCCTAGAATCTGCCTTCTATCCGGTGGGGGCACAGAAGACCTCCTAAAGGATGTAAATACAGTAAAAAATTAATTTGCGTTTCCCTGATCTGGGAATTATAATAATTCAACCTAGTTCAATTTGAAGATTACCATTGCACTATGAAAAAAAGTATATACTAAACAAACTTTCAGATGAAAAACTGTAGGGGACTTATTTAAACCACAAACTTTTCTAAGAAATTTAGTATAATAACTGTATTGGGATGCAAATAAGCTGTTTATTATAATTAGTAACTGATATATAATAGTTAACATGTGGTAATAATAGCTATACATAACACTTTAAGATCTGCAAAATACTTTACATGTTATTTATTTGACTCTCATTACTCTGCAAGAGTAGGTACTAGTATTATCCCCATTTTACACATGAGGAAACTAAGACACAGAGAAGTTCAGTGATCTGGCCAAGGTCAAACAGCTAAGAAGTGTCTGAGGCAGGATTCAAAATGAGGTATTCCTCACTCCAAGTTCAAGCTCTATCCAGTGTGCTGCTTAGCTGCCTTAAAGGATTAGAATTAGAACTGGAAGGAACCTGATCCAAGGCCCTTATTTTACAAATAAAGAAACTAGATTAGAGAATTGGGGGGGGGGGGGGGGGGGGGGGGCAGAGCCAAGATGGCGGAGGGAAGGCAGTGACTGTCGTGAGCTCTCTCCCAAAGCCCTCCAAATACCTAAAAAAATGGCTCTAAACAAATTCTAAAGCAGCAGACCCCACAAAAAGACAAAGTGAAACAAATTTACAGCCAAAGACAACCTGGATGGTTGATCAGAAAGGTACATTGTGGTGGGCAGGGACAGGAGCGCAGTTCAGCGTGGGCACGCAGGGCACAGCGACCCTGGAGAAGGCCTCAGAGGACTGAATCGCGGGCAGCTGTGGCGGTTTCCAGACTTCTCAACCCAGGAACGCCAAAGACAATGTGGAAAGTCAGTGGGAAAAGTCTGTGACTGTGGTGCGAGAGGAGCTAGGTCCCAGTCTGAAGTGTCAAGCGCAGCCTGGAGCAACGACTGTTTCCTGAGCTTCCGACCCACAGACTGAGGGGGAATCAAGTGGCTAATAAGAGGGGGATTGCAAGGATCTCTTTGCCAGTGCTGAGGCAGGAATCTCTTGCTTTACTGGTGCTTGGATCTGGGTCACAGTTCTGAGGGGCAGTCCTGGGGCAAGGAGGAGCGCTGGTGTGGTGGAGCTTGTTGTGGCTGTGGAGAGGAAACAACTCGCCCATTATCATACCACCTTGGAAGAACTGAAAATTTACAATTCCCTAGAAGTACCTCTGAAAACAGCTGTACACACCCCTGAAACTTGGGACAGCACATTTCACATTGGAAGCATACTCTTACCTTGACAAAGAGTTTAAAACTCAAGGAATTGGCCAGGATCATGAGTAAGCAGCGCAAAAAGAGTCAAGACTATATTATCTTACTTTGGTAACAAAGAAGATCAAAACATACAACCAGAAGAAGACAACAAAGCCAAAGCTCCTACATCCAAAACCTCCAAGAAAAATATGAATCAGTCCCAGGCCTTGGAAGAGCTGAAAAGGGATTTTGAGAAGCAAGTAAGAGAAGTAGAGGAAAAACTGAGAGTGATGCAAGAAAATCATGAAAAACAAGTCAACAGCTTGCTAAAGGAGACCCAAAAAAAAATACTGAAGAAAATAACACCTTAAAAAATAGCCTAACCCAAATGGCAAAAGAGGTCCACAAAGCCAATGAGGAGAAGAATGTCCTAAAAAGCAAAATTGGCCAAATGGAAAAGGAAATCCAAAAGATTACTGAAGAAAATACTTCTTTAAAAATTAGAATAGAGCAATTGGAAGCTAGTAACTTTATGAGAAATCAAGACACTGTAAAACAAATCCAAAAGAATGAAAAATTAGAAAACAACATGAAATATCTCATTGGAAAAACAAATGGCCTGGAAAATAGATCCAGGAGAGAGAATTTAAAAATTAATGGACTATCTGAAAGCCATGATCAAAAAAAGAGCCTAGACATCATCTTTCAAGAAATTATTCAGGAAAACTGCCCTGATATTTTAGAACCAGAGGGCAAAATAGAAATTGAAAGAATCCACCAATCTCCTCCTGAAAGAGATCCCCACAGGAAAACTCCTAGGAATATTGTAGCCAAATTCCAGAGTTTCCAGGTCAAGGAGAAAATATTACAAGCAGCCAGAAAGAAACAACTCAAGTATTGTGGAAACACAATCAGGATAACACAAGATTTAGCTGCTTCTACATTAAGGGACTGCAGGGCACAGAATATAATATTCCAGAGAGCAAAGGAGATAGGATTACAACCAAGAATCACCTACCCAGCAAAACTGAGTATAATCCTTCAGGGGAAAAAATGGTCATTCAGTGAAATAGAGGACTTTCAGGCATTCTTGATGAAAAGACCAGAGCTGAATAGAAAATTTGATTTTCAAATATAAGACTCAAGTGGAATATGAAGAGGTAAACAGGAAAGAGAAAATCATAAGAGACTTATTAAGGTTGAACTGTTTACATTCCTGCATGGAAAGATGGTATTTGTAATTCATGAGACCTTTGTCAGTATTAGGGTAGTTGGAGGGGAAAAAATTATATGTACGTATATATAGATAGAGATAGATAGATAGATAGATAGAGGGCACAGGGTGAGTTGAAGATGAAGGGGTCATATCTGGAGAACAAAATTAAGGGGTGAAGACAGGATTATACTAGGAGAAGGAGAAAGGGAAAGGTAGAACAGGGTAAATTATCCCACAACAAAAAAATCAGAAAAGAAAAGGCTCTTACAGTGGAGGGGAAACGAGGGAAGGTGAGAGGGGATGAGTGAATCTTATTCTCATAGGATTTGACTTAAGGAGGAAATAACATACACACTCAATTGGGTGTGGAAATCTGTCCTACCCTACAGGAAAATGGGGGGGAAGGGGACAAGAGAGTAGGGGAATGATAGAGAGGAGGGCAGATTGGGAAAGGGAGTAATCAGAAGCAAATACCTCTGAGGAGAGACAGGGTCAAAAGAAAGAATAGAATAAATGGGGGGGCGGGATAGGATTATGGGAAATAGAGTTAGTTTTTCACAGCATGTCTACTATGGAAGTGTTTTGCATAACTGCACATGTATAACCTATATTTAGTTGCTTGCCTTATCAATGAGGGTGGGTGGGGAGGGAGGAAGGGAGAAAATTTGGAACCCAAAGTTTTAAAAACACGTTTAAAAAAAAAATGCTTTCACATGCAACTGGGAAATAAGATATACAGGAAATGGGGTACAGAAATCCATCCTGCCCTACAGGAAAATTGAAGGGGAAGGGGATAAGAGAAGGGGGGGAGAGACAGAAGGGAAGGCAGACTAGGGGAAGGGGTATTTAGAATGCATGCCACCTTGGGGTGGGGGGAGGGGCGAGATGGGGTGAAAATTTGGAACTCAAAATCTTGTGGAAGTAAATGTTGAAAACAAAAAAATAAATAAAAATTACCATTAAAAAAAAAGACATTCTATTTCACTCCACCTCAGCCACACACTGCAATGACCATGTATGTATCTTTCTACTATCCATAAATATTCCACTTTCCTATTATTATTCCGCCTCTCGTATGTTTCACTCTTCTTGGCCCTCATGGAGACCTCCAATTTCATTACCCCTCAGTACTTTTTCAGGCTACTTCTCTTGCTCTGATATCGCTCTCCACCCTCTCCAATATCACCCCAAATTAACCATTTCAACTCAACAGTATCCTCTGCCCCTTTGTATTTCTGTGCCCCCTTGTATTTCTTGCCCCCTTATTCAATCACTACTCTTCTCTTGACAAACTCTCACACCATGATCCCTCCTCTGCTTCTGCTCAAGAGTTACTAAGCAGAGCTGGAAAAGTCTCACAACCTTGGTGACTGGGAACATTATGAATTCATACTATTCAACTTCAATTGGGCCAGGGCAATCCTTTTATTCCTCTCTAACTGACTTCAAAGTTCATTCCCCATAGAACCTATTTTGAATTTTCTCTTTCATCCTCACACCTCACACACCTTCCCTTCCCTCTCAAGTGAGGATCTTGTCTCTTTACTGATAAACTTGAGATGCTTTTCAACATCATTTTTCTCTTCTCCTATTCTCATCTTAACATTGCTTAACAACACTTTTTTTCATTCTTTGCTCCTTTACCCTACTATATGACAAAAGGGTGGTCCTTTCTTGCCAAGAACAACCCAATGACATCTGCTCTTGATTCTGTTCCCTGCCATATTCTCCAGCAGTCTACACACTCTAGCATCCTCACTCTCTCTTGAGAATTTTCAACTTCTCCCTATCAACTGGCTCCTTTTCTACTGCCTCTAAATATGCCCAAGTGTCCTCAATCCTTTAAAAAGAAAAAAAAAAAACTTTCACTAGACCCTCAAGTTATTATCCTATAGCTCTACTCCATTTCTCAGCCAAATGCTTTAAAAAGCCATCTACACTTACTGCCTCCTCTTCTGGTGCTCTCAATATTCTACCTTGGCTTTCAATTTCATTGCTCAAAGAAAACTGCTCTCTGAAAACTTAATAATGATCTCTCCATTGCCAAAATTTATCAGTACTAATCTTTCTCAACCTATGCGCTGCACTTTACATTACTGACCAACATCTCCTCTAGGAAACTCTCTCCTCCTTGGGTTTTCAAGATTTCTCTAAATTTCCCTTGGCTAGACTCTTACCCATCTGACTTCTTTTTCTGTCTCTCCTTTGCAGGCTCATCAACCATATCAGCCTCTATAACTATGGGTATTGATTCCCACAAGTTCTGTTCTGTTCTGAGACTCTCTCTCTTGGAAATTTCATCAGTTCCTTTGGATTTAACTATCATCTCTATTCAGATGACTCAAAGCTTTACATATCCAACCCCAATCCCTTTCCAGGGAATAAGTCCCACATCATTAGTTTCCCTGTAGAGATTTCAAATTAAATGTACCATCATAAATTCATAATGTTTAATCAAAACTAAGTTTACAACCTTTCTCTCTAAACCAACAATGCTTTCAATACTTCACTATTTCTGTCAAAGGCTACTACTATCATCCAGTCTCCCAGGTTTATAATTTTGACATTGCTAATGACTCTCTTACTTTCCCCCTCACTCTACATAACCAGTTATCAAATTTCACTATTATTACTTTCGTAACAATTTTTATACTTACTGCTTCACTCTATTCATACAGCTACCACTTTAATTTAGCTCCTCACTGCAATGGCCTCCAAACTGGCTTCCCTGCCTCAAGTGTCTCCCTACTCCAGACCATCTTATACACTGTTGATCAAATAATTTTCCTTAGACATAGATCGTGATCATGTGATTGCCCTTAGCTTTTTTTTAAAACTCTTATTCAGCTTGGTCCCCAACTGTCTTTCCAATCTCACTGGACGTTACACCCCACTCCTTCACAATGCAATCCAGTCCAACTGCCCGCTCTGTTCCTCACATAAGACCCTAGATCTCTGTGCTTTTGCAACAGCCATCTCACTTGCCTAGAATACACTCCCTCCTTACTTCTAATAGAATCCTTCTCTTCCTTTATGAAGCAGCTCTACATGAAGCCTTTCTTGACATCCCTCCACACACACTACCTTTAACTACTTTATATATATTTCTACTTATCACCTTTATATTTGTGCAGTATGCATTTTTACTGTACCTGCTATCTCTTTTATTCGAACCTAAGTTAATTCTTTGTAATTGTATCTCCAGACTAGCACAATGTTTGGCAGAACGAGTAAAAAGACACTAAGACTTTTGGGAGATGCTGTTCTGATTAAATGCCAACTCTGTGCCAAGCATTGGCTATTAAAGCTTAAAACTGTACTAAGACTTCTGGGACACCTTGTATTTAATGACTGATTGATGTGCTCAAGGTTGTATAGAAGTATAAGCAAATAGGGCTTATTCTAAATTATTCAAAATTCAAAATCAGGTTTTCTGACTCCCAATCCAGGGCTCTTGATGGTATACCATGGCTATTTATCCACTAAAGTAGGCCCAGCATTTCCTGTGTGGTTTATGTTTATTAATGTTGGTTCAAATTACTATATGTATTTCAAAATGATAAAATTCCATTTTCCAAAATATTCTAGAACTCAAAAAATATCATTAATTCAGTTTACCAAATATTCAAGATTAGTGAAGCTTTAATCACATAATGAATCTCAACACATTTTATATGAAAGGTTTACAAAAGGAATGAATTTGAGACTGGGAATAATCACATTTGGGAAAATTACACTTAAAATATTTCCTAAGAATTCTTCGGATTCAGTGTTAAGATCTTTCTGTTGTGTTGCACATACTTACTTTTAAAAGTTCTGTTACTTTTTTTTCAAGGTGGGGGCGGGGGGGAGGGATGCAATGAAGGGAGGGAAAAAAGTGATTTCATCTATGTGGGGAATTCCTAGTATGGAAACTCCTTCTACTGATTCAGGCCAGTGATCAATCTAATTTATAATCTTAAAATAATAACTACTACTAAGGCTGACGTCAATGAGGTGAAATTAATTGCCCCCTATCAAAAAGTTAGTAATATATATCAGATGTAGAACATGAATCCAAATTATCCTGCTTCTAAGGCAAGCCCTCTATCTACTTGAATGTCATTCACAAGCATAGCTAAACATTTCCACCGCAAATCCTATACGTAAATTGCATTCTATGACCAAATGGGGTTAAAAAATTGTTTTAACCTACACCTTTTCTTTATTTTACTTTTTTTCTGGTGTAAAAATAGTATTAAACTCATTGGACTAGGGGGAAAAGAACTCATTTCTGTCTCTGTGTGAGGTTAAAAAAACTTAATTTCAGTGATCCTTAAATTTCTTCATCTCTAAAATGGAGTTGATTAGATAATCTCTAGTCCCTTCTAGCTCTATAATTAGACTGTTTAGGAGCAACCAAGTGTTTGTTTTGTCACCAATTGAACTCATGCCCTTGAGTAGACTGAATGAGTTACCAGTTTCAAAGGAAAGTTCAGCATTGTTATATCCAGGTAAGGAAACTCACTCCAGCTATTAAAACACACTCTGTCTTTGGCCTAAATAAGACTGACAATACAAGTCACATTCACTAGGGCCAAACATACCTAAAAAATCAATACTAGGCAAGACCACCCGGGAGTTGGAAAGTTAAGTCCTTGCCTTTTAGCCTCTCTTTATCACCTAAATTATCAATGCCTAACTAGTTATCAATGATTTCCCAACACTAATGACTCAGTAAGCTTAGCAACTGGGTGAAATTGTGAGTATTTTCTCCTATACAGGGTTTATATCAAACTTCATACTATTTTTAAAAATCAGGCAACTTCCTGACACATTACAGCAGTGACACACTAGGTAGCATGCCTTTTTTTTTTTTTTTTGGTACAAAACAAAATGCACTGTGCGTGTTGTGTCCTGCCAGTTTTAGGGAAAAGAGAAGCCATTATTTCCTAAGGAAACTATGGCAACTGGAAGCATTACTGTCATATCTTAATCACATTCTAATAAATCACTGAGATTCTCCATGATTATATTTACTTGATTTTTTTTTTGCTCCATACTTAAAGAATAAACTCATAGTTGCATAAAAGGGCTTAAATAAACTCTTAATCCATTCTCATATTATTTCAAGGTAACACAGATGTATATCACAATGCTTCTTTTTTAAATTAAGATCTCTCTGCAAGACAAAGGATCGTTAAGATCATAGCAACAGTGACATAAAAGGTTGAAGAGCTGAGCTAATCCACATTCACTTCAGCAATGATCTAAAAAAGAGCACCAAATTGAACAAGGATCAACATACCCAAAGAGAAACAAGAATGAGCTCTTTCATCCAGCCCAGGATGACACAAAAAGATAGACACAAGTCAGTAGGTATTGGGTTTGGATTTCTTTAATCAGAGAACCCAACTCAAGCTTAGGTAAACAAGACAGAAGTAATCTAATACTCTGAACTGAGATGCTCCAGGAGTGTTATGATGGGGAAGCTTCAGAAAGGTCAGAAGCCTGAACTGCTCTGACCATGAATGATGGGGCTAGGAGCCAGCAGCACCCTGGGAAAGATGCCCAGGTGGTCTCAAAGGCTACAGCATTTTGACCAGAGAAACTCCAGAAGGCTTTTAAGAAAACAG
Organism: Vombatus ursinus; assembly: GCF_900497805.2. NCBI lineage: Eukaryota > Metazoa > Chordata > Mammalia > Diprotodontia > Vombatidae > Vombatus > Vombatus ursinus. The sequence goes on from NW_020954704.1 coordinate 4,838,370, forward strand.
CACTCTGATTGAGGTTCAGGGGGTCCTGAAGGAAGCTATGCTCTGTCCTGGGACATTCAGAAGGACCTGAAACCTGACAGTGTGAACACCACAGAGGTAGAACCAATCAGGCCTTGACCACCTCAACCCAGAGATGAAGGGGTGGGGAGGAAGACACAAAGGCAGAGCCTGGCCCTACTATCACACATCACAACATCCCAAATCAAGAACTGAATCTAGAGATATGAGGAAATGGAAGAAGATGCAGAACATTATGAAGAAATACTACGGGGCTGAGAGATATCTTGGAGGCAAACCCAGAAGAAGAGTAAATAATAACAAAAAACCTCTGGACTCACAGATAATAATGTCTTTTTTCAAAGGTATGTCACTGTTTGAAATACCTAGATTTATGAATAATTATAATATTGATATGAACAGTGAATGTAATGAAAACCCTATACAAAGTACAATCTTACACATTCACATAGCATTAAAGATTTGAAAGCACTACACAATGCCTTTAAGATTTTGTATCTCTCTTTGCAGTGAAATTCTGCTTAGAACATCATTTTTCTGGTCCCCTGTCATTTGCGAGAAGTAGGTTTCAAACTATTTGTTTTAGGATTGCATTATATGCTTTAGGGCAAGGATAATAATGTTTCCCTCACCACCTTCTGCCACACCATCTGGCTTGGCAACAGGGATGATAAGGAAATCTATGAGAAATAAAGCATAAGATAAAAAATGAAATAAGAAATCTGAAGGGAAAAATTGGAAGAATAAACAGGTTAGAACAGAAGATGGAAAACCTTACCCAAGGACTAGACTCTTTTAAAAAAAAACAATTTTACTGATTTTTTTTCTTGCATTGCAAACATTCCTGATTACTCCCACTTCCTGAGGTCTCTTGGAACAAAGTAAAACTATTAAGCAAAATTAATAATACAGTCACCTCCTCTGAAAGTACATGCAACCTTTCACATCTATGCTACCTCCTCAAACTACTTTTAAAAAAATTAACAAAAATTCATTTCATCTCCCCTCCCACCCACTACCTCATAAAAAAGAAAACCAAATTTCTTGTAACAAATATACATAGTTAAGCAAAACAAATGCCTTCGGTAGCTATACTCTATGTACATATGTAGGCAGGTAAACATTTACATATGTACTATATGTATATTACATATTTATATTGTACATATAAATATATAGCATTCTGCAATCCTAATCTCTGCAGTAATGGAGAGCAAGTTTCAAGGTCAGTTCTCTGGGGTCATGAATACACTGATTACAATTTTAGTAAACAAAGCTATTTGTTTTTACATTATTGTGACTGTATAATACATTCTCCCAGTTCTCATTCTTCATCAATTTAGAAAAGTCTTCAAAGCTGTTATATTTTAATCTGTTGCTCTGGTTCTGCTTGCTTTACTGTGCACACAAACTCAATATGTCACCCGTGTCTTTTTGAAATCATCTGCTTCCTCAATGCTTACAGCACGATGACACTCTATGACAGTCCACTCATTCAGCCATTCTTCGATTGTTGGGTATCCCTTTAACTTTACAGTTTTTGCCACCACAGAAAGAGCTGCTATTAATATTTTTGTACACAAAAGAACTTTTCCTCTTTCTTCCCAATGGCATGAGATGGAAAAGGGCAAACAATGTTTAGTAGCTTTTTGTGTTATCATTACAAATTGCTTTCCACATTGGTTGCATCCATTTACATCAACAATACATCAATGTACCTGCTCTCCCACAGCCCCTCCAACTTTTAGCATTTTCCTTTTCTGTCAACTTTTCTACTCGAATGGGTATGAGGTGAATCTCAGGATTGCTTTAATCTGCCCTTCTTTAATTATTAGTAATTTAGTTAATATTTTTATTTATACTGTCTCATCCTACTCATAAGCAATTTATTTATTTTTTCAATTATTTAGGTCTGATGCAAACAGTTGCTTGTAGGTGTATTTATATGGTTCTTGTGTGAATCCTTGGAAGGTAGAATTCAAGAGTATTTTGTGTAGACACACATACACACACACATACACATATTAAATATAGCTATATATGTCTATGTTGCCTACCCTATTCGAATATAGGCTGCTCCTTAAGAGCAATTATTGATTTGCTTTTGTCTTTGTATCCCCAGTGGTTAGGACTGTGCCTACCACAATAATAGGTGATGGATAAATGTCGCTGATCAGACATAATTAGATGGATTCAGACTATTACTAGCAGTAACAGGAGTACTACTAACAATAATAATAGCTGGCATTTATATAGCAACTGTTATGTGCTAAGTATATTTATAAATATCATTTCATTTGATTCTAACAACAATCCTGGGAGGTAAGTGCTATTATTATGCCCATTTTAAAGATAAGAAAATTGAGGCAAACAAAGGTTAAGTGACTTGCCCAAGGTCAGACAGCTAGGAAACATCTAAGGCTGGATTTGGACTTAAGTCTTTCTGATTCCAGGGACAGTGTTCTATTCCTTGTGCCACCTAACTATCTCAGAACTGGTTAGAATGGCCATCACATTGTAGTTATTAGTATTATTCAATGTCAACATGGCAAGAGTTCACCAGTGGAACATCCCAGGGAGCCATGGTTTATAATCTGGCTTGGTTTTATGCTGTTTAACATTTTGATTAATAACTTGGATAAAGGCAGTGATGTCACACACAGACACAACATCTGTAGACAATAAGCTAGGAAAGATAGCTGACACACTGAATAATAAACTCAGGATCCAAAAAGGGTGTAACAGGCTGTAGTTTTAGGCTTAATCTAATAAGACAAAATTTAACAGGTATAAAGTAAAATTTTATAGTTTGGTACAAAATAAAAATCAACTTCACAAGCACAAAATGGGTGAAGCCTGGTTAGAGAACAGTTGTTCTAAAACAAAAGATCCAGAGGTTGTGGAAGACTGCAAATTCAATGAGTCCATTGGTATGATGTAGCTACTAAAAAATCTAATGTAATCTTGGGCAACATTAAGAGAGGGATAGCATCCACTAATAGGGAAGTGATAGTCTTCAAGTATTTCAAGGACTATGGGGTGCACTGAAGATCAAACTTCTTTTTGACTTGAGAGAGCAATACCAGGAGCAAAGGGGCAAATTTAAACTTGATATCATGCAAAACTTCCTAACAACTAGAATGTTCAAAAGTGGAATGGGATGCTTTCAGAAGCAGGTTTCCCTTCCATGAAGGTCTTCAAGAAAAGGCTGGAGTTTGTAACAGTCAGATTTGTTATAACAAGGATTCCTTTCACATACGGGTTGGACTAGAAGGTTACTAAACTTCGTTCCAACTCTCAGATTCTGTCATTCTATGAAGTGTATTAGCCAATAACATATCAGTAACAACAAAGATTGGATTTGAATGAAGGCCCTCAGATTTTGAATACTATGCTGTGTACTGCTAATTTTTATCCAAATTACCAAAGAAAATACTGAAAGATATCCAACCATGACCCCGATGGTCTTAACAGCAAGTGTCAGAATTCACCACATCATTCCACATCATTCAGGACACAGCATCTAAGCACACATGGTAATTCAGAGGCGACCAGGAGAGGTTACTTGGTGAGGCCACTCTAGTGGGTGACTCTTTCCTTCATTCCTCTCTGGACTCTGCTCCTTACTCTTCACACCATTCCCTAGCAGCTTTCTCACCCTGGAAGATCCCCTTCATCCCTGCAATCCTTTACTTTGACTAGTCAATCTCCCATTTTAATGAAGCCACCAGAGAAACCATGTTTACTCCTTTATTCCTCTAGAGGCTTCAATTCTTAATTATCTGGACACCATCCCTCACTACCCCATGCTTTTCACCTTCCTTTTATGATCCACCTTTCCCCACTGTAATCTCCTTAAGGGAAGGGGTCATCTTTATGTTTATATTTACATTCCCACAGCTTAAAACAGTGACTGGAACATAATAAGTGCTTAATAAATGCGTGTGTGTGTGTGTGTGTGTGTGTGTGTGTGTGTGTGTGTGTGACAGACAGAGACAGAGAGAGAGAGAGAGAGAGAAAGAGAGAGAGAGAGAGAGATAATATTTTAACACTCAGAGAAGGATGTTTGCTAAATACATTTTTAAGGGGCCCCTAGGAAATGACATTACACATTTAAGGTATAAATAAGCCCAAACTAACTATTACAGTTGTTGAGGGCACAATAATTACAACACTCAACCTTATATATCTCATAAAGATATGTGAATCTACTACTTGCACAACTAACTGGCTGGCAGAGGCTCACTAGTTACTCTACTAACGATATGGAAGTTGATTGATTTGTAGTTAACAAGATTGATCCCTAAATTCACTAAATGGTCTAACAACAGCTGTTCGAATATTAATCCTGGTGGAATCTGATTTGCTCTTTAGGTGGTGAGCCAATGGATTGTTTAATCATTCATAAACCAAATTAACTGATGCAAAGTAATAAATAGGAAAGAAAATGTGCTATGGCAGCAATTTTCACTCCAACTTCCAAATTTCCATTTCCTTTAAACACTCTTAACTTCCTCTAAAAAAAATCATCACACTAATTCTTTATATGCCATCTTTGCCTTTGAGATTAACTCCTTCTTAGAAAACCCTCAGCTATGGTCCATGAATGATTCTAAAAAATATGTAGCAAAAAAAATGTGAAGGGGAGCTGATCAAAATAGGATATTCCTTCACTATTATTATCAATTACAAATCATTTTTATTCAATCACAAGACACTGATATACCATACAGAATCCAATATACTATTTTTCATCCTCATAAAACTTGCATGTTTTTTTAAATCTGAAGAGATTTAACTCCCTGAGAGAGAAATTAATGTTCCCATCAATTGCCTTCTATCTTTATCGACACTTGTCTTAACTGAAAGATAAGCCTTTTCAGAAGTTCATATAACTTTTAAATGAACATTTATTCTGAAATGTCGCTATGATTTCAACTACCTCCTCACTCTTGTGATGGAAAAAGAATAGCTGTTCGTACACAAGAAAAGTATTCTCCTTCATTTTAATTCATCTTCCCCATAATGGAACCCACACTGGGGTTCCAAAGAATAGTTCCTTTTCTGCTAATCTTACTTACTTCACTTACTTCATAGTACCACATACATTGTGTCTTGAATTACATCTAACATATATGTTGTTCAATAAATGTTAATAAATATCTTGTTATTAAGTGGCCTGTAGGGCCATTTAAAGGACAATATAACACTGATGCACTATGACACCCATCTTTTCCTTCACACAACCTATCCAAATCCTTTTTTATCCAAATGTTAATGCTGGAATGACATCCTACTGGAGAAGGCTGTGCTCAAGCCTATTAGCTCATGTCCACAAAATAATCTTCTCCCAAAATCTTGATGTAACTTTGGATAAAAAAGTTTAAAAAAAATCACCATAATTTGAATGTGATGTTTATCTTTCTTCTTAAGCACATGTAAAATGCAGTTATGTATATGGTTTTTTTTCTTCTGTCCATTAATCTCTCTTAAAAACTTAAATAACAATTAGTCTTCCACACAAGGCTTCCCTACAAACTAGGCTTTATGCTTTTTTATGAAAGACAGTTTCAGTGACCTCTTCAGTTATCACTAGATATATTATTGTCTTTATCACTCACAGTGAACAATCAAATAAAACACTTTTCCCACCTTTAATCATTTTGTAAATTTTAGACTTAGAGAGGGATCTGAAAACAGCTTCACTATCAACTTCGGTTTTGGCACACCACTTTTAATAGTCATGTAGTATTAGTTGAATCTATTCAGAAAGGCCTGCTCTTCTGTTCCCTTTGTGTTAGAGATGATCTTCTGCTGTTTTCCCGGGTTCTCTCTCTTACCTGTTAAAGATTATTTCCAGTGAATCTGATCACAGTACTTGCAAAGACTTTAAAGGGTTTTTCTCTATTGGTTACTATTTGAACCTAAACTGATGATTTACTTTTCTCATTCAAAAATCTCAAAAGGAAGAACATTCAAGGTTATGTTTCACAGCCAATAATTCAGATGAACAAAATGAGCAATGTGATAATGGTATTATAATAACTAATAGAATCATGGGTACAACCTAATACTTCCCTTTAATTAGCTGTGCTGTTTTACTTAGAGACAATATAGACAGGCTATTTTTGAGTAGCAGAAAGACTGTGAAGTGCATAAAGAAAAAATACAGAAATTTGTACTATACTTCGTAATCAACAGGGAGACACATAATTTTTTTAACAGACTGGCATGGCACGCTATGGATAACTGTAAGGTACTACTTATTTTATTTGTGAACAGTTCAGTCGCTTAAAGGAACAGAAAAATAACTTTTTTGTAAGAAAACCTGATAAAATCAACTTGTGAAGAAATAGTCTCTCAGGAGAATAACAGACTGTTCTGAGAACCTGAGAGGTTTCCTTGCCTGTGCACTACTCTGCATGCATAGGTAGGCTTGGGGCCAAAAAAGATTATTCTGAAAGCAGTTAAAAGGACCAATTAGTGGGAAAGAACAGAGACAAGAAGACCTCAAAAGAAACCATTTTAATAGTCCAGTTGGGTGGTTTTGAGGGCCTGGATAGTAGGGATGGTAGTAATTGGAATAGAGAGGGAGAGACAGATATAAAAGATGTGACAGAGATGGGATCAACAGGCCATAGTAAGTGATGAGAAAAGAGAGTAAGAGAGAGGGAAGAATCAAAAGTAATCCCAAAGTTATGAACATGGGGAGACCAGATGAGTGATTGGTGTCAGAGAGAAAGGGTGAAGTTAGAAAGATGAGCAGGCCGAACTGAAAAATAATGGAATCTAAGCAGTAGTTAGAAACACTGCTGCCTCCTGTTCAATGTCTTCAGCCTCATAAGTCAACCAAAGGGGCACTAGACAGAGAAGAATCTGGAAAACCTAGTACTCAACTGTTTATTGGTGGAATTAACCAAAAAAAAAAAATTGAACATCTCCTTAGAGATTACTTTAAAGAATGTGAGATTGTCTGGTTTTAAAATATTTTTTTGTTTTTTTAATACTTCATGATTACAATACTGTCAATAAATTTATATTATACATAGTCATTATATACGATGTTATAATAACATGCCATTGTGACACACAAGTTAAAAAAAAGTTTTAGCTGTGTAAGGAATGTAAGAAATCTAATGTTTGGGGAGTAGTAGAGGAAACTTTGGATGGGGTATTCACAAGGTGGTGGTGAAACTCTTGGACCAAGAAATGATGTTACAGAGAAATCTGATGGATACAGAAGAGGTCATGGATGTATAGACAGTTAGTTACAACATGAATAGGAGGAGGGAATTTGGGAAGTAATATTATCTGTAGAGAAGGAACAGAAAGTTTGGAATTGGTAGACCTGGATATGGCAACTAAGGCTTGAACAATTTTGGAAACTATAATTAAAAGTTTTTGTACTGTGACTTAATGAAGCATGGTAATGGTATTGGTAGCAGGAACGTGGAAGAATAGGAAGACACACCATATATTTGATAAAATTAGGGTCCACAAGTAGTTGAAAAAAAAGAGGCTTACGGAGAAAGCAATCTAAATTGAACTTCTTCCTTTTTGCTATGAGTTTCATTGCATAAACAAAAAAAGGATGAGAGTTCAGAGATAACAATACAGCTCCAGGTTATTGAAACAATGTCAAGAAACTTCGTATATCAGTTGTGCATAAATATGCACAGATACTGAGAGCCATTTTGTGAATGGACTGAATTAATTAATAACATTACACCTTACACTGGAGGAAGGATTATTAAAAACAAAAACAAATATATGATTTTAAGGCTTATTAGCTTTTAAATTACTGTTGCTTTCTACTGGCCACAGCAAAGAGTATAAAAGAATTTCTTTGCTGATAATGCTGAGTTTGCAAATTTCAGGTGGCATGTGACACCGCATAAAAATATTTTATTTCAATGTTTCAAAAAGGCAATGATGGGGGATGGGATTTGTGCTGGGCCCCTAAAAGGAAAAGACCATGTCTTTGGGACTGGACCCCAAAGCCTCTAAATCTAGATCTCTGGCATTTGCCTAAAGCACTTGGTCCTTCCTAGTCAATAATCCTTTCAACTGCCCTTTCATTGTGGACCTCATAGTCTATACCTATCCCCAACCCAGGTTATTCACCACTCCTTCATGCCATCCAGATCTTCCCACAGTCTTTCCATATAAAAGTGTCCATCTTGCCCCCCTTAAATTGTTCACATTCTTAAAATCTGATCAACTGGTATAGTGGACACAAATGAGCAGATTCTTAAAATGAGCCCACTTCAACTGGTGATACAATAAACCTTGTCTCTGACTGAAAGAAGACTTGCTTGCTCAAATTCTTTCCAGGCAGACCTGAGGCTTTTGCCCTTGAATTTCAGGGTTCCCAGCACCCCTAAACTGAAACACCAGGATCATGTTGTAATACAGCATAATGTTTTCCTTTAAACAAATTTGATTGTTATAGTTAAGGAAGTGTTCACAATTTGCTTTTGATGGAACTAAGAGAAGCCTGGTCATAAGATAAGCTAAAAAAAAAAAAAAGTTATACACCTACGTGTTTTAAATAGCCAACCTCTAGAGAGAGACAGTTGTACCAGGAGCCAGAAGAGAAAGAATCTTTCCTGAGATGGAAATTCTGGGGGGGATAGAGAGGGGATGCAAATAGAGTTGTTTTGGTTTGGTTTTTTTTTTTTGCAAGGAATGGAGGAGAAAAACTGAGTGAATCTTCTAAATAAATTAGAAGATTGCTATAACTGTAGGAAGTGAGTAGTGTTATTCATGGGGTTGGGATCTGGGCCCCACAAAGGAAAAACCCTGGACTTTCCCACACGGCCAAATCTCTGGCATTTGCCTGAGGCTATAATCCCCCCATTCAGATCTCCTTAGGTCCCTCCTCCCATCACCCCAAACTACTTGACCACTCCTAGATCCCTCCCACAGACTTTCTTATAATCTAGCCACTGCTTAGATTCTTAAAATCTAGTCAATAGCTTACTAATGTTCAGACTCCTTAAGAGTCTGCCCAATATGATGGATGCTCTAATAAACCTTGTCTTTGGCTGAAAGAAGGCTTGGATTGAATTCTTTCGGGCAGGACCTGCGTGTTGTGATTTTGGGGTCCCAGGACCCCTGAACCCCTAAACTGCATCATTTTAGGTGAGGGGAAAGAAGAGGTTTGAAATAGGAATTTTGAGCAAAGAGATAGTATGTTGCATATAAAGCAAGGAAGGAAGGAAGAAAGAAAGATAGAAAGGAAGAAAGCTAGCTCACTTATGAGGGGCAGGGGACACTGGGACAGAAAAGAGTCTAAGGTTCTGGTGGGAGAATGATCAAGCGTGTGGCATGAAGAGAAGACAGGCAGCCAGGAAGTGGCAGATACATGAAAGCTTACCTGTCTTTAAAGAGCCACTATTTCAGAAAAAAGCCACTATCATGCTTCACTTCATTCTGGACCCTCTAATCATCTCCTTCATTCCTTTCCTGCCCCAGGAGAAATTTCTGCCCTGGGACTTACTCCCCAAATCGATGAATACTAAGCTTCTCAGAAGAAGTCTGTTAATCTACTCCCCTACCTCTACAATTTAGTCAGGTAATTTCCAGACAAAGGAGCATTGTCACACTTGGTCATACCCTTTCTGTCTCAGTGACTCAGAAGATCATTTTCTAGCCACCATTCCTTATTTATCCCCATTAGAATACAAGTTCCTTAATGACAGTGACTGTTTTGCTTTACACATCTGAATGCTAGTACTTAGCACAAAGCTTTAAACATGAAAAAGATTCCAATTATTCATTCATTTTGAAGTAAAAAAAAAATGCAAATAACAAGAATAAAACATTTAAGGAATTAGATAAGGCTCCGAAAAGGCTAACAAGCTTGAAGGGCAGATTTGACCTCCATCTTCAGTTGTACCCTTTTCCTGACTAATCTAACCCTCTTTCCATCTACTAGCTATTATTAAAAATTGACTCCACCCAAATAACACAGCCTCCTTGGCCACCTTATCCCATACTGGCTGCACCTTCATTCATTTTTCTCAGCTCACTGGTCAAGGCAGGGGAATTGGAATAATCCTTGCTCCCCAATGCTTCTTCCAGGTTCTCCATCATTCAGTAACCTTGAGGTTCATGCAATTCATAACTACCACCCAACCAAATCCTGTTAGCTGTAGTCTATAGACTACTAGGTCACTCTCCTTCCTTTCTCAATGAATTGGATACAAGCCTCAGGATTTTTCTTTCCTCCCCAGTTCCTAACCTCACATCAGGAAATTCCAACATAGACATTGACTCTCTCTCTCAAACATCCTAACCACTCAGTTCCTCAACTTACTTCACTTCTCATGATAACTTTTCCACTCCACCTCAGAAACACACAAAGATGGTTATATGCTTGATCTTGCTATAGTCAGCAGCCCATAAATGGGAGCAGGAACAGAGAGATAGAAAAGCCATGGGAGTAGGGAAGAGTATTACTCAGGCATGAGGATTCGTAGCTTAGAAATAGCAGAAGGTAAGGTGATCAAGAGCTTCACAAAAAGGAACCAACACCACACAAAACTGGACCATGGAGCCAATGCTGTGTATCCAAGCAAGTAAAGTCAGAACAGGAGAATTTACATTAAGAGAAAAAAGGATAAGTCAAAAGACTCAGAGAAGCTAGGTGACACAGTGGAAAGAGCACCAGGCCTTGAGTCAAGAAGATGAGTTTAAATTTGGCTTCAGACATTTACTAGCCATGTGACCTTGGACATGTTACTTAACCCTGTTTGCCTCAGTTTCCTTATCTGTAAATGAGCTGGAGAAGGAAATGGCAAACCACTCCAGTATCTTTGCCAAGATAACCCTAAAAAGGGTTGATAGGGTGATGGGACCTGGACTCCTAAAGTAAAAGGCCATGTCTCTGGAAGCAACCCAGTCACATACAAGCTTGACCCTGTAATTCCTTACATAAAAGCTATCAGTGGAGGCACAGGGTGCCAGCCCCAGGTCCTTGCCCCTGGCAAACCTTTGTATAAACAGAACTACCTAGTGTCATTAACAAGGATATCTCTGTTGATTCCCTGAATTTTCCCCCATGTTCCAACAGCCCAGACCACTGGTGCCTCTGCCCACAGCACCTGGCCCACCCTGATGGCATTCAGAGGTTTAGAGGTGCTGGAACCCCAAAATCACAACACACGGGTCCTGCCCGAAAGAATTCAATCCAAGCCTTCTTTCAGCCAAAGACAAGGTTTATTAGAACACCCATCATACTGGGCAGACCCTTAAGGAGTCTGAACATTAGTGAGCTATTAGCTAGTTTTTAAGAATCTAAGTATCTTAGTGGAGATAAGGTAGACCTTATATACAGAAAGACTGTGGGAGGGACCTAGGAATGGCCAGTAAGCAGGGTGAACAGAACTCCAGGGACCTGGACCTCAAGGCCAAGGGAGCCTAGCTGGGATTAAGGGTGGGAAATGGCCTGGGGCCAAAGGGAGGTGAAACAAAGGAAGGCCAGGCTAGGTTAAGGGTAACAGAATTAGGAGATTGAATGTAGCCACAATGAAAGGCCAGTTGATGGGATTATAGCCTCAGGCAAAAAAGGCAGAGATTTGGCCATGTGTGAAAGTCCAGGATTTTTTCCAGATCCCAACCCCATCAACCCTAAACTACTTGCATATACTGACTACCCCTTAATTCCACCCAGATCACCTAAAGAGCCTACTTGACATACCTTTCACGGTTGCACCTGGCCCACCCCAAACTACTTACTGCTCCTTAATCCCATCCAGATCCTTTCACTGTCCATTCTCTATATAAACAACAGCACCATCTTGATTAGTTTGCAGGTTGCTTCAGAATTATGCCCACAGTGACATTACAATAAACTTTGCCACTAGACTGGAAGACTGTTTGAGTGGGTGATTTCATTCCAGGTGACGCCACGCTGTACCCTCACATTTTGGGGTTCCCAGCACCCCTAAACGACTACAGGGTCAAAGAGTCAGCCAGGACTGAACAAAAACAATAAAAACAACAAGAACAACAAGAGACTCTAGGTCCAGATAAGAGGAAAGAGTAGGTTTATTATGAGTGAGAGAAGAGGAAATGAGAGTTAAAGGTGAAACAGGAGGATAGGAAGTCATATTGAAACTGTAAGGTTTTAAAGTTCCAATTCTTGTCAATAACCTTCTTGTGCTTCACCTCCAGTTGTGCATATCTGATTCATCCATAGAATCACTATTATTGTTTTGATTTCTTGGTTCCTTTCATTTCTCTATTTTAATCAATTATAATGGACGGGGGGTTCTAAAAATGTAGTAAAAAAAAAAAACTGAACATATAAATGAACATCTTTATTTTATACATACTCTGCCAAGAGGGATGCTGTCATCATTCCAGGGCCCTTCAAGGAAAGCTATAAATAATAATAGTGACATTTATATATCCTTATGGTGAGGAAGGGAAAAACCCAGTGAGAAAGGAAGGGCAATGGAAAGAGAAAGGAACAATAATTTATATAGCACCTATTCTGTACTAGGCACTGTGCTAAACACTTTACTATCTCAGTTGAGCCTCACAACTTTGTGAGGTAGGTGCTATAATTATCTCAATTTTACAATGGAGGAAACTGAGGAAAACAGAGGTTAAGTAATTTGCCCAGTATCACACAATTAATGAATGTCTGAGGCCAAATTTGAACTCGTATCCTTCTGACCTTAAAAGCTACCAGCTGCCTCTAAAAGGTTTACAAAGTACTCTTTACGACATATATCATTTCATTACAGCCTCATAACAATGCTGCGAAGTAGGTACTATAGGTGTTATTATACCCATTTAACAGATGAAAAAATGGAGCTCAAAAACATTAAGTGACTTTTCATAGTACATAACTAGTGAATATGGTTTTAATATGTTCCTCCTAACTCCAAGTCAAGAAATCTACCTGTACTACACTATCCAACAACCAAGAGACAAGCCTACTGATTCAGGGTAGAGTACAAGAAAGGAAAATTGGGGGGGGGGGAAGAGGAGGGAGGATAAGGGGGACTTTTAAGAAAAGAGAGTTAGTAGGGCAGATGTGCAGAAGATAGGCAAGACTACAGTCAAGAACAAGGCAAGAGGATGCAAGTGTTTTGCTCCCTCAGAAACAAGAACCTGCTTTTGACTACGTGGCAAATAGGTTTTATCTGTCCTTGTTCACCATGTCAGCTCTTTTCTTTAGAAAAGCCTTTGGTCTTCTTTAATTAATCTATTCTATTAATCAACTTTTCCATTTTTGTTTTAACCAGGCAAATGCCATTGATAATTACTATTATATAGTCTATTTGGAGAGCCTGGAATGTTATGCCACCCTGGACTTCACTTTTTTTTTTATTAGTTCTCGTGAGAATCTGGACATTTTCAGGGGCAGCTAGGTGATGCAGTGGATAGAGCACTTGCCCTGGATTCAGGAGGACCTGAGTTCAAATCCGGCCTCAGACACATAACACTTACTAGCTGTGTGACCTTGGGTAAGTCACTTAACCCCATTGCCTAACCCAAAAAAATAAAAATAAAAATAAAGAGAATCTGGAGATTTTCTTACTTCAGAAGAATTCTGTCCTGTGGCTAGTTCTATAAAATAACATCCTAGACAGGCATAGCAATAAAGCTTTACATTAACTTAGGTGACATTATTTTTTGTTCACTTAATTTATTTTTAGTTTTCAACATCCACTTCCATAAGCTTTTGAGTTTTAAATTTTCTCCCCATTCCTCTCCTCCCCCCTCCCCAAGACTGTGTGTAATCTGATATAGGCTCTATTTATATATTTATATTCAGCATATTTTCACATTAGTTATGATGTAAACAAGAATTAGAACTAATGGGAGGAACCACGAGAAAGAAGAAGTAAAACAAAACAACAGAAAAGGAGAGCAAATATTATGTTTCCATCTGCATTCAGAATTCATAGCTCTTTCTCTGGAAGTGTACAGAATTTTCCATCATGAGTCCTTTGGAGTTGTCTTTGATCCTTGAACTGCTGAGAAGAGTTGTCTACCAAAGTCAGTCATCGCAAGATGTGGCTGTTACTATGTAAAATGTCATTCTGGTTCTGCTCACTTCACTCAGCATCAGACCATACAAGTCTTTCCAGGTTTTTCTGAAGTCCACCTGCTCATCATTTCTTATAGCACAATATTATTCCATTATATTCATATACCACAACTTGTTCAGTCATTCCCCAATTGATAGGCATCCATTCAATTTCCAATTCTTTGCCACCACAAAAAGAGCTGCTATAAATATTTTTGTACACGTGGGTCCCTTCCCCCCATTTTTATGATCCCTTTGGGATACAGACCTAGAAGTACTATTGCTGGGTCAAAGGGTACATACATTTTTGTACCCCTTTGGGCATAGTTTCAAATTGCTCTCCAGAATGATTGGATAAGTTCACAACCCACCAACCATGCATTAGTGTTCCAATTTTCCCACATCTTCTCCAACAAATATCATTTTCCTCTTTTGTCATGTTAACCAATCTGATAGGTGTGAGATGGTACCTCAGAGTTGTTCTGATTTGCAGTTCTCTAATCGATAGTGATTTAGAGCATTTTTTCATATGACTATAGTTAGTTTTAATTCCTTCATCTGAAAACTGCCTGTTCATATCCTTTGACCACTTCTCAATTGAGGAATGACTTGTATTCTTATGCATTTGACTCAGTTCTCTATATATTTTAGAAATGAGGCCTTTATCAGAGACACTGGTTGTAAAAAATTTTTCTCAGTTTTCTGTTTCCCTTCTAATCTTGGTTTCATTGGTTTTCTTTGTGTAAAAACCTTGAATTTAATCAGTCATCCATTTTGCAATTCATAATGTTCTCTGTCTGTGTTTGGTCATAAATTTTTCCCTTTTCCATAGATCTAACAGGTAAACTATTCCCTGCTCTCCTACTATGCTTTATAGTATCAGCTTTTATACCTAAATCATGTGCCTATTTTGACTATATCTTGGTATAGGGGTTAAGATGCTGTTCTATGCCTAGTTTCTGCCATACTCTTTTCCAGTTTTACCAGCAGTTTTTGTTAAATAGTGAGTTCTTATTCCAGAAGCTAGGGTCTTTGGATCTATCAAATAGTAGTTTACTATATTCATTGACTGCTGTGTCTTGCATACCTAACCTATTCCACTGATTATACTATTTCTTAACCAGTACCAATTAGTTTTGATGATTGCTGCTTACTAGGCCACCTTCTCTTGCATGTCTTTTCATTAGTTCCTATGATATTCTGGACCTTTGGTTCTTCCAGATGAATTTTGTTACTATTTTTTCTAGCTCTAGAAAAACTTTTTTGGTCCTCTGACTGGTATAGGACATTATTATTCTTATTACATTGGTATAGCATAACAAAGAGTAATTATTATTATTCTAATTTGTGAGCCACAAACACCAATTCTCCCCAGGCTCTCTCTCCCTGAGCTGAGGCTGGTTGTCTCACCCTAACTGGACCCAGAGGGTCGATCTGGCAAGTTGGAGGAATTAAAAAGCAGGGTGCAGGCAGCCACAGTCATCCATGACCACATTACGACTTCTCTCAGCCTATAGATGGCATGGGCAAGAAGCCTAGCAAGCTCATTAGCAGAAGGATTCTGCTTCCTACTTTCACCTTCCACTAGTTCCCAGGGCTTTCCTCTAATCAAATATTTCCCCATATCACCAGCAGAGCCTACCTGTCAGCAAAGCTAAGTATATCTCAGGTTCACTATCTGTAACTGTCTTGTCACATTCACTTTTCAAGTTTAAGATCCTCTCAACTCTTAAAGCTCCTCCCTCATCCAATCATTTCTTATGCTCAGCTTCTGATTTTTCCTGCTTCAAGATGAGAAACTCAAAAATTCAACTTCCTGTGAAGGATTTACTCCCCCAAACAGCACTTATCTACTCATCTCATAGACCACAAGCAACTTTCCAATTTATATTCATTTTCTTATTAATTAATTTTTAGTTTTCAACATTCACTTCCATAAGCTTTTGAGTTTTAAATTTTCTCCCCCTCTCTCTCAACCTCCCTCTGCAGGGGAGCATGCAATACGATATAGGGTCTACGTATACATTCCTATTAAACATATTTTCACATTAGTGATGTTATAAAGAAGAATTAGAACCAACAGGAGGAACCACAAGAAAGAAGAAACAAAACAAAACAGAAGAAAAACAAAAACCAAGTAGTATGCTTCAATCTGCATTCAAATGCCATAGTTTTTTCTCTAGATATGGATAGCATTTTCCATCATGAGGTCTTTGAAGATGTCCTAGATCCTTCCACTGCTGAGAAGAGGTAAGTCTATCAAAGTTAGTAAAATGTAGCTGTTACTGTGTACAACATTCTCCTGGTTATGCTCTCTTCACTCAGCATCAGTCCATACAAGTCTGTCCAGGTTTTTCTGAAGTCTGCCTCTTCATCATTTCTTATACCACAATAGTATTCCATTACATTCATATACCACAACTTGTTCAGCCATTCCCCAACTGATGGGCATCCCCTCAATTTCCAATTCTTTGCCACCACAAAAAGAGCTGCTATAAATATTTTTGTACATATGGGTCCTTTCCCCATTTGTATGATCTCTTTGGGGATACAGCCCTACAAGTGCTGGGTCAAAGGGTATGCACATTTTTATTGCCCTTTGGGCATAGTCCCAAATTACTCTCCAAAATGGTTGGATCATTTTACAACTCCACCAACAATGCATTAATGTTCCAATTTTCCCACATCTTCTCCAACATTTATCATTTTCCTGTGTTGTCATGTTGGCCAATCTGATAAGTGTGATACGGTACCTCAGAGTTGTTTTGATTTGCAGTCCTCTAATCAATGGTGATTTAGCACATTCAACTATAGATGGCTTTAATTTCTTCATCTGAAAACTGCCTGTCCATATCATTTGACCATTTCTCAATTGGGGAATGGCTTGAATTCTTATGAATTTGACTTAGTTCTCTATATATTTTAGAAATGAGGCCCTTATCAGAGACACTGGTTTTAAACATTCTTTCCCAGTTTTCTGTTTCCCTCCTAATCTTGGTTGTATTATTAGCTTTGTTTGTGCAAAAACTTTTCAATGTTCTCTGTCTCTTGTTTGGTCATAAATTCTTCTATTCTCCATAAATTTGACAGCTAAACTATTCCTTGTTCTTCCAGTTTGCTTATAGTATCAGCCTTTATATCTAAATCATGAACCCATTTTAACATTATTTTGGTATGTGGTGTAAGGTATTAGTCTATGCCTAGTTTCTGCTATACTCTTCTCCAGTTTTCCCAGCATTTTTGTCAAATAGTGAGTTTTTATCCCAAAGGCTGGGGTCTTTGGGTTTATCAAACACTAGATTACTATAGTGATTTACTATTATGTCTTGTGTACCTAATCTATTCCACCAACACTCTATTTCTTAGCCAGTACTAAGTAGTTTTGATGATTGCTGTTTGATAATACAATTTAAGATCTGGTATGGCTAGGCCACCTTCCCAAGAATTTCTTTTCATTAGTTCCCTTGACATTCTGGACCTTTCGTTCTTCAAGATGAATGCTGTTATTATTTTTTCTAGCTCTATAAAATAATTTTTTGGTTGTTTGATTGGTATGGCAGTGAATAAGTAAATTAATTTAACTAGAACTGTAATTTTTATTATATTATCTCAGCCTACCCATGAGCAACTGATATCATTCCAATTATTTGGAACTGACTTTATTTGTGTGAAAAATATTTTGTAACTGTGTTCATATAGTTCCTGGGTTTGTTTCCACAGGTGCACTCCTAAATATTTTATAATGTCTACAGTAACTTTAAATGGAATTTCTCTTTCTATCTCTTGCTGTGGGGCTCAGTTAGTAATACACAGAAATGTTAATGATTTATGTGGATTTATTTTATGGTCCATAACCTTGCTA
This sequence comes from Vombatus ursinus, assembly GCF_900497805.2. NCBI lineage: Eukaryota > Metazoa > Chordata > Mammalia > Diprotodontia > Vombatidae > Vombatus > Vombatus ursinus. Next base: position 4,856,300 of record NW_020954704.1, read on the forward strand.
AAGTTGTTTATTACGTCAATTAGTTTGTTACTTGATTCTCTAGGATAAGTATATCATCATATCATCTGCAAAGAGTGATAGCTTTGTTTCTTCTTTGACTATTCTAATACCTTCAATTTCTTTTTCTTCTCTTGCTGCTAAAGCTAACGTTTCTAGTACCATATTGAATAACACTGGTGATGGGATGTCCACTGACATCCTTGTTTCACCCCCAATCTTACTGGAAATGCTTCTGACTTATCATCATTACATATAATGCTTGCTGAAGGTTTTAGGTAGATGCTACTTAACATTTTAAGGAAGACTTTATTTATTCCTATGCTCTCCAGTGTTTTTAAATAGGAATGGGTGTTGTATTTTGTCAAAACTTTTTTCTGCATCTATTGAGATAATCATGTGGTTTCTGTTTTGTTGTTGATATGATCAATTATGATGATAGTTTTCCTAATACTAAACCAGCCCTTCATCACTGGCATAAATCCTACCTGGTCATATTGTATTATTCTCATGCAGGTTGCAATAATCTTTTTCCTAATATTTTATTTGAAATTTTTACATATATATTCATTAGGGAAATTGGTCTATAATTTTCTTTCTCTGTTTTGACTCTTCCTGGGTTTAGGTATCAGCACCATATTTGTATGATAAAAAAAATTTGGTAGGACTCCTTCTTCACCTGTTTTCCCAAATAGTGTATACAGTATTGGAATTAATTGGAATTAATTGTTCTTTCAATGTTTGATAGAATTCCATCTGGCCCTGGAGATTTTTTCCTAGGAAGTTCATTGATGACTTGTTCAATTTCTTTTTCTGAGATGGAGTAACTTAAGTATTTAACTTCCTCTTCTGTTAATCTGGGCAATTTATATTTTTTGTAAATATTCATCCATTTCACTAAGATTGTCAAATTTATTGGCATATAGTTGAGCAAAATAGTTCCTAATTATTGTTTGAATTTTCTCTTCATTAGTAGTGAATTCACTCTTTTCATTTTGATACTGGTATTTCGGTTTTTATTTTTTTTAATTAAATTAACTAAAGGTTTATCTATTTACAGGTTTTCATAAAAGCAGCTCTTAGTTCTATTTATTATTAGTTCAATAGTTATCTTAATTTCAATTCATCTCTCATTTGGTTTTCAATATTTCTAATTTGGTATTTAACTGGGGATTTTTAATTTGTTCTTTTTCTAGTTTATTTAGTTGCATGCCCAATTCATTGATCTCTTCTTTCTCTATTTTATTCATGTATTCAGAGATAAAACTTCCCCTAAGAATTGTTTTCACTGCATCCCTTAAGTTTTGGTATGTTGTCTCATTATTTCATTCTCTTCAATGAAGTTATTGTTTCTATGATTTGTTGTTTGACCCACTCATTCTTTAGGACTAGATTATTTAGTTTTGAATTAATTTTTAGTCTATCTTTCCATGGCCCTTTATTACATTTATTTTTTATTGCATCATGATCTGAAAAGGATGCATTTGATATTTCTGCCTTTCTGCATTGGATTGTGAGGTTTTCATGCACTGGTACATGGTCAATTTTTCTGTAAGTGCCATGTACCACTAAAAAAAAAAGTATATTCCTTTCTATCCCCATTCAATTTTCTCCAGAGGTCTACCCTATCTAACTTTTCTAAAATTCTTTTCACCTCCCTAACTTCTTTCTTGTTTATTTGTGGCTAGATTTATCTAGTTCAGAGAGGGGGAGGTTGAGGTCCCCCACTTGTATAGTTCTGCTGTCTATTTTTTCCTGTGACTCCCTGAACCTCTCCTGTAAAGATCTGGATGCTATACCACTTGGTGCATATATGTTTAGTAATGACATTACTTCATTGTCTATGGTGCCTTTCAGCAGGATGTAGTTTCCTTTCTTATCTCTTTTAATAAGATCTACTTTTGCTTTTGCTTTGTCTGAGATCAGGACTGCTACCCCTGCTTTATTTTTACTTCAGCTGAAGCATAATATATTCTGCTCCAGTCTTCTACCTTTACCCTGTGTAAATCCCTGTATTTCAAATGTGTTTCTTGTAAACAACATATTGTAGGATTACGGTTTTTAATCCATTCTGGTGTTTCCGTTTTATGGGAGAGTTCATCCCATTCATATTCACAGTTATAATTACTATCTGTGCCTTTCTCTCTATCCTATTCCCCCTCCCCCATTTATGCTTTTCTTTCTCCTTTTCTCCCTTTCTCTCCTCACTAGAGTTTTGCTTTTGACCACTGCCTCCCTCAATCTGCCCTCCCTTCTATTTCCCTTTTCCCTTACTACTTCTTCCCTCCCCTTCTATCCCTTCTTCCCTTTTCTTTCCCATTTTCCCTCCTACTGTCTATATGGCAAGTTAAATTTCTATGCCCGAGTATGTTATTCCCACCTTGAGCCAAATCCAATGAGTAAGGTTCAAAAAATGCTCATCTCTCTGCCTTCTTTCCCTCAACTGTTACATGTCTTTGTATCTCTTCATGTGATGTAATTTACCCTTTTCTGCTTCTTCCTTTCCTCTTCTCCCATTACAAGTCCTTTTCACCACTTCATTAGGTTTTTTATCATCACATCAAAGTCAACTTAAACCCACCCCCTCGTATATATCCCTTCTAAATGTTGTAATAAAGATACAGTTCTCAAGAGTTATAAGTATCATCTTCCCACATATAAATGTAAACAGTTTCCCCCCTTTCCTGTTTACCTTTTTATGCCTGTCTTGAGTCTTGTATTTGAAGATCAAATTTTCTGTTGAGCTCTGGTCTTTTCCTCAGGAAGATTTGGAAATCCCCTATTTCAATGAAAGTCCATCTCCTACCCTGAAAGATTATGCTCAATTTTGCTGGGTAGTTTATCCTTGGTTGTAATTCAAGCTCCTTTGCCTTAGTGGAATATCATATTCCTCTGATCTTTTAATGTAGAAGCTGCAAAGTCTTGCATAATCCTGACTGTGGTTCTACGATATTAAAATTGTTTCTTTCTCGTTGTTGGCAGTATTTTCCCCTTGGCCTGATAATTCTGAAATTTGGCTACAATATTCCTTGGTGTTTTCATTGTGGGATCTCTTTCAGGAGGTGATCGGTGGATTCTTTTAATGACTTTTACCTTCTGGTTCTAGGATATCAAGGCAGTTTTCCTTGATAATTTCTTTCTTCCCAGTTTTTCCTCTACTTCTCTTACTTGCTTCTCAAAATCCTTTTTGAGCTCTTCCATAGCCTGGGAACGATTCATATTTTTCTTGGAGGCTTTGGATGTAGGAGCTTTGATTCTGTTGTCTTCTTCTGGTTATATGTTTTGATCTTCTTTGTCACCAAATAAAGATTCCATAGTCTGACTGTTTTTTATTTTGTGAAGTTTGCACATATTCCCAGCCAATTACTTGAGTTCTAAACTCTTTGTTAAGGCAGGTGTCTGCTTCCAGTATGGAGAATGTAGTGTCCCAAGCTTCAGGGGTTTTGTGTAGCTGTTTTCAGAGATACTTCTAGGGACCTATAAATTTCCAGTTCTTCCAAGGTGGTACGATCAAGGGCGAGGTGTTTACTCCTTTCCTGGCCTGTGCTCTAAACTATGAGTGACCACAAGCACTCTTTTCTGCCTTGGAACTGTGAGAAGGATTTCCTCTCCACCACCACTACAAGCTCCACCACACCAGCACTCTTTCTCGCCCCAGGATTGCCACCCAGAACTGTGACCCAGATCCAAGCATAGGCAAAGCAAGAGAATCCTGCACCAGCAAAGAGATCCTTACAATCCCCCTCTGATCAGCCACTGGATTCCCCCTCAGTCTGTGGGCCAGAAGCTCAGGAAGAAGCCGCCGGCCTGCGGCTGGGGCTGGGACCCCACTTTTCTCACCCATCTTGGTCACAGACTTTTCCTACTGACTTTCGAAGTTGTCTTTGACGTTTTGGGGTTGAGAAGTCTGGAAAACAACTGCCTATGATTCAGTCCTCTGAGGCCTGCTCCAGGTTCGCTGAGGCCTGGTCTTTGCCTATGCGCCCATCCTGAACTGCATCCCTCTCCCAGCCCGGCACAATAGACCTTTCCAATTAACCATCCAGGTTGTCTTGGATGGAACTTTTCTTCACTCTGTCTTTTTGTGGGTTCTGCTGCTATAGAATTTGTTTAGAGCCTTTTTTACAGGTATTTGGAGGGCTTTGGAGAGAGCTCAAGAAAGTCACTACTTTTCTTAAAATTTACTTCTTTAAAATTAATTTCTTAAAAGATGCTGTCCAGGCTTTTTTTAATCATGACTTTCAGGCAGACCAGTAATTCTTAACTTATCTCTCCTGGATCTATTTTCCAGGTCACTGGTTTTTCCAATGAGGAATTTTACATTTTCTTCAATTTTTTCATTCTTTCAATTTTGTTTTACTGATCATTGATGTCTCATAGAGACATTAGTTTCCAACTGCCCAATTCTAATTTTTAATGAATTGTTTTCTTTAGTTAACTTTTGTACCTCCTTTTCCATTTGGTCCATTTTACTTTTTAGGGAGTTATTTTCTTTTTTTTTTTCTTGTTTTGTTTTGGAAAATTGTTTCCCAGCTTTCTGCTTTCCTTCTGTTTTTGTTTTTTTCTTTTTTGGTTAGGCAGTGGGGTTAAGTGATTTGCCCAGGGTCACACAGCTAGTAAGTGTTATGTGTCTGAGGCCGCATTTGAACTCAGGTCCTCCTGAATCCAGGACCAGTGCTCTATCACTGTGCCACCTAGCTGCCCTGGGAGTTGTTTTCTTCAGTATACTTTTTTTCCATTTTTTCAACTGTATTTTTAAATGAATTGTTCAATTTTTCTACTACCTCCTTTACTTGACTTTTAAAATCCTTCTTGAGCTGCTCCAACAGCTCAAGGGTTTTTGGGCTTGAGATCAGTTCATTATCCCCTCTAAGGTTTCAGATATGGGTATATTGACAATGTTATCCTCTCCTAAATTTGTGTTTTAATCTTCCCTGTCAACAAGATACTTTTCTATGATCAATGTTTTTCTATGTTGCTTCTTGCTCATGTTGTTTGCCTTTTTTTCTGGCTTTTAAAGTTGATCTCTTCTTCTGGGGCACAGGGTCTATCCTAGGCTTCTTGTGCTGAGGGCTGGGGGTCTGGTTACTGGTTTGCTGAGGTGGGGCTTGCTGGGATGCCTCCTTTCCTGTACTGGTTCCCTTTAGCCACAGAAAGAGCAACCTTTCCTGTTAATTCCCCTAGCCTCACTAGCCAAAAGACTGCTGTATCTAGTCTTTCTGCTGACTCTACTATTTTAGGATTTTTCCTGGGGCAATATTCTCTGGGTTTTTCAAGGTCAATAAAAGAAGGTGAGAGTGAATTACTGCTTACTCCACCATCTTGGCTCCTTAGAGTCTAAATAGGTGACTTTCAAACATTCACACTATGGGCTAATAGCTCGAGGAGAGGTCCTGCCACCTCTACTACTGCTGATTCACCAAGGCCTCTCAATTTATATTTTCTGATCTATATTCTTCAAAACCGTGAAAAATCATATGTAGATGAACTGATGTGCAACAATTTACAGTCATCTTTACATCAATTAGTATTTCCCATGAACTGGTTTCAAATGGGTCCTCTAAGTATTTTTAGCAGAATGGCTAAAATTATGTTTTCTCTCAGATCTTCAGCAATCTCAAATTGCTTTTCTCACATGAATATCATACCTTTCCCATGATGTTGTTACTGGGGTTTTTTTGCACCTATCAGTAAATGAAATGTCCACATAAAAAAGAGGCAGTACCTTATACACATTTGTAAGACTATGCCTTGGCAGATGGAATTCCAGATACTTTACTGTACACAAATTCTGTAGTTACTTCGAGTGAATTTTTTGGTCTCTCTTCATGCTGGACTTCACAAGCAATAAACAAAAAGTCTGATGTATTCTGTGGGTTCAATTCATATCCTGCTATTTCCCTATAGTTACTGCTTCAGTTAAATTTTAGTTAGATATTTAAGCTACTATTCCTTTAAGTAAACCATCATATCATCTGAAAATAGGAATAAATTTGTTTTTTCCTTGTTCATTCTCATTCCTTCACTTTCTTTATCCTGTCATACTACAATAGCTAGCCTTTCTAGATTTGTATCACATAGTAGTGACACACTTACTTTACTCCTGATCTTAATGCAAAAGTCTCTAGTATTTCTCCACTGTAAGTAATGCTAACTCTTAGTTTTAGATACTTTTCTGTACACATTGATATATATATATGTGTATATATATAGTATTATATTGATATAATCATGTGATTTTCTTATATTTTGTTATTAACATGCTCTAATAAATTTATAATTATTTTAATGTAGAACAAGTCATGTAATCTTGGTATAAGTCCAACAAAGCAATGATCTATAATTTTTCTAATATGTTGCCACAGTTTCTTTGATAAATAATACAAATATGTAAGAATAACAGACATTCCCCAATGAATAAACAGTCCATTGATTTGAACAAGCAGTATTTTTTTAAAAAAAGTATGCAAACTATTGACCACTATTTAAAAGTACACCAAATCATTAATAAATTAAAATTATAATAAAAGAACTACCCATCAAAATGGTAAAGACAATAAAGGAAGAAAATGGCAAGTTTTAGAAGTAGTGAAAGGGCAGAAACACTAATACACTGTTGATAAAGTTGTGAATTGATTCAAACATTTCAGAAAGCAATTTGGATTTAAAACCCAAAAAGCTCATGAACTTACTTTTTGACCTAATAATACTAGATATTTACCTCAAAGAGGTCAAGGCAAAGGAATACAACCTAAGGGTATAAAAATATTTATAGTACTCCTTTTTATTTTCATAAAGAATTGGAAACTAAGCTAATCCCAGAGAAAATGGATGAATGAATTATGATACGTAAGTATAATGAAATATTAATTGTGCCATAGTAAAAAATAAACATAAGAGGTACAGAGAAACCTGGGAAGAGCTATATGAATTGATTCCAGATGAAGTGAGCAGAAAGAGGAAAAAAATTTACACAATGACTAGAATAATGTAAAAGAAAACAACTTTGAAATATTTTAGAAATCTGATCAATGAATAATCAATCTTAACTTAAATAGTCATTTGGCTGCTTCTTTATACAGTATCCTTGCTACCAGATAAACTTCATTTATGATCACTGAATTTATAGAGACACCATGCCACAAATAATTTCTTCAGAAGGTACAAACTGAAACAGTATTTCTTCACTTTCAATTTTTTGTTCTTTTAAAATCTGAATTTGACAAATATCGAAGATGAATTCTCCATATAGAAACAGAAAATAATAGAAGAATAGAAAATAGAAAAGCTTATGTATGAAACAATGAACCTCTATCATGTACAGCTCATTTTAACATCATCTTGAATTTAACACAGTAGTCCCAACACAATGCTATTCATTTGTGTCCCCCTTCTCAACACTGTTCTGCCATCTTTTATGTATTTTTTAAATGTTTCATTGATGCTCAGTTTTCATCTGGGAAAGGATGATAAACGTCACTATCTATATAGTTCAGTTCTGTCTGTAACTTTTTACCCCTCCCCCCAAAAAACCCTGCCTTATAAAAAATATATATATAGATAAGCAAAACATACCATCTACACACTGACCAAACTGCACCCTCTCTGCTGAGAGGTGCGAAACGTGCTTCATTATCAGTCTTCTGGAGTCATCTCCAGTCATTGTATTGTTCAGGGTTCTTAAGTAAAATGAAAGAATTGATTTAAAAATTACTAAGAACTTACCATGTGCCAAACATTATGTTAAGCAATGGGGTTCCAAAGCAAACACAAAAGCAGTTCCTGCCTTAAAGGGGCTCCCATTCTAACAGCAGAAGACAAAATATTAAGAAAATGGTAGCCAGAGTTTTTGCTTTGGAAAGTTACAGGGATGGTGAGTGGAACAGTATGGGAATGGAATGAGATACTCTTTCCAGAAGCACTGAGAGAGTTTATTTGATCATGGATCCAAAAGGATAGAAAGAAAATAGAATTGAAGAGTGGGAGGTATAGAAATTCAGGGGTATGGAAGCTGGTCAGAAAATGGCTAGAAAGTGAGATAAAGTGTCTGGGGCCTTGTATGTAATTGATGACTGAGGAAATCAACTGACTATTAAAGGAGCTAGGTAAAACAGTGGATAAAGCGCTGAGCCTGGAGTCATAAAGACCTGAGTTGAAATCTATTTTCAGATACTTACTAGTTATATAATCCTGGGCAAGCCACTTAAGCTCTGACTGCCTCAGTTTCCTCAACTATAAAATGGACATCATAGCACCTACATTTTTCACATAGAGGTGATAGCTTACTTTTCTTCTATACCTGCTGGTTTAACCATTTCTCTACTGGGAAATGGGTCCTGTTCTTATATATCTATACCAATTTCCTAGAGATTTGGATATCAGACCTTTTTCAGAAAATTTACCGGAAAAAAATTTTTTTCAAGTTAACCATTTCTCTTTTAATTTTAAGGATGCTGATTCTGCTCAAAATTTTTTTAATTTTATGAAATCAAAATTGTCCATTTTAGCTCATGTTAACATGCCTTTGGTAGGTCAAAAAGTCTTCCATTATTCATAATTGTTAGAAGTATTTCTTTCCCTTCTCTTTTGTTTTTTTATATGACCTTCTATATCTAGGTCATTTACCTCTTTGGAGTTAACTGCAGTAAATAGTGTGAGATATTGGATTAAACCAAATTTCTGCCAATGTCCTTTCAGTCTTTCACAATAATTTTCATCAAATACTAAGTCTTTTTATCAGTAGTTGGTGCCATTAGGTCGATCAAACACTGTAGAATTAGAATGCTTCTAGGCGTTAACCAAATACACTAAATAATTTTGATGATTAAGGCTAAGCCTCCTCCTTCCTACTTTTTAAAAATTATTTCCCTTGAGACTCTTGACCTTTTATTGTTCCACTTGAACTGTACTATTATTTTTCTAGATCTATAAAGTAATCTTCGATAGATTAGTATGACACTGAATCTGCAAGTTAACTTAGATAGCATTGTCATTTTTATTATATTAGCACAGTCCAACTATGAGCAATTCATATCTATTTAAATGTCTTTTCTTCTATAGTGGCATTCATGTAATTCCTATGTTTATTTTGGTAAGTAGGTTTCAAAATATTTTCTACGTCCTGCAGTTACTTTGAATGGAATTATTTTTCCTCCCTCATTTTGTTAGCTGATTTTTATTGCCTTATTTTATATTCTACTACTTCAATGAAGTTGTTAATTGTTCCAATTAATTTCTTATTTGAACTTACAGTGTTTTCTAACTAAACCATCATATCAGTAAAAATATAATTGTTTCCTCTTTGTCTATGCTTATTCTTTATAACTAACATTTTTAGAACTATATCAAATAAGAGTGGTAACTGGACATCCTTGCTTTAACCCTGATATTACTGAAAAGGTCTCTAGCATTTCTCTGTTACAAATAATGCTGGCTCTTTGTTTTTAGATAATTTGCTTTACCATATTAAGAAAAGATTAGTTTATCCCTATACATTTTCATGCTATTTAGCATTAAATGATTTTTGTCAATAGCATTTTATGAATCTATTGGTAAAATCATGTGGTTTTCATTATTTTTGTTATTACTGTGCTTATAGTTTTCCTAATATTGAACTAACTCTGGATTCCTGGTACAAATTCAATAGTCATAATATCTAATATTTTTAACATGTTGAAGTAGCCTCTTGTTAATGCTTCATTAAATATTTTCATTCAAAATATCAGTCCATAATTTTCTTTCTTTGCTTTTTGCATTAGGACCATATTTGTCTCACAGGAAGAAGATCTCTTTTTCTTTATTTTTTTTGCAAATAATGTAATACAAAAATAATTTTTGTTTGAACTTTGACAGAATTCATTTTAAACTCCATCTAAGGTTTTTTCCTCCTCTGGGATTTCTTTTATGGCATATTCAATTTCTTTTTTTTTTCTGAGACTGGGTTACTTATTTTTTTTTCTAGCTACTCAGTCTGAGTATTTTATCTTTTTTTCTAAATATTCACCCATTTCATTTAAGTTAGGAATTTTCTGAGCAAAACACTGTTTTACTTTGAACCAATTACAAAGTATTTTGTTCAATCACAAGGAGCTAACACATAACTACAAAACTATCTAAGGTCTTGAATCCTAAATGCCTTAAGACAATTAACTGTCTTATTAATATAGATAATCTATATCATAACATATACTGTCAATATATTAAGACATAATGAATCTGGAGAAGCGAAAAGTTGTGGGACACATTGCTGTTTTCCAGTATCTGAAGAATAGTCTTATAGAAGAGGTATTATATTTGTTCTATTTGTGTAACACCAGAGGGGAGGTAGGCTCAGTGGATAGAGCACTATGCCTAGAGTCAGAAAGACCTGAGTTCAAATCCAGACTCAGACACTTACTAGCTGTATGACTCTGAGCAAGTCTCACTTAACCTCTGTTTGTCTTAATCCATTGGAAAAGGAAATGGTAAACCACTCCAGTATCTTTGCCAAGAAAACTCCATGGACAGTATTGACATGGTATGGTCCATGGGGTCACAAAGAGTCAGACATGACTGAACAACTAAATACCACCACCAGAGGATCAAATTGGAAGCAATGGGTATAAGTTGCTAAGAGGTGAATTTCAATTCAATATAAGGGAAACTTTAAAACTTTGAGACATAAGAATAGTTTTGTTTTTTTAAAGGAAAAAAAGACAGAAAACAAAAAGAAAAAAGGGGTCTTCTCAAGAGATGCCTAACTCCCAATATTTACCTTTTATTCATTTTGTACATACTTTATGTGTTGTCTCCCCCAAAAGAATGTGAGCTCATTAAGAGTTAGAACTATGTCCTTATCTTTGTATCCCCAGTGTCTAATACACTGCCTAAACAAAGAGGGTATTTAATCAAATGTTGACTGATCAACTGATTTTAGAAAGTAGAGAGCTCGGGGCAGCTAGGTGAAGCAGTGGGTAAGAACACCTGCCCTGGATTCAGGAGGATCTGAGTTCAAATCCAATCTCAGACCAGACAATTGACACTTACTAGCTGTGTGACCCTGGCCAAGTCACTTAAACCCCAACTGCCTCACAAAAAGAAAAAAAAGAAAAAGAAAAGAAAGTAGAGAGCTCCCTATCATGATAGGTCATCAAGTGAAGGCTGGATGACCACTCGTCAGGGATAATGTAAAGGGAATTTCTCTTCAGATATCAGTTGGATTTAATCACCTCTAAGCTTCCGTGCTCCTATAAAGTGATTTGCTTATTGAAGTCACTTAATATTTCTATGATTTCCTATAAAATGAGAATAATGTCTGCTTTGTTCTCCAAAAGATGTCAGTCACATTTATTAAACAGCTACTTTACAGAGCACGCTATGTTATGTCTTCTTATATACTATAAGTGCAAAACAGCAAAGAAATAAAACACAATCTTTGCTCATTTAAAAATCTAGTTGGAGAAAGAGACTATATATGTAAAAATTACTTTACATTTACAAATCATCATAATAATAAATGCCAAAGAAGCGTAACATGAAATGACTAAGTGTTGAAGGGATACAAAATAATAGAGGGAAGAATAAACAGTGAAACAGAACAACAAAAATCACTGAAATAAGGGTTTATATTTGAGAACATTTAAAACTTGCTCAATATCTCTTGGAAAAGTAGCCTATAATAACTAAAGCTGTAACAGGCTGACTCACTGACTTACTGGACGTCTTCAGGCAAAGACTATCTGACACCTCCTTAGGTATGGTGTAAAGGGGTTTATTACTCAGGTATGGGTTGTTCCAAATGGCCTTAGGTATTCAGTGACTTATGATTCTGAAGACAGATGGATGGATAGGAACAGATGGCTAGCATCTCTGAGTAAACTGCAGCATATGAAATTACAAAACTAAGTATCCCATGGCCTTTGATATTAAACTGTGAAGTCTGTTTACTGTTTTATCTCTGATTTTGCACCTGGACTTTGATCTCCCATAAATCTTTCTCCTAGGTGGTAACTCCAATGGACTGAATTCTATTATTCATAATGGAGAAGCTTCCTTCTTATTCCACTGAAGACACTGGGTGATCTCTAGTTATACCATCCACTGAATCTGAACTAACAAGTCTTTAGCTTCTGGTTCCTCAGGTATTTATTTCTATAGCTTTATCTCCTCCTATCACACACCACAGAATCAGGTAGTCAGGCCTTATGGAACATCCACTTCCTCCACAAGATATTGAGTTCCTCAGTGCTAACCCTGGGGATGAAAATAGCACACAGCTTCTGAAGATGGATAAATCGTTGAAACTGGTGAGACTGTATAGGTTTCATGAATTTAATTTGATTGAGGGTTTCTTTTCTCATCTTAATGACTTATGACCAGCAATCTAAAGAAATTCAATATGGTCTAAGGCTACTTAAAGGACATTAAGCATTTATTACAGTTTTATTAAAGCCTACATTTAGTTATAAATTTGCAGTACATATGTATCTTATATATTGGCATAGTGCTGAATGTTATGGCAATATGATACATGTTCCTATGGAAATAATATTATATCTAAAAAGTTCTTCACAACGGAATTAGGAGATACAGTTTCAGTGGAAGCCTTTATGTAGTATGAATAATTATAGAGAAAATTTCATTACTAGATCATAAAAATCACAATGTTCAGTCTGGGAACAGGTATTCTGATCCACAAAAGAAAGGTAGGCTTACAAATCTCAATAAAGACATGAACTCATGGGGTAATATTCAGGTCTGTTAAATTTTAGTCACAAAACTATTATATATCTAGTGGTAAGTTTAACTCAGCACCTCACATCGTATATGTGCATGAATGACTAGTGACTGTGGTCTAGTGGGCACGAAACTGAATTTGCAATCAGAAGACCCAAGCTTGTGGCAGTCACTTACTACTTTGTGTTACCTCCCTTCTCTCCTTAGATTCTTCATCTATAGAACAGAGACAGTAGAATTTACACTGCTTTCCTTCACAAGACTGTCATGATGCTCAGAAATGATAATTTATGTAAAATATCATAAGGTTTAGGTAATTGTCAGTTATTGCTGTTATTATTACCCTGCACAAAATTGTTCCAAAGTGTGAACAACTTGGTTGTGATTTCCAGTTTCCCACTCATTCACACAACAAATATTTACTTCTATGTGTGCAGCATGAGGCTATAGGTACAGGGTACAAAACAGTTCCTATTCCAGAAGAGCTGCATTCAAATCCAGATCATCTTACCTAATTCCTGTGCTCTACTCACTCCATACAACCTCTCAAGGTCATCTAGTCCCATCCATACCTCAACAGAAATCCCCTCAACAACTCCAATAAGTGGCTTTCCAAACTCTTTAAAGGAATATGTAAACTGCCAGCTTCCCAAGGCACCAATTCCACTTTAGGAAAGTTCTACTCTGACACTGCAATTTCCAGTCAGTTTTGCCATTTACTACTTGTGTGACTTTGGGCAAAACATGAACTTTTTGGGTCCTTGTCTGTAAAATACAAGAAGAGAAAAAGGAAAAGGAACAAGAAGGAAAGGGAATAAGCATTTATATAGCACCTACTATGTGCCAGACACTAGTACAGACACTAAGCACTTTTTATAAACATTATCTCATTTAATCCTTATAATAATGCTGTGAGTCAGGTTTTACAGATTAGAGTTTTACATTTGAGGAAACTAAGGCAAAGAGAAGTTAAGTAACTTGTCCCAGGTCACACAGCTATGAAATATTTGAGTTCACATTTCAACGCAGGTCTTCCCGCCTCTAGGCCTGGCACTCTATCCATGGGGCCCTAGCTGACTACAAGGATTAATTGGATCTCTAGCATTTCTTCTGGCTCCAAACCTATAATTTTATGATTCTATGTTAGGTTTAAATGTGCTTTTAAAAGGATACCAGACAGGAAAAAAGAGGTGATTCTTTTGTCAGAAATCAAGTTTAAAAACTGAGTTAGAAAAAATAATTAGGTGCTGATTTCAAGCTACATTTTGGGAGGGCTTGTTGAGTGATATTGAAATATTCTACCCCAAAAAATGTGCTTCTGAGGGATAAAATGTCATTAAGAATGACTTCAGCCTGTATACAAAGAAGGTAGATAGAGGGGCAGCTAGGTGGTATAGTGGATAGAGCACCGGCCCTGAAGTCAGGAGGACCTGAGTTCAAATCCGGTCTCAGACCAAACACTTGACCCTTACTAGCTGTGTGATGCTGGGCAAGTCACTTAACCCTAATTGCCTAAAAAATACAAAATAAAACAAACCAAAAATAAAAACAAAAAACAAAGAAGGTAGATATATATATTCTCTCTACTCGTTCTGGCTAAGTCCACGTATTCAAAAGTTAGTTCTGCCCTAGTGCAAAGACCCAGAAAGGGCATCCTTAGAAGGCAAACAGAGGGAAAAAATTCATGCTGAGAGGAAAACCACCAGCAAGGATTTTTCACAAGCTTCCAAGAAGCTCCAACGTGCTCCCATCTGGAGCAGGAACAGTATATAAACCCTGATGGGCCTTTGACTCTAGGAAAAGGTTCGTTTACATTCATATAGCTGGGATATGTCTTAAGTATGATTTTAATTTTATGAGGGAGAAAACATTTGCCTTATCTCACCAAAATAGTCATTATTTCTTTCATAAACTGTATTATTTCCAAGAATGATTGATTGTTTACTTTCCAGGACCTTGACTAGAAGCACTCAGTAGTGAGCTTGCCTCAGAATCAGAGATGTAGGTTTATGTTCCACTTTTTTTTTGTTTTTGTTTTTTTTTGTTGTTGTTTTTTTAATATGTCCCACTTCTAACACATATTGGCTTATGTGATCCAAGACACTTAAGCCCTCAGTTATAAATCAATATATCAATAAGTATTTATTAACCATCCACTATATGCCAGGCTCTTTACTAAGTGTTTGATCTCACAACAACCCTATAAGGTAGGTGGTACTATGATCCTCATTCTATAGTTAAGGAAACTAAGGCAGATTTGTTAAGTGACTTGCCTAGGGTCACACAGCTAGTAAGTGTCGAAGGCCAAATTGGAACTCAGGGCTTCCTGACTCTAGGCCCAAGTTCTCTGACCTCTCCACCAACAAGCTACTCTACTATGTCCCAAGCACTATGCAAAGCTTGGAAATACAGATGCAAAAACGAGTCACTGCCTTAAGAATAGACTGGCAGGTGCCAATCTCAATTGGTAGAAGAAGTTTCCTTACTGGGTGTTCTCTATACCAATGAAATCACAAATCTAGTCCTAATAAAAATCACAAAGGCATTTTAACACAAGTTTCCAGTTGCTCAAGGTTACTATACTAACCCTTCCATGACAGTGAATATCAAATTCTAATCACAATGTTTCACACACATACAATGGAGAGATTATAAGCTCCTTCAAGGCAGAAACCATGACTTCCATATAGTAGTATTCCATTTAGACTTGCATATAGCAGAAATCAAGGAATGCTTATAGAATGTTCAATGATGTCATAAATCTGTTATCTATTTTTCAGTCTTTACCAAGAGTCATCATAACTGCCATTCCTCAAAAGGGAGGTCAACTCAGCAACAGAAAGCAGCAAAATTCTCAATGTATATTAATAATTCTTATATAGAGTAAGTCAGATAACAAGCAAATATTCAGCATTTGCTATGTACCAGACACTGCTAAGAATTGATGATACAAAAAAAGGCAAAATCAATCCCTGTATGGCTAATATGGATATAGGTTTTACAGAATTTCACATTCATAATTAATGTCATATTACTTGCCTTCTGAGTGAGTGGGGGAGGGGTAGAAAGAAGAGAGAAAATTTGGAACTCAAATTTAAAAAGAAAAGAATGCTAAAAATAAATAAATTGGGTGGCCTCCAGGAGCCTACATTCTAATAGGTGAGCCAAATATGAAGATAATCAGGTTCAAGGAAGATATTCAGATCAGAGGGAAAGGCACTAGCTTGGGGGTGAGTAGTGGGGAAGAAGGGTGGAATAGTAAAGAGGGATACAGCAAAGAAAGGCTGGCTGTAAACGGTGGGATTTGAGCCGAGTCTTGAAGGAAACAAGACAAGCTAAGGGGCAGAGGTGAGGAAGGAAAGCATTCCAGGAATGACAGATATAACTGATGCAAAGGTACTGAGTTAGAGGATACAGTGTTTGTATGAGGGATATCAAGTAGGCCAGCATCAGCTGCATTGTAGGGTGTATGTACGTGAATAAAGAGTTAAGACTAGAAAGATAGGAAGGGGACAGGTTGTGAATGATTTTAAATGCCAGTCTTTATATTTGATCCTAAAGAAAAAAGAAAGCCACTGGAATTTACTGAGTGAAGGGAAAGGAAGGAGTGACCTGTGCTTTAGAGAAATCACTTTGGCAGCTATGCAAAGGAGGGACTGGAGCAGAGTCTATACTAGATTTAAGTGGAGAGAAGAGAATATACAAGGGTGCTAGTGAAGGTAGACTTTATATAAGATATAACAACTGAATGGGGAATCAGTGGGAGTGAAAAGTTAAGGATGACACTCTAAACCAAGTTTACTCAGAGGATGGTGGTGTCTTCAACAGTAAAAGGGAAGTTAGAAAGAAGAGAGTTTGGGGGGAATCAATAATGAATTCTGTTTGGGACATGTTGAGTTTGAAAAACCTATAGGACATTCAATTCAAGACATGCAAAATGTAGGTGGTTATGCAGGACTGCAGCACAGGAGAACCAATGAATCTACACCAATCCATAACACACAAAGCAGCTGAAATGCAACTACATTTATCTAGACATATATATGAAAAATGGGCTTGCTGTATAGTTTTATTAGCTTGAACAACGGAAACAACAAACTACAACCAATAAAAAAATTTTTTTTTTAACTCTCACATATTGTTTTGTATTCTTGGTAATAAAGATAACCACCCATCTTCAATTAAAAATCCTCATTTTTACACTGAATAATATTCCTCTCTAGCATAATATATCCAAATATAGCCAAAATATATCTTGCCGAAGACACTGACCTAAAGTGAATTGATTTTAAACATCCCATTTCTACCACGACATGTGAAATATTACACTTAACAGATGCAAGCTAACATATGAGAATGAATTTAAGAGCTAATTTATACTTTTTACTATACCCATACCCCCCCAAAAAAAATCCTCCAAAAAAGGCACATAGAGAATGAATATTTTAATGATTACAACCTTTTTTATACACACACACACACACACACACACACACACACACACACACACACACACACACACACACCCTTTCCTCTGTAGGTACCTGTCAGATTAGATGACCTTTAAGATCATTCCCAAGTCTGAGATTCTTGTGATTCCAGGAAAATGTAGATCAGAAGCTCGGTGGAAAAATCAAAAGAAAAGATACAAATTTGTGAGGTGAAGGTCAAAGGCATAGAATCAGAAAAGACAGCTAAGAGAGATGGTGCAGCTAAAAAAGCCAGCCCATATTTAAGGGATTAAGAAGCAAAGGAGAAAACAGTCAAATATCAGTTAGGTAGAATAACCAAGAGGGTACAGTGTTATAGAAGCCAAAGCAGGGTTACTTTCAAGAAAAAAATGGTGGTCAAATGCATCACAGATTTTTTTTTTTAATTGTGTACTGAGCAAAAGGTACTGGTTTTAGAAACTAAAGAACACTGGTGATGACATTTGGGGTAATAGTATCAGCAGAACAGTACAGAGGAAATCAAGCTGCAAGGCCTGGAGAAATGTGGAAGTGGTGAGGAAGTGTAGGCAATAACTGCCTCTAGAAGGGTGATGCTGATGTGAAAGAGAAAGGGATAACAAAGTTGCTTGAGGGGGTAAAGCAAGGTCAAGAAAAGGGTTTGGGTTTTTGTTCTGTCTTAATGAGGACAAGATGATGAGGAATGCATGACCCTTTTCTCACAAGAATTTGGGTGCCTACTTTTTGGGGAGGAGGTGGGGGAGAATGAGATTCAAATAGACTGGTCAATGAGAAGCCCGTTATCTCAAGTACCATTTAAAACCAAAGAAATACTCATACTAACAAAGTTCCCTGCACACCTCTCCCTTCCCCCCCCTTCACACCTCCACCCCAGGTTGAACAATGGAATAATGATTGCCAAGATATACTTGAAACTCTGAATTATCCCCACCCCCTTGCCTGCATGTTACTGGTTACCTCATCTCCCCACCCTTGGCAAGTTTTCTCCAGGGCAGCTAGGTGGCTCAGTGGATAGAGCTCCAGCCTTGGAGTCAGGGGGACCTGAGTTCAATCTAGTCTCAGACACTTGACACTTACTAGCTGTGTCTCCCATAGAAAATCACTTAACCCTGATTGCCTCACCACCCCCGCCAAAAAAAAGAGAGAGAGAGAGAGAGAGACTCCTAGCTTCTCCTGGCCAGTAGGCATTCTCCCTTAAGGAGCTTTCTCCCTGAATTGGCTTTGGGGGGCTGCCATCCCCTCTTAATCTAATGTCTCCCTTAAGCAGCCTCTCCCTTGGGGGAGGCTGCCTCCCTTAAGGAGCTGCCCCACCCCTTGAGCTGGGGTCTCCCTTAACCTGCTGTCCTTTTTCCATATAAGTTCTAGCATCACACCCATTAAGGTGAAAGTTCCCTAAGGAAATTCACTGTCTGCTATTGGTGTCACAATAAACTTTGGCACTTGACTGGAGGATGTTTTGAGTTTATGTATTCATTCTAGCAGACCCCATCCTGTACCCTGACATTTTGTGGTTCCCAGCACCCTAAACTTAAAAGAAAAGATAAATGACCATGAAGAGAGAGAAAAGCTAAAAACAAGAAGGGGGGCGGGGGTGCATGGACAATATCCTAGATGAGCCAAGGCAGAAGATCAAGGATACAGAGGCATTAAACTTGAAAAGGAAGAAGGATATCACTTCATAGACAGAAGAAAAAGAGGAAAGCAGGAAAGAAAATCATTTATTTTAATTCAAAGTAGAAGACTGAAATTTGCTTTATCTTGATGATTTCTGCTATGCCAGGTTGCTAAGACATAATGGATGGGATATGCAAGAAAAAAATACTGAAGATGAGAATCGAGAGAAAAAATAGATGAATATATTATATATATAGACTTCAAGAGGATTATATTCCTCCTTCTGCAGCTGACGTAATAAATAATATAGTTCATGCTACTTAATCTCTGCAACTACTATGACCAGGGTTCAAATCTTAGCTCTTCCCCTTACTACATATGTGACCTTAAGCAAAGTCCCTTATGAGAATTGTTAAAAAGCTAGTTATCAACACTATATATTCACTTCCCCTTAATAAAATACCCATGAAGTAAAACAATTATTTATTGAGTAAACAAGAGCTTAACACTTAGCTAACTATTAAGATTTAGAAGAAATTTATGACATAGTCTCTAACAACAAGGACATTGCAGAGCGAATGATAGCTAAGATTCTGATTTCTCAATCTTTGAAAAATCTTACTAAAAAGTCAGAAAGGATAGAATTTAGATGAGAATGTATTTTTTAAATGCCATTTTAACCAACAAAGAAAAGTTCTGATAAAGGTAAGTACACTTATTCCAGTAATCATGATTACCATCTCTTCCAAAGACAATGCAGTTAACATAGCAAAATGGGAGACTTCTGCAAAAAATAGAATCTAAAAGCCCACCCTGCCAAAACAAACAACCAAAAAAAACTCCAATCCTACCATTTGTTTCAATTCAAAGCTTTCATTTGTTTTCCTCAGAGAAATACAATTGTTATACTATTTTCCTAAATTTGTAACAATATCAATAAAATTGGCAAATGTGTGTCAGAAAGGCTTGCTTAACTTCTTTTAAAATTAACATCCTAGGGGCAGGTAGGTGGGGCAGTGGATAGAGCACCAGCCCTGGAGTCAGGAGGACCTGAGTTCAAATCCGGCCTCAGACCAAAACACTTGACACTTACTAGCTGTGTGACCCTGGGCAAGTCACTTAACCCCAATTGCCTAAAAAATCAAATTAACATCCAGAATCTCAAAAAAAAATGCTTCAAGCTTTCACATGTTTTTAACACATATAAATTTATCTCAAAGATGTACTGAATATAGATTGATTAGCAGTCTAACCCAGTTCTACCATTATTTGAAATCATCTTTGTACTTTGCCTTGTTCAGTGCTTAACTACCAGAAAATCAAGTAAAATAAAAACCAAAAATGTTAGCAGAACTATGGTTCAAGAAAAAGCCACAAAACCAAAAGGAATAGCAGTCATGCTCCCCCTTCTTCCTTTCAATCTAGTGGCTTTCAGTCTTTTCTATTTTTCAATTGTATTCCTATTTTCGGTTCCAAATTCTTTCCCTCTTTCTGGCCCCTCCCCTACTCATTGAGAAAGCAAAAAGTATGATACTCATTATATATATGAAGTCATGCTAAACATCAGGCTTTGCTAAAGTGAAACTCTACTGCCATACTTGGTAAAAGCATCATAACCCCATAAGGAAAGTGGGTGGGGACACATGACAGAACTTTTAATTTAATATGGGAAAATGTTAACGTATAATTTCCTAAAAGTATGAACTTAACATGCATAATCAGAGTTCATCTGCAGAGTCATCCATATCAAATGTTCTTACCCTTCTTTGTGATATGGACCCTTGTCTGGTGAAGCTTGTGTACCTCCTTCTCAGAATGTTTTTAAATGCATAAAATACACAAGATTACGAAGGAAATCCTAGATTAAGAACTCATGATCTATATTATTAGCAGATAGTATTACAAGTTATCACAGCATAAGGTACCTTAGCTCTTCAGATAATATCTCTATAAATGTTTCTGCTTCCATGTCCCATATAAAGTAACTCAATCTAAGAGCCAAAGTTTTACCTTCCTGTTAGACTGAAAATATGCTTAGTTAGATTTAAATTCATAAAGCACAAAGGATCTTTTTTGGAAAAGGAGAACCCAGATTAAAGACATGATTTCGTCCTAAAGCAGATTACTGGAAATCAGGAAAGTCAGGTATCCCAAATAGAGTGAAGACTAGAAGCAAATTAAACAACTGTTCAAAGGCTTAGACTAACAGAAGGCAAAATCTGCTTAGCATAAAGAAAAAAAAAATCTATGGAACATAAAAGCTTTTGTGACACAGGAAACTAGAACTCCGTTCTGAAAATAAATGGAGGTGTTCAGCTTAAAGACTGTTTCTTGATAATACTCTTATACCTGATACTAGAAGCCACAGCCCTGGTCATTCATTTTTCTCTGTTTTTTTTATAAATCCAGGACTTTAAATAATATTTAACTAATCCTTACTCACTGGGGTCACCATGTCCATAAATGTGGAGGGAAGACTGCACTTATCAGGATACATGATCCCTACCTACCCATCCCATACTAGCACATAAGTTCTCAGACAGGAGGGACTGTTTGGTTTTTATATTTGCATCCAAATACAGGGCCAAATACAAAGTTAGGGTTCAATAAATGCTTGCTGATTTGAAGTAAACTGAATAGACCTAACTATCCCAGAATTTTGAATTTGGAAGGAATCTTAGACTCCATCTAGTTGAACACCTGAAAAAATATCCACTGAAAACAAACCCAACAAGTAAACAAATGGTCATCTGGTATTTGAAGATCCCTACCCAAAGGGAACCCACTACTACCTTCTAATGGCAGCCCATTTACATTTTTGAGAAGCTGTTAGGAAAGAGAGTTGCTCTTCATGTGATTAAGAACTGGATTCAAGTCGAATCTCTGATATATATACTAGCAAGTGTGTGCATGTGCATATACATACACACGTATGTATGTATGTATATGTGATGAGGTCGAGAGGTTTAGGGGTGCTGGGACCCCAAAATAACGACACGTGGGTTCTGCCCAAAAGAATTCGAATCAAGTCTTAGTTCAGCCAAAGACAAGATTTATTAAAGATCCGCCATATTAGCCAGACTCTTAAGGAATCTGAGCATCTATGAGCTATGGGCTAGATTCTAAGAATCTGAGCACCTTAAAGAAGACAAGATGGATCTTATATACAGAAAGACTGTGGGAGGGATCTAGGAGAGGCCAAGCAGTCTGCTAGGACTGTGAGGCAATAGAATGCCAGGGACCTGGACCATTGGCCAAGGGAGAATGGAGCCCAGCTAGGATTAAGGGTGTGAAGTAGGGGCTGGGGGTGGAGGTGGCATAGGGAAGTAAGACAATGGAAGGCTAGACTAGGTTAAGGGTAACAGAGAATTGGGAGATTGAGTATAGCCACAATAAAAGGCCAGTAGATAGAATTATAGCCTCAGGCGAACTCCAGAGATTTGGCCATGTGGGGAAGTCCAGGGTTTTTCCTTTCTGGGGTGGAGATCCCAATCCCATCATATGTATATGCTTGAGGCAAGTCAATTAACCTGTGTCCCCCAAAACACTACAAAGTTGAAGAACAGCTACATATTTGTGTTAGTAGAGGGAGTTTCCACAGCGAGAATTCCCTACACTTTTGAAATCATAGGTCTTGATGACTCCCTTTCTCCTTGCCACTCATCCCCCTCCCCCCCAAAAATGTTGTTCAATAGCATTGTTTACATGAATCCTAACACTGCCTCTTTCTCTATTTTACACTGGAATTCTAATTTTGCCCCCTGGGCCAGTCCTAACAACAAACCTAATCCTTTTTTCCAATAATTTCACTAAGCATTTGAATTCAATGATTATCCTCTACCTAGACCCTCAACAAGTCTTCTCCAGTCCAAAATAAGTGTCTTCAGGTCCTTCATGTTTCCTGGTATGACCTTAATGGCTTAGTCAATGTCCTGTGAATTCTCCAACAGAGAGTACATTCTTGTTCTGTGAAACACTCAAAACAGAATATAATATTGCCACAGAAGGAACTATTTCCTCTGCAGTGCTTCAATTTTGATAAGACAAAGTTGACTAATACATCATTGCTATGATTTTGATTGTCAGATTCAAGAAATTTCAGGCTCATTGTCAAATAAAAAGTCTACTTTTAACACCTTAATCTAAAATACCTTTCCAATGATTCACCTGGGTAAATACAAATTTTAAAAATCCAAACTTCATCAGACTGTTTGACAACAGTGTTTTTGAAGTCACATGGACTGCAGGGACAGATGTCAAAGATGTTATGGAGTTATAAACATCAAGATTTGGCAAACGATTGGATCTATGGAGTGAGTGATTGTGAGGATCCAGGATAATATGGAAGTTATAAAACTGGGAGACTAAAGAGTGGTGGTGCCTTCAATACAAATAAAGAAGTTTAGATAAGGAATAGGTTTTGGGAAAATATAATGAGTTATGTTTTAGACATGTTGAGTTTATGATGCCTAAGGAACATCCAATCTGAAATGTGCAATAGGCAGCTGGTGCTATCAGACTGAAGCTCTGGGGAGAAATAAGAGTTGTTTATATAGATCTGGGAATGGTCTATAAGGAGAAGATAATTAAGCCCATAGGAGCAGATGAAGTCACCATGAGTAAGAATGTAGAGAGAAAAGAGGGCCCAGGACACAAACCTTGGGGAACATACTTACGGGGCATGATATGAATGATAAGTCATCAAAGGAGAGCGAGGACAGGTCAAACAGATAAGAGAACCAGGAGCCACTAGTGTCAAGTAATCCCAAAGAAAGAATATTCAGGAGAAAAGGATGCTCAACAAAGCAAATGTAGCAGAAAGGTTAAAAAGAGATAAAGACAGAAAAAAATAGCACCAGATTTGGTAATTAAGGGATTTGGTTTGAAGAAAGCAGTTTCAGTTGAATGAGATCAGAAGCTAGACTATGCAAAGGGTTGAGGACTGAGTGAGAAGAGGAAAAATGTAAACTGCTTTTTCTAGGAGTTTGGCTAAGAAAGGGAGTGGAATTTAAAGAGATGGTAGAGTCCAGTAAAGGTTTCTTAAGAAGGAGAAAGACTTGGTCACATTTGAAGGTAGTAGGGACAGAATCAGTACAAATGAAGACACTAAAGATTAGAGATAGGGACGGAATGATTGAGGGAAAATCTAATTGAAAAGACAAGAAAGGCTGGGATAAAGGGATAGTTTTTTGACCGATTTTATGAGTGAAAGCAAAAGAAAGAAACAATTAACACAAGATACTAACCTGTCAGTATGAGTATGAATTTCTCCTGGAAGTTTAGGAGGAATACTAGGAAGATGGCTTTTCGTTTTCTACAGTCAAAATTAAGGTTCTCAGAGGAATGCTACTTCAGATTTCACAGGGAGATAGGGGAAAGGGAAGGATGGGGGGATAGGGGGATGGGGTGTGGAGGCTCAGAGTAGTAAGCTCTTATTACACAAAAATCCTAACAAGAGGGGGAAAAAAGGATTTAATTTTTAATCTAGCTGTGTACCAATGTGTATGTGTGTGTGAAAAACAAAGGCGTGCTAGCCTCAGCAAGAAGGGTCACCTGATTAGTTGTTTTTGTTGTTGTTTGTCCTTTGTTCTTGAAGAGAGCCATGATATCAAGGTGATACCAAGACTAGACAGTGAATTGGATTTAAGTGATTCAGGGTTATGCAAAGTCACTAGCCTCACTTTCTCTTCTCAAGCCATTTGGGTCCAGTGGCAAGATAAAGATCAGGATGCTGGAGATGGCCCCCATCAGATTAGCAGAAAGTAGTGGAAAGAGGGGTGGGGGAGGGGTGGATGTAAAGAGATTTTGAGATAAAGAAAAAAGGGTGTTCACATATAGTGAATGTCCTTGATTTTTTTAAGGTCCTCAGCTGATAACAGTAGGGAAAGAGGAAGTTGGCAGAGCTTGAGGTCTGCAGCTTTGGAATAGCTTAAGTGGGGAGTAAAATATGGAATCAATTAAGGAGGAATAAAATGCCTATCTTGCTGCAATGAGAGGCCAGTTGAAGTTAGATACCATAAATTTGTAATGTATCCACTCAGTATGTTTGTTAAGACTTCGTCCAACACGTGTGTAGGCATGGATGAAGAAAATGGGAGAAGTTATCTGGGGCTAGGTTTGGCAAGGACAAGGGGTGAGGGATTCAAGAGAAGATAGTGGAGTTGAACTGGTTAACTAGAAAACCGAGACTGGAAAAGGAGCAAAGTGAAATCAGAGCAAAGGTGATGGTCTGAGAAAGGACTGAGGCGCAGAGAGACTGACAATCTTGATAAGGGCTAAGAATAGGTTTAAGAGAAGCACAGAGAAAATGGAATGATAAAAAGTTATGATCAGATAGAGGAATGTTAGTGTTTTGGATCAAGCAAATGGAATATTTGTGTGTAAGGAGGGAAGAATAATTGAGGGGAAATATAAAGGACAATGTAAGAAAAGTTGGCATAAAGAGCTAGTTTGGCTGGTTTTATGAGTGAAAGCAAAAGAAAAGAAATAATTAACATAGGATAACTAACCAGTAGAATCCCACGGGGAGGTAGAGGGAACTATATGACACCGTTATAAGGCCCTTAATTTTCACTTGAGAAAACTAAAAGCCATCCTTCCGGCACTTCTTAAACTTCCTCAGAAAATTCATACCCCTATCAACTGGTTAGTTAACTATTTCTCTTTTTTGTTTTCACTCATAAAACCAGTCAAAAAAGCCTACCACCTTTTTTCCTAATGATTTCACAGCTAAGTGTCTATCTGGGTCCAAAGAGCCTCATAGCACCTGACATAGATAAGACCTTTTCACATTCCCTTGTTAAGAAAACATGAATAAATCTGAAAACATTTCAACTTCATACTTACATTCCCTACAAACTAGTTCAAAGATCCCAAGCACGGACCTGGAAACAGAGGTAGCAGATAATACCTGTGTCCTCACTAATAATCAATCCTGAAACACCCTGCCCCCCGAAAAGAAGTTTGTCTAACACATTTGGGAGATGACATTTTCCCTGTACAAAAAGAGAAAGCCAAGAAGGTATCTTTGCAGTTACCACACAATAATAATCTGGGGGACTGCCACATCACCCCAGATACAGATTTGGAGGTCCATAGCATCCTACACTTCTACCTCTAGATGGCTATAAAGAATATCGCTTAATGATAATCTTTTTTTGGACAAATCAAATAAGTCTAAAGTATGAGTTCTCTCCTTTTTTCCTTTACCCAGTATTGACGCTGAAATTATCACATAATGACATATATGGAGAGTCATTTGCCATCCATTGTAGGAGCTGAAATGGAGGGAAGAAACTGATCAAGTCTCCTCCTCATTTATAATCTCCTCAAACTCAGAGAGCTCTCATTCCAATTGCAAGTAGTCATAATTTATCTCATTAATAAATCAATATTTTAGAGAATGCTATTTTGTCTTTGAAAAAGCTATGACAGAAAATGCTATTTCACACAAATACAGTATTACAAGTGGTAGCAAAATTGGTATTGCTTTGTTTGAGAAACAAGAAAACTCTTCATCCACCAAAACATAATAAGATTTCCAGTTTCAAGTGCTTATTTCAATGTATAAGTGTATTGAACATTCATGTAAGGATGTGATAAGACAAGCTGTCTCCCATTTACCGATGACAAATGTATCCCTTATACATCCATTTTTAGAAATATCTAGGTCACTTTATCTTTCTAGATCTGAAAATAAATGAGGACCTTGCACGTTTTTCATAAATATCCATTAAATACCTAAGATTCAGGAGAAAATTCTTGTTATAAAATGAATTTGCTTCATATCTATTATAATCTATAAGAAAAAAGTAACAAAATTTTGTCTTCCAGCTCAAACACATTTCAAATACTTTGGCACAAGAAAGCTATCGTATGCTTTACCCCCATATCATCATACAGTTTTGCAAAGATCATTCTTTTCAATGGAATTTTTTAAAATAAAGTTATTTAACCTTATAATAACTTGAAAAATATTAACTCTTCACTAATATTTTTCTATGGAAGTTATTGTATATAACTGCATTTTATCCTTATAATGATTGAGCTCCATCAGTCTGTCCCACATTACATCTTTTTCATTCTTAAAAATCTGTCAATTACAATGAAAATTTCTTTTGATGGGACGTTGTCATCAATAGATGTGCAAAGTAATAATTCTTCCTTACCATCAATTTTAATCACACAGTATATATACGTAATCAAATGAACATCATTAACTACATCTGTTGCTTTTTTCATATGTAATGTGAAATAAGAGATTTTAGCTTCTCAATTTATTGCAAAGGTCTTTAGACACATAACTATTTCTCTTCTCTCTTCCTGACCCATTCCCCAAGTGGAACCATTCCAACAGCTTTTGCATATAATTTGCTAAGCTTCATTTCAACCATATCAATAGTTGTAGATAGCAATTTCTTCTATCTAATGAGGCTTTTTACACTTGGTAATTGCATAAGCAATCTTATGCAATATGAGCAATCCTTTTGATGTCACAGACATGGTTTGTCTTTGCTTACTTTTTAAAGCAACTAATGTTCTCCAGAAAAATTATCACCTAGGCAGCTTATTTCCCAATGAGATTTGACACAAGTTGACTCAAATTTGATGTCATTTGAGCATAATAAATAATAACTGCATTCCATTCACAGGATCATAGAGAGTTGGAAAGGATACTTAGAAGACATCTAGTCCAACCCCCTCATTTTTTTTTTAGATGAAGAAACAGATGAAGCACATAAAGACTAATTTGCTAGCCCAAGGTCACACAGTCAATAAATGGCAGAGTCAAGATTCAAACATAGGTCATTTGATTACAAACCCAGGACTCCTTCCACTTCACTATCAACTGAAGCGAATCTGTTGTACTGGTCTCACTTTTGTTGACTTTTAATGTAAACAATTATTACAGGGAAAAAAAATAGATGGTAAGGCAGTTATACTTCTTTTCCCACCCAGATGTTCTCCTAGACTTCATAATTTCCAGAAACTCATTATCTTCCAAAATGACATACCACTTCTAAAATTCATACCTCCTCAGTAACCCTTGTCCCTGGGGTCCTACCCTCCCTCAGACTGTAGAAGGGGGACAATGGATTTAATCAGAGTGCTCTTCCCACACCCTTCATTTAAGGAGGGTACTCTGACAATCACTTAATCATTTCACACCCTGGCTGCTGGATTTCATCATGCTCCTGTATTATTTCCCTATCCCCTAATTTTTCAGCTTCTTTTTATGTGTTATCTTCCCCCATTAGATAGTCAGGTCCTTGAGGACAGTCTTTTACCTTTCTTTGTATCCCCAGCACTCAGTGGTTAATAAACGTGACTCAAAAATATTCAATAATTCTGGACAGCTGAGAGTTTTCTAAAAACTCTACTATAGGCTATTCTCAACCACTGGGCATCATTTCATTGCCTTTTAGGAACTCTTCAATTTCACCTCTTCAAAGACTATAGTATTCTGGGGCAGCTAGGTGGTGCAGTGGATAAAGCACCAGCCCCGGAGTCAGGAGGACCTGAGTTCAAATCAGGCTTCAGACACCTCAGAGCCCAGTGACCTTAGGCAAGTCACTTAACCCTGAATGCCTCCAATAAATAAATAAATTTAAAAGCAGAAAAGAAACAAAGACTATGGTATTGTATTATTCAAAGACTATCTCATCAGTGGAAGAATTTTGGTTTTTTTTTTGTTGTTTTGTTTTGCAAATTGACCAAACCTATGATTTCATGTAAACAGGGAACCACCAATACAGAACCTCCTTTTGTCAATAAAGATAAGTACCTGATGGGTAACATATTTAAGTCTTAGAGGGTTGAACAGATTACTGAGAAGTTAAGATTTGGGGGGAGAGGGGGGAGTAGGTTCCCCAAACAACTTTCTCGGTGTCTCAGAGATAATGTGCCAGAGGTGGAATATCTTTAATAAGAAGATGGGTCTTCATTTCAGGAAGAAGTTCCGGGGAAATTAAAACACTGTGCAATAACGTAAATACAATCCAGCCCACTGGGTCCTATTCCTATTCAATTCTGAGCCTAGTTTATTTTCCATCTCCAATGTCCAACCAAGATATATGCCCTGAGTCACCAGCTCTGTGGGCAACCCATTCAAATGCATATGCCACAAACTAAAGAAGGAATATTTCTTTATTTAATTGTTTATTCAAGTATGGATATTTATGCTGAACTCTCAAGCATTTAAAAAAATTTTTACCATGCCTGTTTTACATATGAAGTATGAGGAATGCATGCCCCTTGACCTTTTTCCCAAATGAATTTGGGTGCTTACTTGGGGTGGGGGAGATGAAAAGATTCAAATTGACTGACTAGTCAAGCAGAAGCCCATTATCTCAAGTACCACTTAAAGCTACTTTAGGAGACAATGAGATTCAAGTGGGCTGATCAATGAAATAACGAAACTAAGGAGGCTCTTCCATCCCACCTAGGCCTGAAAAATGGAATAATGATGTGCCTAGATATGACCAAAAATGTGAACTACTGTTCATGAGCCTGGGGGGGTGTGGGTGGGTGTGTGTGTGTGTGTGTGTGTGTGTGTGTGTGTGTGTGTGTCTGTGTGTGTGTGTGTGTGTCTGTGTTCGTTCCACAATAAATGCCTTTACTTGATTTGGAGATAGCCTAAGCAAATTCTTTTGAAGTGACTTTGCACCTCAATATTTTAGAGTATCCCTGAACGTCATCAAAGTATACTCAAGAATCATCTTTACCAAAGGTGATATAACAACATATTTTAATTTTTGTCAAGAATGAAAAAATATATATTTTCTAAGATCTACCTGAAGTATCACACCAGGAAAGTATCACATTTTTTTCTTTTTTCCTAATCACTTATAGAAACCTACCTGAGAGACTCTGCCATCCGCCTCAAGTCTTCATTCTGCTGTTTTAAGCGTTCAAGCTTTGCCAGTATCTTGGAGAGTTCTCTGCTAGAGTGATCAGGATGATCATTGTCCCGTACCAAATGTCCACCTATGTAAAACAACAAAGTCCCCCAAGCAAAGAGAATGAGCATAATCCAACGCCAGGAGCCAGTCCATGGCCTCATTTTCAGGTTCTCAACTCTCTCCCTTTGCTTCTAGAGCTCAAAGAGCTGCAAACAACATTGTGACTGGGACACTAGCACAAACGTGGGTTGGTTGCCCTTTCTTTTTTTTATTTCAGCACATGATGTTTCAAACAAATTAGTATTAGTTGGGAGTCCTGGGGCAATTTCTTCCAGAAGTCCTTCTGGTGTGGTGAGTAGGAAGCTTTTGTTTCAAATCCTTGGATTTTACATTCTGTGGAAAGAATAAGAAATGAATTTAATGAAATGATGCAAATTTATGGATGACAGCATGTGCTGACCTTAAATCAGGGGTTCTTAAATGGTTTTGTGTCTGGGAGCCCTTTGGTAGTTTAGGGAAGAGCCCATGACCCCCTTCTCAGAAGAATGCTTTTATATGAATAAAATAAAATAGGGAGGAATACAAAGGAAACCAATTATATCGAAATATAATCATCAAAATATTTTAAAAGTTCATGGACCCCCTGAAATATATTTAAGAACTATCTATGTAGCCCAAATTAAGGAACCCTGATTTAACAGAAAGGCAATGATGGATGCATAATCAGAAAAATTAATGGATAACATTACCATCCATGAGTCAAGTAAAATGGAAAACCTTTTTGGCATCTATAGCAAATTAGCTCTGAATACTAACTAGGTCTGTCCCAGCTAACAACACAATTAGCTCTAGGTCTAAATGGAACATAAACACCATCACCCTTTCTTCTTCTTACTATTACCATTCTCTGCTTGTTCACACATGAAAATGACAAGATTTTTATCTTGGTTAAGGCAATAATCAGAAAATGCCCTCTTCTACATGTTTTGTACTGTTATTTCCTCATTATCTTCAAAAGAAATAAAAGCATCGTTAATAGTAAATGACTGCAAGTCTTCAATCCCATCCTTTATCATTGTTTTGCCCTCTTTCCCAGTTTAGTAGCCATTAAAGCATTTACCTCAGCAGGCCATAGGCAGGTTGCTACTTTCAGAAAGAACTTTTCCAAAGTATAGACTGGTGAGACAGGGGCCATGATAGACATTGAGAAGCTCACAAATACTACCTCCCAAAACAGAAGCTAAGGTTCTCAACTGAGCAGCCCAAGTATAAGATCCTCCTAAAGATGAGTTTTCCTCATTTAAAACAAAAATATGTATCTTTGCAACTAGGCCTTCTGAAACTGCATTTCCAATTTCACTTTTGATTTGGTTTAGAATTTTTGATAACACAAAAATTTTCCCTTTACAAACAGTAAGGAAAAGAAACTTTTATTCCACAGTTACAGGGAGAAAGCCATCTGTCAAGCCACATATCTTTTTCTGAAAATGGTGACCAAAAGGACAAGAAATTAAAGTTTTTGTCTTTTTTCAACTATGTTGATACTTTATCACATTTATATTAAGTATAACAGAGGCCATAATAAACTACTAGGCAAAAAAAATTAAATTAAGAAGAAAGCCTAGGTGAAAAAGCTATCATAATAAGCTTTAAAAATTAGTATACCAGGATATCTTTCAAAACTCAAATTCTGAATTACACTTGAACAAGAAATTAAGGTAGGGGTGAAACCTGTCCCTCTTTCCTTAGCCAAATAACAATAACAACAGTAACAATAGCTAGCATTTATATAGCCCTTTAAGGTTTTCATAATGCTTTACATAAATGATTTGATTATTACTACAACTTGTGAAGTAGGTGCTATTATTATACCCATTTTACAGAAGAGGAAAGTAAAGCTCAGAGAGATTAAGAAACTTGCCCAGGGGTCACATAGCTAGTTAAGTATCTGAGGCAGTACTTGAACTCAGGTCTTCTTGATTCTGTCAGACATTTTATCCATTATGCCATTTAGCTATATTAAGTATTTTTAAGTACTTAAGTACTTTTTCCTTAGTACTGTAAAGTACTATAAATCTTGAGTAGATTTATACCCACTTAAATAAGAGGTTGAAAGAGGGCCAAATAAGCAACCAATCATTCCAGTGAAAATTTGGTATCTTTTCTCTGTTGTTCTATTAAATAATCTTTAATTATGCCCAAGTGGTTTTAGTAACTTTACCTCATTTGTTCAATCTTTCTTTCACTCAATATTCTTCTTTTTTTTGTTGCTGTTTTTTAATTTATTTTTAGTTTTCAACATTCACTTCCATAAAATGTTGAGTTCTAAATTTTTCTTCCTTTCCCTTCCCTCCCCTCCCCCCAAGATGGTGTGCAATCTGATAAAGGCTCTACATATACATTCATACATATTTTCACATTCGTCATGTTGTAAAGAAGAATTAGAACCAATGGGAGGAACCAGGAGAAAGAAGAAACCCAATGAGAGAGAGAGAGAGAGAGAGAGAGAGAGAGAGAGAGAGAGAGAGAGGGAGCAAAGAGTATTCTTCAATCTGCATTCAGACTACATAGTTCTTTTTCTGGATATGGATAGCATTTTCTATCATAAGTCTTTTGGAGTTGTCTTAGATCCTTGCATTGCCAAGAAGAGGTAAGTCTATCAAAGTTAGTCATCGCACAATATTACTGTTATGATGTACAATGTTCTCCTGGTTCTGCTCACTTCACTCAGCAAGTTTATGTAAGTCTTCCCAGGTTTTTCTGAAGTCCGCCTACTCATCATTTCTTATGAAACAACAGCATTCCATTATCAATATTCTTCTTTAACTGTCTTATCACTTCCCTTGCTAAGTGAGGTTTCCTTTTGAATCCCCAGTTGACCTAATATGGACCTTTACAATTTCCTAACATTAAAGACAAAAATGAATCCTTTGAAATATATTCTAATAGATGAATGTGATTCAACAAGTCAACAATAACAGGAACATTTAACATTCAAACCACTAACATCTGTGTTTTTTAGAAGAACATGGGACATTATGAAATTCCTGTCAGCAAGTATCTTCAAACCATTATGTTACAAATACTATGCTGTACCAATGAGCCCTCAGAAAACCGAGTCTTCTTTCCTTTTGAAGACAGCAAGCCTACAAATCAACCTCGAGGAAGGACCATATTTCCCTCCAGAAACAAAGGAAAGTTTAAAGGACTATTTAAATAAAGAGCAATAAAAGTGTGTGCAATAACATTTTACTTAGAATTACAATGATACACAGCAGTCATAAATCTGCAAAGCTAGAGGCAAAACATACAAGAAGACACTCAGCCAGAAACAGGATTTTACGCAGCCATAAAATTAGGCCTACAGAATTTAGTTTAAATTGACACCAGTGGATTTCAGAATGGAAACAAAAAAACAGCAAAAGTACTGAGACTTGGTAAATTATCACATTGTATAGAAACACAGGTGCTTCATGATCTGTTACATGAGTTAGAAATTACAGACGCAAGATACTTGCCAGTTCTATTCACTGGCATTATTTTCTATTTCTTAAACTCCAATGTTGTAGCCTTTAAGGAAAAATATTTCCTGCCTAGACTTAATTTTTCTCTTCTGAAATGAAAAGACCAAATCAAATGGAGAAATATGGAATTGGGAAACATGTCATCTCTAAAGGATCTTAACATGATCTGGAAAATATAACACTTGGGGTAGTAAAGGTGGAATATTCCCCCTTTCTACCACTGAGTTGACCTAAATATAAAACAAATGATTTTGCCTTACATAGGATTCAATTTCCTGACTTAATATAATCTAGTTAATAAATAAACATTTATTAAGTACCTACTACGTGCCAGGAACTGTGTTAAACTCTAGGGATACAAAAAGAGACAAAATATTAAGTCCCTTGACCTCAAGAAGTTCGTAATCCAATGGGAGAGAAAAGAAGCAAATATATGTACAAACAATACATTTCAAAGAGTGTGATGATAAATAAGAAAATTTCTTTAACAAAAGAAAGTCACTATCCATTAAAAAAAAAAAACCCAAAAACTGCTACAGGACCTTTATGTCCAAATAAGCTACACTACACTTCTATGTTTAATAATAATAATTCATACTCACCTACTATTTTAAAATTTGTAGATTTATATCTCCCACATACGGCAAGGATTTACATATATATTATATATGTATATAAAGAGCTTTGCTGACACAGAAGGAAAGCCAGGGAAGGATTCATTGCTTCTGTTTTTCCAACAGAGTTTCTAGTGTAAGCTTAAGATTTCTGGAAGTTTCAAGACAATATGCATGGCAGGGCATGATGGTTGTTGAAAGGACCAATGAAGAATGAATAAGTAAACATTTATTAAGCACCTACTATGTGCTAGGCATTGTACTCAGCACTGGGGATAACCTCCCCCCCCCAAAAGGCCAAAGAGTCCCTGGCCTCAAGGAGCTCACAATCTAATGGGGGAAACAACAAGCAGACAAATATATGCAAAGCAAGCTATTTATAAGATAAATAGGAAGGAAAAGCACTAGAATTAAGAGGGGTTGGAAAGCCTTCCAGTAGAAAGTGGGATTTTAATTGGGAGTTAAATGAAGCCAAGGAGGTCAGTAGACAGAATGAAGGCAGGAGATTGTTTAGGGCAAGGAGGACTGCCAGAGAAAACATCCATAGCCTAGAGATGGAGTGTCTTGTTTGTGGAACAGCCAGGAGTCTGAATCAAAGAGTACATAGCTAGAAAGGTAGGATGGGGCTAGGCTATGAAGGGCTTCCAACACCAAACAAAGCATTTTGTATTTGCTCCTGGAAGTGATAGGAAGTCACTGGAGTTTACTGAGTTGGGAGGTGCTTTAGGAAAATCATAGAATGGAGGATGGATTGGAGTGGGGAGAGAGTGGAGGCAGCCAGGCCCACCACCAGCCATTGCAATATGCCAAGCATAAGGTGATGTGGGCTTGTGCTAGTGGTGGCAATGTCAGAGGACAGAAGGGGGTATGTTCAAGTGATGTTACTTAGGTAAAGTAATAGGGAAGGGGGTATGGAGGAAGGAGAGATTAGTTCAGTTTTAGACATGTTGAGTTTAAGGTATCTACCTCTCCCTTAGGTTCAGGCACTACAGGAAGGCATTCTACCTATCTCTTACCATCCTGAACCCTCCTTGGACTGTTAGTTTGTACTTCACTGGAATGAAGTAAAAGAAAGTCACTCCCATTAAGCCAGATAGAAGTTGGGGCTGGAGACCCACTGTGGGAAGGAGTGAAGTACCTCCTCTTGAACAGGTTAAAAAAGATCAAAAGAATAAGATAACCTGCACACTCAGGTATATGGCCCAGATCTGCCAGACTCTAACGAGAAAAGTAACATTTACCTGAGGACTAAGGAATTTGAATGAAAAAGAACATTTATTCAGTAAAAGGCGCAGTGTGGTTAAATGGCAAATAGAGGTGGATAGAGTCAGAGGACCTGTGTTTGATTCCCAGCATGCCACTACTATCGGTGTAAATTTAGCCAAGTTCTAAAACTCAGTTTCCTCACCAGTAAAATAAATAAGTTGGACTGAATTATTTCTATGGTTCCTTCCTATAAATCTATGTTCATGAAAACAGCCACCAGACCTACAACCTGGAAGGTCTAAATCTAAATAAGCACTTTCCTAAAGCAGAGGGGAGAAGAACATCCAAACAAGAAGGTCCTAACTTCTCCAGAAGGCAGTAAAAAAGTCTGAGGAGCAGTGGAGGACATGCTTCAGGGATTAATAGCTGAGAGGGGACTTCAAGGCATAACAATGGCTAGAAGGCAAATATCAATTTGATTGATAGTGGCAGAAGCCAAGTGTCTCCAGATGACAGCCATGGAGGAAAAAGGCAGGGGTATCAAGACAAAGCAGCCCTCTCTCCAATTCCCCTGAAGTCATAGTTTAAAAGGCTAGGAGCTTCCCACTTAGTTGTTCCAACAGCTATACAAATGAACTTCCTTCCATTGTTTTCAGAGCATGAAGAATATTTTATTCCCTTTCCCCCATTGGCAGAGGAGGTCTGTAAGGATAATTGTGTTCACTAGTTGTTAAGACCTTAAGAAAAACTGTGTTTCACAGGTTTACCTATGAGTTGTACTGTGTTAGTAAAGCAACATTTGGGATTTCTGGCGGCCGAGTGTATATGGGTAGACTGCACTAAACAGGAGCTGAATTCAACCCTTCCAAGTTAACACTGTGTTTTGTGTGTGGACCAGAGAGGATTTCTATTTGAAACTAATTCAAATGGCTGGGGGGAGAGGGAGGAGGTGGTAAATAAGGATGGTGTAGTTCTGTCTCTCTCTCTGACTAGACAGTGGGGTTAAGTGACTTGCCCAGGGTCACACAGCTAGTAAGTGTTATGTTTCTGAGGCCAGATTTGAACTCAGGTCCTCCTGACTCCAGGGCCGGTGGTCTATCCACTGTGCCACCTATCTGCCCCGATGGTGTGTTTTGAGGTACTGAGAGCCCTACCTAAAAGTCCTCAGTACAAACAAATCCATTACATTTCTGACCCAGAAGATATAACTGGATAAAGTTCAAGCTGTGTGTAATAAGGACTGTACAGACCCACTGAACGATTCCTTACTCCTTTTTTTCAAGCTCTAGGCTGTAATTTTGCAAGAAGTTTTCATTTTTTCTTTCCTGTTCAAATTCTATTAACAGCACAGGTAAAATGAGTAAGTTTAAACTAGAGTCTAAATGTCAAAATATATTTTATTACAAGTATTATGGATCTATTCTGATGAACTGTACATTTGGACACTGGTTACCCAATTACTAGAGAATGGAGCTCAGCTCAATGGCAGAACTTGACCCTCATCAAGGGCTGTTAGTGCAGCTTAGGGAGATAATGAAGGGATGCTGCCCCATTCCCTGGACTGTGGGACAGCTACAAAATGCAGGGTAAGGTAAACAGGAAATAAGATGCAGTCATTATACTATTCAAATAACAAGTAGAATTCTGGAACAATGGTTAATAAACTTACTACTATCAAAAAAGAGAATAAGATTATCATTCCCAAAGTGAAAGGTGGATGGAATGAAGAGGATACAAACTACTGCTGAGAAGGAAGACACCTACAGAGACACACAGTACCAACTGATTCAGTAGCCAGTGACCTAGTAACAACACTTCCCTACCAGCAATGGACAAGAAATAGTCTTAGTCAAACAGTATTTGATGTAAGGGGCACCTAGGTGGCACAGTAGATAGAGCACTAGACCTGAAGTCAGGAAGACCTGAGTTCAAATCTGGCCTCAGAAACTTAGTAGCTGTGTGATCCTGGGCAAGTCACTTAACCCTCTTTGTCTCAATTCCTCATCTGTAAAATGAGCTAGAGAAGGAAATGGCAAACCACTCCAGTATCTTTGACAAGAAAACCACAAAATGGGATCACGAAGAGCCAGACAAAACTGAAAATGACTGAACAACAAATATAGATCTGGGAAACAATCTTTTATGTGCTGTTAGTATAATTCAACTAAATGCCTTATAACTTGATTTATGGTGATTTGCTCGGTCTGTAGGTAGAATCGATCCTGAGTGGGGGAATATATTTCTCTTGTCCATAATGGACCACAGGAAGAACTCAAAATACACAGTACATTTATAAGAAAAAACATTTTTATTTAGTTCATACTTAAACCATACACATATAAAATTAAATTACTTAGAATTTATTTACCAGTAGGTATTTGTTGATATTTTCTTTATATGTATCCTGACATCTTTTCAAATATTTATTTATTTATTACAAAGTATCTTTCATCTGCAGAGTTTTGCTACAGAACACTACTAGGGATTTCTCTGGTTTTATTATTAGGCACTAAAAATCTAATTCATTGTTCTTATTTGTCCAAGACCTGGGATATTTATAAGGATCTTCATGAATTTCTTTAGTTAAGATCTTCAGTTTTTATCTTGTATCACAGGAAGGCCATATTAACCTACATTTGGCTTTTTCAATGTAACTTGATTTAATTCAACAAATACGTATTAGGCACTTAATGTTAGTGGACTAGGTACTGTTTTCTTCACAAGTGTTTCTTTGAGCAATCTTTAGGACCATCGTTGTTTAGAACATGTTAAATTTTAAACTACTCAAACCACTTTACATTATGCTTTTCTTCCTTCACAAACGTGCATATCATTCTGGCCATGAAAACTTTTTCTATATTGTTCCAATTTTAGTACATGTATTGCAAATCACATTGTTTTTCTTGTTAAAGGTGAGTTATTGCATCTTCTTTCAAGAAAAGTGGTGTGACTACATTCTAATATGATTTATGGGTAAATATACCTAAAAGTTTACATCCAAGTGGCTGCTACACATTTATCGTAACAGTGACAACACTGCTCAAAGCACTTTTGGATCTTCAGGGCCTTCCTCATATTATTTTAAATATATGAAAAGATACAACATTCATCCTTTAAGAATGGATTTGCCCCAGCAGTCAAAAGATACAAACAGGATGTTTTCAGAAGAAAAATTGCTAGTGATCAACAACCAAAGTGGAAGGGACAGGAAGGAAGGAAGGAAGGAAGGAAGGAAGGAAGGAAGGAAGGAAGGAA